>NC_047037.1:120710091-121030091 GCF_011762595.2 Tursiops truncatus
TTTATTAGGATCTCATAATCGAATTGATTTTGTCAAGTTCTTCTTGGATTTTTAATAATTACATTAAGTATTTAGCTGATTTCTTATTATTTTATGCATTTATGATGATCATATCTTTCCACAAAGTGTGTCTTTTTTATATAAAATGTTTCATTTTATTTTGATTAGTAAGTTTTACTTTAAATTCCACTTTGACATATTAACACTGCCATTGTTTTTTTCTTTTTAACTTGCATTAACCTAACATCTCTTTTACTATCTCTATTCTATCATTTTTTAGATATTTTAAGTGTATTTATTGAAAAAATGTAACATTTTTATTTTTAAACTTGTATATTAAACCTCTGTCTTTTAAAAATATAATTTATTCCATTTTCAATCATTTGTAATTAATATACCTGATTCTTGTCATAAGCTAGGAGTTATTTCACATTGCTCCTCTTCTTTTTTTGTTTAGCTCATGTGTTTTCTGGTTTAAGAAAAAAACACTGTTATTTCCCTTTGATCATTAAAAAAATGTGTTGAGTTTTTATTTTACTAATAGTTACTACTTTTCCTTACCCTGCTCTCCTCTTCAGAGATTTCTTTCTTTTATATGAAAAGAAAATTAAAAAAGTAAAATAAATAAGATAACCCAATAAATATTTTCCCAACCTAATTCCCCTAATTCCTCCTTACATAAACTTCAATCCAAAATTTAAAATGCATATTTTGCCTTATTCTTCCTTATATTTTCATTCCATTGCTCTTCCCTCATACCGCTATGAGAACTTGGACAAGAATAAAGACGCAGATGTAGAGAATGGACTTGAGGACATGGGGAGGGGGAAGGGTAAGCTGGGACGAAGTGAGAGAGTGGCATGGACATATACACACTACCAAACATAAAATAGATAGCTAGTTGGAAGCAGCCGCATGGCACAGGGAGATCAGCTCAGTGCTTTGTGTCCACCTACAGGGGTGGGATAGGGAGGGTGGGAGGGAGGGAGACGCAAGAGGGTGGAGATATGGGGATATATGTATATGTAAAACTGATTCATTTTGTTATAAAGCAGAAACTAACACACCACTGTAAAGCAATTATACTCCAATAAAGATGTAAAAAGAAAAAAAAAGAGCTTTATTTACTCTCACTCCCCATCTCCAACCCAACCCTTATTTTCTGAGTTTTGTTGAAGTCATTTAATGTTTTTATTTGTAATTATTATTAGAATTACCCAAAGAATGTCCTTTTGGTTTCAAGACTCTAGACATTTAACACTTAAGTTAATATTCATTTAGTGTACTTCTCGCCACTGATTCTTCATTTTTCCTAATTTTGTGTGTTCTTGCTCTTTGGTGGAGTAGTTGAATAATTTTTCATGTGTTTTTTGACATAGATTACAGAAGCTATGCTGTTTAAATCCTTGCTTAACTTCAAATATCTTGACTTAACTCATGAGTTAGCTCTGATAGTTAACTGCTAGTTTGGTGGGCATACAGACCTTGGACTATAGGTCTTTTCACTTAGTACTCTTTAGAAGATATTCCCACTGATTTCTAGCTTCCAATGAAGTAAATGTGAATTCTGTTCCCTGAAATTTTTTTTCTCCTTTTTCATAAGTTTTTCTGTATAGGCAAGTTATTTTTCATCAAGTCATTTAATGTTGCAATTGAGTAACTGCTTTGCTATTTTGTTCATATCATGATCCACTTTTTCTAAGCAGCTCCATTTTGCTGTGTATATTATTTGTTTCTGCAGGTTGAACTGTCTCTAATACAAGGTCCTCTGAGATGGGTAGTCAACTTATATACATATATATATATGTGTATATATATATATATATATATACACATATATATATATATATGGCCACTAGGTTCATGTCTTATCAATGGATTGCCTTCAACTTCACACACAGCTAAGTGGTGGTCCTGTTTTCAACTTCATAACCATGGTAGAACAGGAAAACAGGTCATTCTGCTCCTTGAAGAGGAATATAAAAGAAGGAGCCTTACTCACTATGTTTCTATTTCCAGATCTTCCTGTGCAAGTAGAAAAGTCTTCAGCGACTTCTTACAGTAGAAGAAATAACACTGTGATAGTTAAGTTTATATCACTTTGACTGAGCAGTGAGTTGCCCAGACATCTGATTAAACATTATTCTGGCTGTGTCTGTGAGGATGTTTCTGAATGAGATTAACATTCAAATCAGCAAGCTGAGTAAAGCAAATAGCCCTCTCCAATTAGGGTGGACCTCATGCAATCACTTGACAGCTTGAGTAGAACAAAAGGTAGAATAAGGGAGAATTTCTTTTCTCTGCCTAATTATCTTTTAGCTGGGACACTTGTCTTCTGTGTTCAGGCTCAAACTGAACTTATGCCATTCTCCAGCTTTCAACAGCCGATCTCAGGATTTCTGAGCATACATAATCAATTATGTGAGTTAATTCCTTATAATAAGCATATCAAGTATAAGTATAATAAGTATACTTATGTGTATATGTTTGTTTGTTTGTTAATATATCCTTATATCCTATTGGTTCTGTTTCATTGGATTACTCTAATACAACTTCCCTACCTTCAAATGTCTCTTATGATCAAACTCTTTGCTGGCTGGACCTACCAATATCTAGGCCTTATCCTGGGGACTTCAATGTCACTATCCAGGCCTTTGTCTGGCCCTTAGACACTAAGGCTGCACACGTTTTCCTTCCATCCTCTTAGGATGATGAAATGAATACAGGTCATGCAGATGAATGCATGTCTCTGCATCTGTATTTGGGAAAAGAATATAACTCAAAGGTGGGAAGGAAGGACAATGGAAGTGAATTTAGGTATTTCTTGATACCTCCTCTAAGAAAGGCTGAATTGAACATCTAAAATAAGATTGTGGTACTTTAAATATTCATAATATTTTGATTAAGGTATGCCCCTGGCTCTTTGAGATATTCAGTCCTCAAAATATCTGAGACGGAGATTCCATAGTATATGTAATGATAACATCTAATAATAGTATGATGACTAACATTTATTGAGCCCTTTTATAATGATAGGTAATTTATATTTATTATTTATTTTAATATTCACAGCACCACCATGAGGTTGGCTCTACCATTTTTCCTCATTTTACAGCTGGAAGAAAAGCTGAGCTTTAGAGAATTTAATAATATATCAGACAATAAATAAATGAGCAAGGACTTGAACTGATGCCTTATTCCAGTTTTCTCTGCTCATAATCACAATACTATATTCTAAGTAATGTAATTCAAAGAGAATGAGAAAGAAATACCCCTGTCTAAAACATTTCAGCTTTTATATTCATTACTCCTACTTTCTGACTCTTCTTACTTTGAAATTCCCTTATCAAGAATATTTGAGTAAAGTAACTATGCACTAAATTTCAAAAGACAATATTCTTATTTAATTATCAAAAACTTCTGTGACTTAACTAGCACAGGATACGATTAAATACAGGTAGCTAAAAGAACAAGTTGAACTTCAAAAGCCTTATATACCTTGCATATCTCGTAAGAAATTCTATCTGCTTACAGTTGCAATACGATGTGCTAAAGCAAGTTTATACTTCTTGAACAAAATTTTCTAATCATTTATTATAGAAAGCAATGCAATAATTTCTATGACAATTCAATCAGGCATATTACTGCAATATATTAAAATCAAGAGTTTTTTCTCCATAGGTACTTTAATTGAACATTGTTTGGATTTTATAGGAGGAACTTTTACATATTTGATGTAGTCAAGGTATAGAAGGCACCAGTTACTGAAATTTGACTATATAAATATAAACTATGTTGCTTAAACTTATTGGTGCACTTAGAAGCAATAAAGCAATGGTTCTTTAGAGCTTTTCTTTTTCTAAGAGAAATGTGTAACTAAATATGCTACACATTTTTTAGTATTTTAATGTCTTTAAATGGCAGGGTGATTTTTATATTCATATGAGCTTTCTATTCCATTTCTCTTGGAGAATCATAAACATGCAACATTTATGGTGACATGTAATTTTTAGCTTGCATTTTATTATCTTTCTTGTGATTAAAAACTATGTTTCCAGGAATATCCCATTTTTATGGTTCATTTCTAAAATTATATTAGATAATTTAATTACAAAATGGTATATGATTGCTTCTTTCAAGTGACTTCATAGAGATATTATTATGATTCTATTTTTGATTTTCTTAGAGGAAAGGAAGTAGTAAAGAAGAATATGTTAGGTGTCTGTCAATAAAATAAAAATCATCCAATGTTTTATGGCCAAATAATTGAAACCAAGTACACAACAGACTTATACTTTGAAGCATATAAAATAAAATTTGAGATATAATATTAATAATAATTACTTTAAAAACTGAGAGATATGTATAATCTGAAGAGATTAGTTGCTTTGGGAATAGAAAATAGACAGTTGCTCTCAACAGTAGTTCAGGTGCAGAATCACAGAAAATGTTATGGAGAATGACAGATAAGGAGTAGCAATGTCAACCTTAAGCTTTTTAGTTTCGATATTTGAGTGACTACACCAGTTGGAAATATAGGGACAGTAAAGTGATGAATAATTTCTGGATGAGAGAAAATAAGTTCAGTTTTATATTTTACCACTTTAGTGTGACTTTTGACCATTCATAGAGGGATATCAGGTAAATATTTCAAAATGTGAATGTGGAACTCAAAAATATTTTTTTTCAATATCAAATGTTCAAGCATTCAGATGGGATAGCATAAGAAATAAGTAACTGGTTTCAATGAGTTATATGTGGATTTTAACAAAAACAGCTAGAGACAAGAGGAGAATGCTTTTGGCTGAAGTTTGGTAGTGAAGGAAAGAAAAAGGCAATACCTAATTTTAAAGGTATAAGATATAAAGATAGTAAAGACAGAACAATGTCCCCCAGAGCAGGAGAGGGGAAGAGTTGAGTCATAAGATTAAGAGGAAAAGCTAAGTTAATCCAAAAAAATAAAATAAAATAAACAAATGAACAAGAAGAAGGTCTTAGTATATTTAAGAACACGAGACTGTTGATTTCCAATTACTAGATTAGTAGATATTAAGTCATTTATAAACTACAAGGGGCATGTTAGTAGTATACTGTAAGAAGGTGAAAATAGTTTAAAAACTGCCTTGAAAAGAAAGCAAGCAAATTTTAAAAGAAACAGATAGATTGACCAACAGTATTAATGGCTCATCTAATAAATTCCCAGTGCATATAATCCTGCTGTGTAGCTTTATCCAGTACATTTCCAACTGGGAAGAGCTGTGCTCTTACATTAAAATCAATCCATGTGGAGGAAGGAGGTGGAGGATTTAACTCCACAAGAGAAAACCATAAAGCTCTTAGCGGATAATTTAATGGAAAATTTTCATGACCTTGGAATAAAGTACGGTTTCTTGAACAGGGTAAAAAGTTCTAACCATGAAGAAATTATACAATATTTAAATTAGGAAATCGTATTAATCAGTAGTTCGCATTAACATGTGAAGTGCAGAACATAGAGTTAGGATACATTGTCTGCCTATTTAATCATCAAAGATCTAATCTCGGAATATATAGAATTATTCCATAAATAATAAAAATATACGAGTCAAACTTAAAAAGGGACAAAAGCATTTGACCAAAGAGGATATTCACATATCCCATAAATGGATGAACAAGTCCAAAATCTTACTAGTTTCTTGAGAAAATCAAATTAAAACTATGAGATAGCACTACATACTTACCTGCATATCTGAAAATTTAAAAACCTGATTAATACTTAATGTTGCTGAAGATGAACAGCAATTGAAACTCTCATACCTGCCGGCAGGATCACACATCAGTACAAACACTTTGGAAACCTCCTTGACATTAACTGCAAAACCTGAACACAGATACACCAGATCATATAGTAATATTATTCCTAGGAGTATGCCCAACAGAAATGTGTACAAAATCATGAGCTTAAATACTAATAGCAGCATAACTCATAATAGCCAAATTGTGCAGATTCATTTCCATCAATAGCAAAATTTATAAGCAGTGGTATAAATAGTATCACACAATGGATTGCATTACAGCAACGAAATGAACAAACTATAGACAATGAAGGAGTCCCACAAACATAATGCATGAAAAAGCCAGTAAGAAAAGGGACCTTAATGTGTGATTTTATTTACATAAACTAAACTATGGTCATAAACTGAAATTCTGGCAAAACTATGAAGACAGAGAAAAGATCAGTGGTTACCAGGGTTCAGAGGTGGGGGAAGGATGAAAAGGTGGAGCAGAGGGTATTTTTAGGGAAGTGAAATTATGTATGATACTGTTGTGGTGAATACATGACATGCATTTGTTAAAAACCATAGAACTATATAAAACAGTGAACCCTTATATAAACTATGGGCTTTAGTTAATAATAATGTATCAATATTGGTTCATCAGTTGTAACAAGTGTACCACACCAATGAAAGATCTTAATAATGGAAGAAACTGTAGGCTTAGGGAGAGGGAGTACATGGGAGCCCTCTGAACTTGTTGTTCCATTTTTCTGTAAACTTAAATTACTTTAAGAAACAAAGTCCATTAATTAAAGGAAAAAAGAAAAAAACAGAAGGACAAATATGTTTCCAGGGCCCCATCAATCACTTCTTTAGCTGCCAGAATCCTTGATAGAGGAAAAAGATTCTCTCAAAACAAACACTAAACTAAGAAGGAGCCACGGATTTGAGCCCTTCTTCCACCAATCAGATAAGTGTGACTTTAGGACTTTCATCAAAAGTTCTGCAGCCTTCAATTTTTCAAACTATAAGACATGATAAGTTATATAAATAATCTGTTTCTTGATCTAGCTATGTTATTGTTTATTGAAATTTTATTTGACTAATGGAATGTTTTTAGCTTGGGAGAAGCAAGATTAGTTTACTGAAACATAAATAGTAAATTAATCTTTTCAAAGGAGTACAAAAACAGTGCTTTTGTTACTAGGGCTGGTTGTTTTGAAATGTGTGTGTGTGTGTGTGTGTGTGTGAAAGAAAGAGATAATTTTCCAATTTGAGCAGTGAATAAAGAAGTAATAGTTTTAACAGTATGGGGCTTTGAAAAAATTTTAAATATGAAGAAATGTGTTATCAAAACTGTAATTACTAGAAATGTAAAGAAATAAAAGCCTATTATTTGTTACTAGAAAACTACTTTGGTAGTGTGAACAGTTATATTTTTCTTTATTATTAATTAAATTGTATTATCTGCTTTTAAATCATTTATTTGTCCTAAAAGTAATAGTTGAGATTCAGTATAAAAAGGAACAATACTCAATTATAAGACTGACTTATACATGTTTATAATTTGCATCAAGATCAATACATATGCAGATCACAAGTTAAGTATAAATGTCTCCCCTTTTAGTCCATTTCAGTGTGTGGTTAAAATTACTTTTTAAATTTCTGAATTAATGCATCTAAAATACTCAAAAAAGACACAGTGTACTTGTAAACATATTTTCAGATACAAATTATATGCTACTTCCACTAAGAATAGATTTTTCTAACCTTTGAGGATCATTATAGATCATTCTTTAGACTTCCTTATAAGTAAATTTAAGGCTGCATCTTTAACTAAAAAAATTTAAGCACGTATTTCAATTACTATTGTGTCATTAGGTACATATGTTTTTCTTCCAGATTCAATCATTACATGGCTTCCTACTCATGCTGTTGTTAAGCTTATGAAAAGAGATTAATGAAATGACTTGTCTGTGCTTTCTCTTAAGTTAGAATGTGCCTCATTCTCCTCCTTGTGCTTGATTGAAAGTTAGCAAGATAACAATCTGGTGCAGTATTCATAAAAGAGCAGATTTGGAGCCACTTGCTCTGTGGATCAGGATCCATTCAAGAGGTTCAGGCTCGGCTGGTTTCAGATGGAGCCCAGGAATCTCCTTTTTGAAAACTCCTCATTGACTGTTATGCATACTAAAATCTGAGAGCTCTAATGCATAGGTGGAAAAAAATATATTTATTTTTCTCTTTCCAAATTACATTTCAAAACAAGTACCTTATTGGAAAATCCAATTTCTAGTTATTCAAGACATATTTAATAGAACTTCCTATATATATAAAAAACTGCTGTATAAACATAAACAAGGATTGAATAAGTATTACAAGAATACTTATGGAAAGATCACAGACCAATAAATTCTACAGGAAAAGACCAATTAACAGAACTAATTCATGGCCAAATTTCCTTTGCAAAAAAAAAAAAAAAGTGATACTTTTTTGATGCAGATTTCAAGAGGTCCTGTAATTAACCCTTGGGGAGGATTTTTAGCAAGTAAACCAAAATTCTAAGAAGGATAATATTTACACTAATGTTAGCCACAGCAACAACTGCAACCATTTTAAGAATGTTTCATGTATTATGCATAACGTAGATCATCTCTTATTGAATTCAGTGAGGTATGTATTATTAGTTGTTCTTTCATTTTATAAGTGATATATTAGCGAGATTAAATAATCTGCTCAACGTCATATAGTTTGTGAAGGCATTAATTGAGCAGTCATCAGATGTCCTTGTCTATGTGCTATTCTGTCTCCCACTAAATAGGCAGAAAATTTCTTCCAAACAGAAGAGAAAAACTTCTCAAAACTTCTAAATTTTTGCTATCTACTTCTAAGCTACATAATGGCTGGAATCTTTAGGATCTTCCTGGAATTGTGACAGAATATCAGAGAGAAGGTTGAAATACAAAACCATGCTCTGCTTAAAGAGAAATCTTGAGGTAAATATAGATATCTCAGTCTTAACACTGCCCCCTTCAATCCACCAAACCATTTCAAAAGAATGAGCTGTGTTTTGTGAGGCCCTTATTATGTGATACTTCCTTATACTATGGAATCTCACAAAGGTCTGATCAGAGAAGGTTGTCACACTTTGAAAGCAACTGAACACATTTTGAGGGAGTATAGAAAAGTCATTGTTAATGGATTTAGTCATTATTTAAATATATATATATGTATTTTTTCATTAATGAATTATATTTGGTGCCAGCAAGGTGAAAGGTATAGTGTAAACAGTGTTTTGAGTAAAATAGAGGCATTACCCTGAAGGAAATTGTCTGGTTAGTATAATAAACAAAATTAGATAAATAAACAAAATAAATAAAGACTCTGAAATAACCAACTAGATGATTCAATAAAGTCACATGGTCAAGGAAAACCTGTCTGGGAGATTAATTTACCATGATTAATACATTAAAAGACTTACTAGAAAAGGTAGATAACATATATAAGAGATTAATATTTAAGCAAAAAAGGAAATTTATAAGAAAGGATCAAATTGAAATTTTAGACATAAAATCTTGATAGCAGCAGTAAAGAATTTCTTCGGCCATCTCTAAAGTAGGCTAGAAAATATGTCAGTGGAAATTATCTAAACTGAAACACAAAGCAAAAAAAATATTGGAAAAATTATTTTAAAAATCTATGGGACAGTATCAAACAGTCTAGCATAATGTAATTAGAGTCCAAAAAGGAGAAGAGAATTATTGATAGAACAATTGGACAGAAAATTAGTAAAGATACAGAAGTTCTGACAGCACTGTTAAAAAGAAGAGAAAGGGAACAAATAAGACTATAAGTAAACAACGAAAATACAATAAATTTAAATACTATAGTATTAACAATCGCATTAAGTGTAATGGTTTAACCTTCCATTTAAAAAGCAGTATTAGCCACACTGGATTAAAAAGCATACCCCAAATATATGCCACGTATTAAAAAAACCCACATTAGAGTACAGGGGGCAGCATGCCCCGAAATAGAAAAATAAACTCAAAACTCCACCCTTCCATAAAAGGAATGAAAAATGGGACAAAAGGGATCAGAATCAATTTCTTTGAAGTACAGATATTAACTAAAGACTTTCAGCAAAGTAGAAAGTGCTTATTCAAGAAAAGCAGCTACATTGCCAGTAAACACAGTAAGCTGTTTGGTATTTTAACTTATACCAGTTTGATCCTCCTTCTCTAGTTTAGCCATAGTCCCTGAAAATAACAGCTTGCATTCCCAGTACTGAAGTGGACACTACAGACTGCATTTGCAAATTATTGTACTAATTACTTTTTAAAATCTACCCAGTCATTCCCTGGAAAACCAGCTCAAAAGTTTTACCTTTATTTCACCTGACTCAGAACTGACCCAGAGCTAAATCTGCCTCCACGGGTCGTTTGTCAAAAACATTTACAGGACAGTGTTTTAGACACAGCTGCCAGTGGTGATAGATAACAACTGGGGCAAACAAACGACTAGCTAAAAGAATGGGAGAACTGAATGGTCAATGAAATGTTCATAAGGGCTTTGAAAAGCTCCAACATATTCCTGGGAAGCCAGAAGTCCACACTCATGCCCAGAGCTGTGCATGTGCTCAGGAATGACCTGAACAGGTCCTCAGTGCTCAACCGTCTAACCTTAAGCCCATGTGGAAGCAGGAAGTGAAGGCCAAGGCAAAGTTTTAAACTGCCTGACTGAGGGCTGAAGGGGCACCCAAATATACACAGAGCCACTCAGCAAACACTGGAAGGGTTTTTTGGTTCCAGATATTTAAGGAAATTCTCTCCAATCATTAGCTGACTACTAAGCTAATGGAACAGAGAGGCCAATAGCCAAACACAACAAAAAATACAGACTTTACAGAATTAGTTTACAAAAGTCATTAAATAAACCAAAAAAAAAAAAAAAACCCAAAACAAAAAAAAAAACCCAAAGACCTGTGAGACACTATGGAGCATATCAACATATGCATAATAAGAGTCCCAGAAGGAAAGGAGACAGAGAAAAGGGAATTCTGAAGGAATATTTGAAGAAATGGTCAAAAACTTCCTAAGTTTGACTAATAATATTAATATTGCTCATTCATCTGGCAAACCAAAACAGGGAGCACACAGAGGGATTATGTACTGTAGCCATATTGGATTTATGGCAGGAATGCAAGGTGTTTCAATATACGAAAATCAATCCATGTAATACAACATATTAATAGAATAAAGAGAAAATAATCATTTTGATGTAGAAAAAGCATTTGACAAAATTCAACATGTATTCATGATAAAAACACTCAACAAACAAGGATTAGTGGAAAACTTCTTCAGTCTGAAGAAGGGCATCTGCAAAAAACACATAGCTGACATTTTAGCTAATGGTGAAATATTGAAGGCTTTCCACTTAAGATCAGGAACAAGATAAAGATGTCTGCATTTGCCACTTCTGTTCAGTATTGTACTAGAGATTCTAGCCAGGGCAATTAGGTAAGAAAATGAAATTAAAAAGAGATTGGAATAGGAAGAAGCAAAACTATTTCTCTTTGCAGTTGACATGACACACACACACACAGAACTATTAGAGCTAATAAATGATTTCAGAAAAATTGAAGAATACAGTGTCAACATACAGAATTAGTTATGTTTCTATACCCTAGCAATGAACAATGTGAAAATGAAATTAAGAGAACAATTCCATTTACAATACCATCAAAGAACATAAAATACTTAAGAGTAAATGTAATCAAAATTGTAAGACTTATACACTGAGAGCTATGGAATATATTTTAGTAAAGAAATATCCTGATGGCAAGTAAACACATGATTAAATGTACAATGTAATTAGTGAGATGCAAATTAAAGTCCCAATAGGATACCACTACAGAACTATTACAATTAATTTTAAAAGTACTGACAGCATCAAGTGCTGACAAGAATTCACAACAGCTAGAATGCTCATACATTACTAATAGGAATGCAAAATGGCACATCCAGTTTGGAAAACATTGGCAGTTTCTTAAATGGTTAAAACATATACTAACTATATGACCCAACAATCCCATTCTTAGGTATTCATTCAAGAGAACCAAATACACATATCCACACAAAAATCTATAGTTGAATGTTCACAGCAGTTGTATTCATGATCACCCAACACTGAAAACAGCACCAATGTCCGCCAAATTTTGAATGAGTAAACAAAATATTGTTCATCTACACAGTCTTACTCAGCACTAAGAAGGAGTGAATGATTGATACACACATTAATGAATCAGTGCATTACACTGAGTAAAAGAAAGCACTCAATGTGCTTTTTTTTATATAGTCCGTGATTCTATTTATTTAACATCTGTAAAAGATAAAATTCAAGAAACAGGAAAAAGTTTAGAGGTTGTCAGAGAATGGAGTTGTGGGGAGAAAACTGACCACAAAGAAACACAAAGAATCTTTCTGAAGTGATGGAAATCCTCTATACATTGACTACAGTGGTAGTTACACAACTATATACATTTTTCAAAATTAACAGAACTATATACCTAAATGGAGTAAATCTTATTGTATATAAATTGTGCCTCAGTAAAGCTGACTAAAAATAAGTACTAAGGAATAATTAATATCACCTGCAAAAAACCATAGGTCTTTGTTTTGTGCTCACATGCTGTCCAGGTAAGATATGCTTTTTCAAATCTGCAGGCTTTCAAAATTTATCTCCAGGTCAGTTGGTATTTTTGAGACTCTCACCCATGTATCCAATTACATAACTGTTATTTTCACTGATATGTTCAAGTGATTCAAACTCATCATATTTAAAACAAATCATAATCTCTATCACCTCTGCCTCAAACTTGCTTTACATTTTTTGTTTCTTATCTCAGGTAGTAGGGTCAATTATTCAAGCCAGAATTCCTGATACTATGCTTGTTTCCTTTTTCTCCCTTTTGCTACATTTGGTCAGATGCAATCTGTATCTAGCAGGTAGTAGAAATGCAAAATATATTTTTGAATGAATGAATAAATTAAAGAATTCTGCTCCTGGGAATAAAATCAATATTTGAATGATACTAAGGAAGCCTGTGCCTCCAGATAAGCATCATGAAACATTAGCTCTGCTTTTAGAAGAAAAACAATGCAATTAAGGGCAGAGTATGGGAGAAGCGGTGAAAATTAATCTGCTGCTGAGATGCACAACTTAAATATCTTTAGAGAAATGAGAATAGATTGATTGAGGCAAAACTGTCATAAACTCTTCCATGTTTTTCTCCTTAAGTTTTATGTTCTACATCCTCCTAGATCTTATTTATATTTTTTATATCTGCCTCTACTTATAAATTCATAACTGCCTTGTTCTCTCACAGGCACTCCATTTCTCTATAGTTTATGCCTGGCTTTGCTAAATCAATTAGGTTCAATTGAATTTAGCTAAATAAGTTACAAAACTAAACCCAGAAGACCACATTAACAGAGACATACTGCTGCATTCACTCCTGATGAATATTTAGTAGTATCCATATTTCCTCAGTCTGTAAGATTATTTGATTTATTATGTAAGCCTGTAAATAGAATAAAATTGATTGGTCTTAAAACAATAGGCACTCTTATCTAATGGGAAGAAAAATGTAGTAAACTGAAAATAGTGGTGTTTGTGAGACTTATCTTGGTCATTCAAAACTAAAATTTAAATAGGAGTCCTAGAGGGATGTGACAAGCCTTCCCTGCCTCTCCTTCCTCATCTCATTTCTATAGAGATCAGCCTGCACTTATAAATTGAACTGGAGCTGCGTATGACTTGTTCTCACAAACCCATGATGGATAATGGCTAATGGGTAGTACTGTGGCTTCAAAGTACTGTCTTTGAACAAAATAGTTGTGGGACTTGAAGATACCTTCTGCTTCAAAAATACACCAAGTTTCCCAGAAGAACTGGGCAACAAAACTGAAAGATCAGGGAAGGTCAAGCACAAAAGAACTAATAGGATCTCAGGGGAAGAACGTTGCAGCTGGAGGTTATTACCACTCATGACTAGTCCAGGAGATATGTTAAAAAAAAAATCAAAACTTTTTCAGCAGGTAGAATAAATAAACTTACTCTAGACCATGTTGATCTTTCTTTTCCTTCAGATAATCAAGACTGCATCATTTTCTTCCTTCACATTGCTTTAGTCATACCTTTAATTTTTCCAAGTGCTCCCTCAGAGTAGAGCACTTGCAATTTGGGTCATTGACAGTTTTTTTAAAAACCCTAAAGTTGGGACTTCCCTGGCGGTTCAGTGGTTAAGACTCTGTGCTTCCATGGTAGAGGGCATGGGTTCGATCCCTGGTCAGGGACCTATGATCCCAAATGCTGCGTGACACAGCAAGAAATCCTAAATTTTCTTTAAGCCTAAGCACTGGATAAAACAAGGAATACTTTAGAATAATGTATAGCATCAGAATATTATGTATGGTCTATGTCCATAGTTTTCTATTGACACTAAATAACAACATACTTTAGGAAACTCTGTTAGGCCATTTTTCATGGATTAATTAATTTACTCTTTCTTGGGTATGTATTATTACTATTTTTCATGAAAAAATAAGATACTAAGAAAAAAAGAGAAAATGCTGATTCATCTGACACAATTCCTTCTTATCACTTAGAGCTGTTTAGACAAATTAGACACGGATCTTATTAATCATCCATTACCACTGCACATATGTACGTAAAAATATAAGTTAAATTAATTAGTTCAGGTATTCCTAAGATGTATTAATATTGAGAATCCAATTATTAATCACTTTTTCACCCAGATTTATCATTGATAATATTATCCTTTGTGTCAGTAAGAATTTGCAACATTTCTTTGAAAAATTTATATACTATCCAGAAGCCACTGTCAGTGTGCTGTTAAGCTAACTTTATAAAAACACCACCCTGAGATTATTGCTCTACATGTTTGATTCACCAACTCCCTGAAACCTGCCCCAGACTAAGTCAATCCTGGGGATATAAAGAACGTCCCAAGGGTGTCATTCAGATTATCATCCATGCCGCTGCCATCCATTCTACAAATTTTCAAGTTGGATATTTTTTACAGGCAGTGACAATTATACCATGACTATTCTCCAGCTATCATCAATTTTAAGACAATGTCAATTATAAGATGCATAGTGATAGCAAAGATGTTAAACTCACTGCAAACGCATATCATGCCCAAAGCTACACAGCTAGTAAATGGTCAAGCCAGGATTCAAATAAAGGCCTTTAAACACAAGAACCCACACTGTTAAAGACTTTTAATTAGACCTATTTCACATATGCATTTGCATATTAAATATTGTGGATGGAAAATGGAAATTTCAAATAAAATTGCTGTAATCTACTTAATTTCCCAGATTAATTTCTGATGTACTTCTCTAAAACTGCTATCCTATTACCTTTAGCTATACAGTGCCTAACTATTCCAGCTGTGTCAAATTACTCATCTATTCTTCAGTCCACAAATTCTTTCTTTGTGCACAAATGTATTGTTTGCTACTGTAACAAATAAGCCCCCAAAATAAAATTGTTTCAAAAAGAGTTGTATATACCAATTTTGGTTGAGAGTTTAGGTAAGTCTTCAGGGGTCACAAGTTGATGGAAGAAATCTTCAAGCCATGGTTTCCAAGATTATTTCATCCTATAAGCCAGAAAAAAAGAATTATACATTGTAGGTGCACAATACTTATGGAATGCATGAATAAGTGATTGGATTTTATGTTCACTTATCTTGAATAAAATATGAAATATTTATTCTAGACGGAACAACCCCTCCTGAGAAGTCATACTGAAAACACATTGAAAACGTATGCTTTTCAATGAATAATTCCTGCTGATCCAGTTAAACCAGAGTAAAATTGGAAATCAATTGTCACTTTTATTTTTACTAAAGAATATTTTCTCATAGGACAGAAAGGGCTATCTCAGTTTTAGTAGATTGGTGAGGATGAAAATGATGGTGAAGTGTGAATGACTACCTAGTAGAAATGAGAGCAAAAAAAGATTTCTAAAGACATAAAAGAGTATGTCATTCAAGGATATTGTAGAGCATATAACAGATCATGTAGATGAACTACAGAAAAATGGTGATTCCCAATATATTGGTCTTACCCAAATCAATTAACACTTCTAAAAGTTTTACCAAAAAAAAAAAAAAACACAAAAGTTTTTCTAGAGGTATTGTAAGACTGTACAATTATTTTTTTCAAGGTCTGACAACAGATAAAAATTCTGTCTAACAATAATTAAAACAAGAGAAATGTATGCTTTTCAGTGTACATTAACATATGTTATCCCACCATAGATTTTTCACTTGATTCTTTAAGTTAGGACGAAAGTTATAATGGTATTACAAATAAGAAACCAGGACTCAAGTTAAACCATAACTGACAAGTTCAAGAATTCAACTTTATGGTCTTCCTTTACATCATTTCCATCATTACCTTTAAGAAGAGCAAGTCATAAGTGAGGTCATTTACTTACTTCTGGTAGCCAGCTGTGGTGTAAGAAGGCTACATGTATCCCTATTAATCTGATTCCTCAAACCAAAGATGGCCAAAGCTGTTTCACACATTTCACTCACCCAGAGGTAAATAAACTGCATTATATGTTCCCTCTCTCATTGTGGTCCATTTGAAGTAATCTGCAGTGTGCAGCCATGGCTTGCCAGACTTGGTCAGAACTAAGCCCTTGCTATTTTTGTCTACTTTTAACAGCCTTTTGACTATTTATCTCTGACATTGTTTCACATTTGCTTCAATTCAAATATTTTGAATATTCAAAATATTCGCCCTAATCCTTCTGTTTGTTTATTGGATATCCATTGCCTCTGAGTTTTCAAACCATAGAAGCAACGTAAGAGCTTAAAATTTCATCTCGGTCCATAACTTCCCAAGGAAAGAGTCATGTCTTTAAAGGACCAGCTTACTCTAGTTGTTCTGAATAAACTTCCAAGGAAGGAGGCTATCGTGTTGTGAATTTTTTCACTGAAAACTTTGGCTTTGTTTAAATGCCTCCTTCCAGTCATTTTGTGGTGATATGAATAGAATTGTCCAAAAATATCCATGGACGTTCACTCTGAATTTCCTGGTCAATGAACCAGTTGAGATAGTTGGGAGTTCCACCATCCCAGCCCCACCTTCTCTTGCCAGATGGGGTTATGCCCAATTTCAGCTCCCCATGGCACAAGTTGTTGCTATTCCTTGACAAGAGAGGATGTAACATCCCATGGGCACCAAGCTCTCCAGGTGCTGAGCAGCTGGTATTCCCAGACCACTTCTGTCAGTAGCTGGCATCAAAATTCCAGACTGCATGAGACCAAGCTCCCTTTGTTCTCCCAGTTCACAAGCTATTTTCTCACGCTTGCTCCAAATAATGAAGAATAAGGGAAGTCAGTGTCCCTGCACTAGAACATAAACACCCTGTATGCCCAAGCACCCAGGCCCTGATAAAATTCTCTCTGCGGAGGAACCTCAGCTTTCTCTTCGCTTGCTGACCTGTCCTTGCAAATAGGACTTTGTTGAATTCTGCAGAATCTCCATAGAGGAAAGGTTAGAGACCCAGAAGAAACCTACTTTGCACAGCACAATACTTTGCAAACTCTTCTGAGCCCTAACTAAATAATCAGATAAACATCCAGGCACAGAGTGAGTGACTCAGATGCAATTTGCACTAAGCATTATGTCTCTCACCTTCTAACCAGTATTATAAACACTAGCATAACTCCTCATTTCTCTTTAAGCTACCAATTTCTTTTGTTTCCCTAGATCCTCTATAACACAGGCTTAATTAACCTGAAATAATTATTTTAACTTAAGCAGAACTTCCAGCTGTTTTTGAAAAATTTCTACTTCAAATCTCAGAGCGTTCTCTTATTTTTCATTGAGTTATTTAAGGACTCATTGATAAATATATTTTACTAATTCTGTTTATAAAAATGTATGCCACCATTTCCACCCAAAAAGATGCTTCCTTTATTTAAAAATACAAATATAAATTCAAAGTTGTATCATTATTACCATTACTATAATAATAACTTGATTATGTAAATGTATACATTTTACTGCCTTGGTGTTTTCTGTTATAGACATCATGTTTTCTATATTATATCCTAATTTCTGAAACAAAGAATATTACCCAAAGTAGAAAGAACAGAGAACTATAACTGAATATAAAGATAAAACTTTATCTTTATATAAATATATATAAATATATTAATGATACCATATTTTTGTATTCTTAAGTTCACCATAAAGTTTTCATTGTTATTTTAATTTTAATATGTAATTGATCTTTGTAAGCATTTTGTATTGTCTAATTACAAAAAAAAGGAAAATATAACTTGTTATCTATGAGTAGAGGGATTACAGGTGACTTTCAATTTTATCGATGGTCTACAGTTTCTAATTATTTTAGATAACTATATATTATATTAGATATTATATAACTATAGTTATAACTATAGTTATATAGTTATATATATAGTTATATATATAACTATATAACTATTATATAACTATAACTATATATATAACTATTTTATATATTATATAACTATATATTATTTAAGAACATTAAAAATGTCTTAGAAATTCAAAGGTGGCATCTGAATAGTTTTGAAAAGGCTTTTTCACTAGGTACTATTAACTATTTATAGGAAAAATATTGTCCAACTCAGAGTCTCTGGGAGAAGTATGTAGAATGTTTAAGAAGAAAGATAGGGCTGCTTCCCTGGTGGCACAGTGGTTGAGAGTCCGCCTGCCAATGCAGGGAACACGGGTTCGTGCCCCGGTCCGGGAAAATCCCACGTGCCGCGGAGCGGCTGGGCCCGTGAGCCATGGCGGTTGAGCCTGCGCGTCCGGAGCCTGTGCTCCGCAACGGGAGACGCCACAACAGTGAGAGGCCCGCATACCGCAAAAAAAAAAAAAAAAGAAGAAGAAAGACATACCAGATTGCTTATACTTTTTAAAAAATCTTAATGGAGAGGAATCAGTCATCTTCCAGGGTCTCAATTTCCACATTTAGGTACTCACCAAGTACATTCACTAACTTTATCACTTTTTAATATCATAATTCTACTATTACCTTGGCCTTTTCACTTGGTAAGATTACCTTTTTAATACCCATCATGATAATTAGGCCTTTGTAAACTATCATATGTATGACTACGACTATGTTTTCTATGTTCTGGGAACAGTATTTCTATTGGTCAGAAGTAAAACAAAAGTTAAATTTAATTAGCCTAGTTTTAAGGTAAAACAAATTAAGACAGGTGTCATTGCAAGAATTCCCAGGGTCACCTACAAGTAAACAACAGAATCAAAATTTAGATCCCATTCTTTCTCCAGGGTCACTGCCTTGCCCAGGTCCAGGGAGCACCTTGGTAGTCGAAAGGAAAGGCACTTACATTCCATCGTACACCACAGGTCTCTGCTCTGGCTGTAGAGCTGCTGTCAATTCCTTCTTTATATACCAGGCTGCCTCCCATTTCCCGACAGCCAAATGTGGTGAATGGTTTGGCCTTGGAGCATACAGCTAAGTCTACAAGTGATCACACTATGTCCTCCCTCTGAGAATTCATAAATGAACAGACAGCTGCTTTATCGCTGGTATGAGAGAGGAAGCTACTAATGTAAGATTGCACTGTCATTACTCAGAATTTCTAAGTCAGAAAAATAACATAAAAATGAGAAAGTTGACTTGTCTGTGGATTCATTTTTATACAATTTTATTTGAGAAGAGCCACAATCAATGAAAGTTCTAGCATTCATATTTTGCCAGCCACTGAGGGATATTAAGGTTGCCTCACCTTTGCTGACTTTGTTATGTGAGAGGCTAACTTCCCTGACTGCAAATCATCACTGGTAATTCACTATGATGGTGGGGCTGTACATCCTGACCCAAGGGAAATTTGCTTTCTGTTTGATAAACTGAGATTTCTCAACACTCCTGTAACAGCTGAGTGACCTCTCTTGTTCTGGAGAGAAGCTGCCCTTGTTTAATCTCCTCAGGTTATTCTCCTATTGGCCTAAATGAGAGTCTAGTTGCTCCTTCAGACAACACCAAGAGATACGGTGGTGGTGAAAATGAGGGAGGAAAAGAAAAATAAATGGCATCATTTGCTTTCAAATAAAGCCTCAGGTAAAAACACTAACTGCCTTGTGCTTATTTTTACAGAAAAAACAAACGAACAAACAATCATTTCAGGCAATTACACAAGATGAAACAGGGGGAAAAAAGCATATACAGCAGCTTAATACTACTCTTACTCTTTCCTGAACTACTGTGTTTCAGTCCAAGAATTTTACCTCCAAAGAAGATATTCTAAACATTGCTACCTTTTTATCCTCACGTGTCATACATAATAGAATCACATTGGACTAAGAATTCAATGACATTAATTAATTCTAAGGGATTTTAATAGCTCTTGTTTATTCCTTTTTTATATTCAAAGTAATTTTTTTTTCATTTAAGGCATTGTAGAAGTAATACAAACAGCCAAATCAGTAAAATGAGAGTTAAACATTGTTTGAACAAATAAAACTTTTCTCACAACTAATTATTTTCATAGAACAGAATTTATTCATATTTACTGTGGTAATGGGTTTGTCTAGAATCAGGATAGAATATATTATCTGGAACAAAAATATTCGTGAGTATAAGGAAAAAAGTACCCACGTTGACCATGTTAGATTCCATGGGAAAAGCAAAAGGGATTAGACTAAATTTCAGTGCACTTAACATCTAGTAATTTTAAATATACTAGACAAATTTGGATGGGGAAAGGTACTGGTATTGAACAAAAGATCTTGCTTCACTGAAACCACTGATAACACCATTGGTGTCCCTCTGAGTCAGAAATCTCTGTCTCTCGCGTGTTCTTCTCATGCCTCTCCCTCCTGCCCAAAGGATCATCATAGACTTCAGTGTAATACACACACCAGACTATCTTGAGATTTCCCATAACAAAAGTTAACTATATACAAGCATTTTTTTTTTTTTTCTGTTGAGGTCCCCTCACTTTGACGACTAGTCTACTTGGAAAAGGTCAGAATATGTCTAGATTAGTTCTACCATGGCCACTTCACTTAGAAAAGTGCTCATTTTGGCTGAATCAAACTTTGGAAAGAAGGGTGGTTCTCACTGCAGCCTAGAAAAGAGATTTTACTATCATCACATACAGCTTCAAGCTGCCTCTCATCTTTAGATTTATCCAGGAGTCAGGCTCCGTTCCAAGTGTTCAAGTTGTCCACTCGCCAAATTCTTATTATGGTCTCCTCTTGTTCCATAGAAACACTAGACCTACACTTGTCAATGAATATCTGGCATCCTTTTCCCTGAGATACACTAATACTTCACAAGTCTCATAATTCAGTCCCACTATACACTTGTGGCTTGAAGTTACAGAAAGGATAAATGCACAGCAATGGCTAGTACTATCTTTAAAGAAATAGTCCCCCTCTCACAAATCTCTTTTCTGCTCGCATATATTGGCTAAATGTGGTTGCTGGATAAGAACCAGAGAACCCGTTGTTGATCATTGCTGAGCGAGTACTGCTAATATGCTTTTAGAACCTCCCTTTAGAATGTCACGGACACTCCCTTACTTTGGGGCTTCAGCCAATATTTTGCACTGTTATTAAACGTTTGGCATTTTGTTTTGCTTTAGAGAAGAACTAAAACTCTTTAAAAAGGAATTAGTTTTAGAAAACATATTAGGAGGTTTGCAAATGAACCTATCCAGAAAGATTTATACCTCACAATTCAGGAAAAACAGAGAGGTTAGGTACAATCTTTTCCATCAAAGACATTATAAATTAAAACTAGCAGAGGAAAGCAGGCACCATAAGTCAAAGGAAACAAACCAATCTTTTCATTGATTTTTGTATAAAATTCTTAGTGAACCCCTAAAGTAAGGATTATGACTGAAGTGAGTACAGAGTCTACAGATAAGACTCATTTACCTCATATCGTTCATACATATGGGATGTTTTATATTATAAATATACCTATAATATACCTGTTAGGTATATATATATATATATATATATATAGAGAGAGAGAGAGAGAGAGAGAGAGAGAGAGAGAGAGAGAGAGAGAGAGAGAGGGTCATCAGTCCATCTGTGTGTGGGAAGGATTGGTTTTCCAGGACCAACACCAAAATCAACAGATGCTCAAGTCCCATAGTTGGCCTTTCATATGTACAGACTCTACATCCACAGATTTAACCAACCACAGATCCTAAAAATAGTACATGATCCACAGTTGGTTGAATTTGTGGATGTGGAACTCATTGATATGGAAGGCCAACTGTGTATGTATTGAAAAAAAAATGTATAAGTGGACCTGTGCAGTTCAAACCCAGGTTGTTCAAGGGTTGAATATACATATAATGTTTTGGTATCAGTCATGAATAGTGTTTATATACATATATAAACACCCCAGGTTTGGTTGTTATTTACTAGAAAGACTCAGCATATAGTCATACTCAAGGCTATAATTTATTATAGTGAAAGGATAAAGCAAAATTAGCAAAGGAAAAGTGTATGGGACTTGCTATAAACTGAATATTTGTATTCTTCCCAAATTCATATGTTGATGCCCTAACTCTCAATGTGATGGTGTCTGGAATTAGGGGTTTTGGGAGGTGATTAAGATTAGATGAGGTCATGAGAGTAGAATCCTGGTCTGATGGAATTCGTGCCCTTATAAGAAGAAATACCAGACAGCTCTCTATGTCTATATCTATCTGTATCTATATCTATCTATATCTATATATCTCTCTCCATCTCTATCTCTCTCTATATTTATATATCTCTCCCCCATGTGAGGATATAATGAGAAGGTGGCCAACTACAAGTCAGGAAGAGAGTTCTCACCAGAACCCAACGATGCTGGCACCCATCCCTGAGACTTCCAACCTCCAGAACTGTAGTAATTTTCTGTTGTTTAAGCTACGCCGTCTATGGTACTTTGTCATGGCAGCACAAGCTAACCAATGAAATGCCTTTTCAGAGGAAACTAGGTACAAGCTTCAAAGAGTCCTCTTCCAATTGAGTCACATAGTATGTGCTTATTTCCTCCAGCAATGAGCTGTGACAACATGTGTAAAATGCTGCCTACTAGAGAAACTCATTAGGGTCTCAGTATCCAGGATTTTATGGAAGCTGGTCCTGTAGGCACCCTCTGCCTTGCATTTTCCAAAATTCCAGATTCCCAGAAGAAAAGCAGGTGTTCAGTATAAACCATATTGTCTGTACAAATAGTCTAGTCATACTAAGCCATTCTATTTAGTTTTGAGAATCGTAGGAACCCACCCTAAATCTCAGATGCCAGCCAAGGGCTGATCTAGCAAATGGGCATTTTGAAGTATAGCAGTCGCAGGCCTGCTATGTTAACTCTTTTCTGCATGTAGCCCAATCTGGGTTGCACCAGGTAGAGAAAACTAAGGAATTCTACAGAGGAAGAAAAGTAAATTTTGAAAGATGAAGCTTTGAATGGGGCACTGAATATAAGAAAGAAACATTGCAGCATCAAATTTCTGAGAGCTTGAGAAACACTGACAGTTAATGTAGGCTTTTGGGGGCTACCCTTGAGAAGATGCCTGGGGTGAAAGCCAAGACTGAAACATTACTAGAACTTGACTGGTAACTGGCATTCGATGAAGAGTTTGACAGGAGAGAAATTGCCAATGAGACATATGTGGAGTGTGAGACCATCTGGCATAAGAAGTTGAAAAGAATTTTAGTTTTGTAATAATATGAAAATATTATTTTCAAAAGTCAGTGCAGAGGGAAGGAGACTCAGAAAGCCAGGCAATAAACAAGGACATGTAGTTGGGACTCACCTTACTTGGTGAATAAATCTGGGTTATTTTAGCCTCAACCCAGGGCTTTCAAGGAGCCTGACAGCTTCCCTCCAACCAAGATTCTCCATCATTGCTAGAATGATTCAGGTGGAAAAGGAGAAAGTCTTAACACACAAACACCTACCCTACCTACCTACCTACACACACACACACACACACACACACACACACACAACTGTTTGTAGCATGAGTTTAGGGTGGTGTCACATTAAACTGGGTAAAACAGACAGCCACAGAGCAAAGCAGATTGTTATGTTGGTGGCCACATTAAAGCAAGTAGAAATTGGAACACTGCTAACTTCACCTTCTACAATCATCACAGATGCATGTGGAATATTGGCCCAGAACTCAGTGAGGAGGTTGAAAGTTGCAACATAAAAAAAACAGGCAAGAAGAATTCCATTCCTTATAAACTTTTATATTCTGATCACCCTGGTCTTGGAATGGCATAATTTTCATGAATTAATAGATTCATTAAATTAGTACAATGCCCTAAGGCAGGGAACTCTAGTCTCAGGGATATTTCATGATGAAGGCTGTGAATGAAGACTGTGGACAGTGGAGAAAAAAGATGTGTTCTAGTATTGGATTCTCTATTCTAATGCATTCCAAACAAAGGATTAATACTGAAATCTGATTTAGGGAACACATAAGCTGCAGAGGACATTTTAAAAAATGCAAATCTCAGGAGAGTTTTGCAGCCTTTCATACCTAGAGAATGTTCCTTCTAGGGCACCATGGTATAAAAACCTACGTACTTGGTCTTTCTCCTTGGTTCCTGATACAGAGTTCCAAAAACCCTCGGAATTCCCTGAGTGATAGGAGCATCTAATGTTACTGATAAAGAGACCTTTACAACACCTGAATTTATGCCGTATGGATTAACTCACGGTGGGACCCCTAGATAACTCCAGGAATTGGGCTGGTCACCAGGAAGACTGATCACATGATTGGAGGATTGAAACTTGCAGCCCCACCCTCTGACCTCTGGAAAGTATAGGGGGACTAGATACTGGATTATAAAAACTTTTGACCAATGAGATTTGGAGAGATTCTGAGTTGGTGAACACATCAATGTGCTGGGAAGGTCTATTACTAGGTGAAAGCTCTGCACCCCCCCATACTCCATACTTTGTCCTATGGAACTCTTCCATTTGGCTGTTCCTGAGTTGTATCCTTTATATTAAACCAATAATTGTAAATAGAGCACCTTCCTGAGTTCTGTAAATTGTTTTAGAGAATTGTCAAACCTGAGGAATAGGTCATGGAAAACCTCAAATCTATAGTTGGTCAGATAGTAGTATGAGTCTCCTGGGACACCCATTTACACCTGGTGGCTGAAGTGGGGGCAGTCTTTTAGGACTGAGCCCTTAGCCTGTGGGATCTGGGCTCCATACATATATCATAACTATGTGGAACATGTAAAACATATATGTTAGATAGATGATAGATAGATATATAGATGAATAGATAGATACAGATGATAATCATATTGCCATAAAGTTATCTAAAATATACTCCCTATTAGTATTGTATTTGAGCTCTTGTTACTCCACATCCTCACTGATACTTGATACTATCTATATTTTTCAATTTAGCCATTTAGTTGAATAGTAGTATCAACTTGTGACTTAAATGTATACTTCCCTGATGACTAATAAGTTTGAACCATATTTCTAATGTTCATTGGCCTTTTGAATCTTCTCTTTTGTAAAAGGTTTAAGTCTTTTGCCCATTAAAATAATTTGGTTATGTAGTCTTCTGTGATTTGCAGAAATTATTTATTTATTTTGGCAATGAGATCTTTACTAGCTCTATGAATATCATTTTCTACATTTTAGTTTAATTTTCACTCTTATTGGTGCCTTTTGATACACCAGAGTTCTTCATTTTAAAGTAGCTTGATTTGTCTTTTCTGCAAGTTTTACATCCTTTTTAAAAATTTATTGTCTGCTCCAAGATCAAAAAGTTGTCGACATGTATTGAGATCACAGTCATTTTCACACTTCACTGAAGTATCACCACTGTTATAAATTAGGAGACATCATATGTTTTGTTGTACTCCCAGAACCTATATCCTATCCATATTGGTTTTTCTTTTATTCTTTCATCTGAACACAATGTGTTAAGTATAGCTTTATAGCTTATTGTAGAATTACATTTGCTACTATAATATCCCTAGGTTTTTTCTTCTACTAGAAGATTACTTTGCCTTTTTTGGCACTTTACATATCCATATGAATTTATAATCTGTTTACTAACTTCTGAGAAAAACCCTATGAATATTTTGATTGGTATTGCCAATATATAAATAAATTTGACATATTTACAATATTGAGTCTTCATAAACAAACATGTTTATTTTAGGCATCAGTAATTTTTAAAATATTTTAGTATGAAGTCCTTACAAACTTTTGTTTGATTTATTCTTAGATTTGTGATTTTTTTGTTGCCTTGTAAGTGATATCACTTCTTAAATTTCCAATTGTGTTGTTCTTTTTCTGTAGAAATATGATTTTTTTATATTGATCTTGGATACAATAGCACATTCATTAATTTAGTGAAACAATTCACAGAATATTTTAGAGTTTTTAGTTGTCATGTTATCTTCAAGAAAAAAGTTTTATTTCTTTACTTTCAGTTTTTTTGTTTGTTTGTTTTTTTACATCTTTATTGGAGTATAATTGCTTTACAATAGTGTGTTAGTTTCTGCTTTATAACAAAGTGAATCAGTTATACATATACATATGTTCCCATATCTCTTCCCTCTTTCATCTCCCTCCCTCCCACCGTCCCTATCCCACCCCTCCAGGCGGTCACAAAGCACTGAGCTGATCTCCCTCTGCTATACTTTATACTTTCAATTTTATCATCGTATGCCTCTCTCTTTTTTCCTTGCTTATGTTCAGACTTTCTATTAAAATATAAAAGTAGAAATAGTGAGTGTTCTTTTCCTCTTCCCCCTCTACAAGTTTTCAACTTTTTAAAAGAGATCACTGAATATATATACCCTCTATGTTTTCTGTGGATATTTCTTGTCATTTAAAAAATTTCACTTTTTGTCCTAGTTTACGAAAAGATTTTTCATGAAAGAGTGTTGAATTTTAGTCAAATGCTTCTTTTTGACTTCTGTTGATATATATATATATATTTTTTTTTTTTTCTTTCTCGACTGTTCTTGACAGGATATAGAATTCATGGTTTGGTCAGTCTCAGAAAAGTAGATAAGAAAGGTCACCTTCAATTTTTTTCTGTTTTTCAGAGATTTTGTGCAAGATTAGGGTTATTTATTTTTTAAATATTTGGAAAATTTTACTATTAAAGCCATCTGGTTCTAGAGTTTCCTGTGGGAACTTTTTAAAATAACAAATTTAATTTCTTTAACAGGTGCTTCACTACTAAGATTTTATATTTCACTTCTTAACTTCAGTAAATTGTAATTTGTGGAGGCATTTATTCATTTTAACTAAATAATAAATTCTTTTGCTAGAAGTTGTTTATAGTGTTCTTTTGTTATTTATACTATAGATCTATATTTATGCCATCTTTTCCATCTTTATTTTTGTTATTCTGGTTTATTTTTCTCTTTTTTGCCTTGATCAATCTTGTTAAGGATTAACAAATTGATTAATATGTTCAATCTTTTCAAAGTTCTAACTTTTCACTTTATTTTTTCTATTCTACAGTATTTTTCAAATTTCCTTCATTTCTGTTTTCATTTTTATTATTCCTTTCTTTTTTCCATGCTCCTCCTTCTGGAGATACAAAGTTAAATTGTTGATTTTCACCCATTTTTCTTTCTCATATATGCATGTTAGGCTATAAGTTTTTCTTTAAATATTATTTTATGTCTCACAAGTTTTGATCTGTTACATTTTATTTTAATTCAATTCAATAATTTTCTGATTTCTATGCCGATTCATTCCTTGATCCATGAGTTGTTTAGGAATGTATTATTTAATTTTCAAGTAGTACACCTTTTTCTAGTATAGTTTTATTGCTGATTTCCATCTTAATCCCATAATTAGGGAACATACTTTGAATTATTTCAAATATTTTAAAATTTCAACATATTTCAGTATTTTGAATTTTGTTGAAGCTTTGTTATAGTTCACCATGTGGTTGATTTTGATGAACCTTACGTATGCACTTGAGAAGAAAATAAATTCTATTGTTGTTGGGTGAGGGTTCTACATATGTCAGTTAGTTCATGTGTTAATTGTGATGTTCAGAAACTTTTTTGTCTTTCCTTATTTTTGAATGATTTTCTATCAATTGTGAAAAGATACTCTAGATAATGGAAGCCAAAATTTTCCAGATGGATTTCATTTAAATTAATTTTTAATGTTGTTTCACATTATTCTAAATTGTATCCATCTTTGGGTTGATTCAGTTGAGTGATCTATGTTTTGGTCATTGAAGTAATCCTTGAATGGATGACAGTAATCCATTTATAGCATAAGTTTATACTAAACACACATATTGGGCAGCTTTCCAGAATATCCCATTAACTCTTTTTTTTTTTAATAATAAAATGTTTCCAATAAATGCAATCAAGTGAAAACACGTTTCTTTCATAGATAAATATTATTTTTTAATCTAACACTATAGCATTTTGTAGCTGTATATGCTTAAGTGGTAAGGGAGTATGATATTTTGATAAGATCTATCTTTATATTTCAATATTTTGAAAAAACTCTTTAAATATTCTTTCTTGCTAGTTATCCTATGAATCACAGGATGATTTTCTTATTTTTAGTTATTTTCCTAACCAAATATTTTTAGATTATATTTGGGGTTAGCAACTCGTCAAAAAAAGAGAGAACAAATATTTTTTAAAAAATGTAATCCTTAAATTAGACAGGGGAATCTGATAGCCTAAGGGCAAAATTTAGCCCTTAGACATTTTTTGTTTGATCCATGGAATTTTTTAAAAAGTCAATATTTTTAAATTGAGAGATGTTATATAAAAATGGTAATGTTAATTCTTTTGAAATTTTAGAAATTTGACTAAATCAATGCCATAATTTTCTCAGCACCCTACAGCCTCCAGTTTTGGAACAAGCATCTTTATCCTAGTAGCCTCACCCACTTAAGTTTCCTTCCTGGAAAATGTAGAGAGATATTTGTTAGTCCTGCCATAAATAAAGTTCTGTGATCTTAAGCATCCTAATAATCATCATTCAGTCCATATCTTGTCAACTGGAGTGTGTTTGGGGTGCTGACCGGGTGGAGAATATTGTAGGTCAATTTATGGGGTTGGCCAAAAAGTTCGTTCAGGTTTTTATAACATCTTATGGGGAAACCCGAATGAACATTTTGGCCAATCCAATATAATAGAAGTTGTGGGGAGCAACTGGCAAATAATATGCAAAGGAATATGCATTAGATGTGTAAAATCATATGCTTGGAGATTATTCTAACAAAGTTGTTTACTGAAATTTTAATTAGGCTAAAATTGTATCTGAGAGTTTTTAATTAAAAAAATATTAAATACAGATGAATAACACACACCTAGTAGTGGTGACATGGCATCAGAAATAGTAGTAGCGATGGACAACAAACCTAGACAGAGAGACTGGGATCTAATTATTGCCTTTAAGGAGTCTTCCTCTTGTCGCCAATCTCCAGATCTTTGAAGCAGAGGAACAAGAGAGAATTCCCCACAATGAGCAATATATGTACATGTTACGTGAGTTACCTGCAGTGACCAGGAAGTTCAGTGCTCAAAATTTGTATGTGTCTATGCCACATTACACCATTTAATGTTAACAGAACTTAATGATAGTTTCTGGAATAATGACAATCATAAAATTAAGTGCCATTTTCTGGAATCAGAATATTAGTTTAGAGGGAACCTGAAGGAAAACTGACTCGACCATAAGTTTCTAAACCATGTGAAATCAGAGGTTATGACATCATTCTGCTTGGAAATATTGTTAATCCAACTGTTTAAGATAGGGATGTATTTTCAGAGAGGAAGGGGTTAAGCTTCCCAGCAGCTGTGGCAGATTAAATAGCTATTGACATCCATTTTTAAGGTGAGAAATAATTCACTGTGGAAGCTATTTGTTTCTTTAGGTACAGAGACACATCCAGGACAATTGAATTTGAATGTATACTAAAACTGAAAGAAAATTAGTTGCCTGATTTCTCTAAATCCATGTACATTCTGGGATATGCTTTGACTGAACAAAATCGAGTAGCAATATTTTAAATACCAGCAGCTCTCTCTTCCACTAAGAGACCAACTCATGGTTTAAATATAAGATGGAAAGAAACAATTGAAAAGAGTGTAAAGTTTAGATAACTAAACAGAAAACTGAAACACAGAAGAGGGTTTCTTTTTTTGGACCTTATGGGTAAATATCTTTCCTAAACCAATGTGATTAAATTTATCTGCCAGGAAAGAAAAGAATAAAAATTGCCTAGTACCACAACTTTTGAACAACACTATAGTGATCTTTGGATAACAGTACTGATGTAGCTTAAAAATTCACTGGAATACATAGTTTCTTCCATCTTGATTTCATATAATTCACCAATATATATATACACAGGAAAAGTTTTTATGATTTACCAGGACTGTATTTGCTCACCCAAAGATTCTCTGGATGAACTATTGAAGGTTTCCACAGATGACTGCATCTTATTCTTTACCTACCTTGAACTTCCAAATTATTCCCTGTGAAGAAATACTATGAAAACATACACAGATGGCCTGGAAACTTAAATATATAATTGGAATCCCCCCCATCTAGAAAAAGAAATAGTTCTGGTTGAAGCCTAGGATGGCTAGTTATCCAAGGTCTACTTTATAGCTTTATTTAGAGCCCATTAAATTCAATATAGACAGAATTTTAAAACTAATACCAAATAAAGGCAAATGACATAATTTTAAGCATTTAAGAGAACTCATCAAACAGTTTCTACTGTCATACTCAAGCACATTCTCATTCTAGGACAATTATTCTTTAGGTCTTCCTGTTTTTAGTTTTGTTGTTGTTAAACAAAACTAAAAACAGGAAGACAAATACTGAAGGAATACAAATACTAAAGGCAATTGCAAAATGAGTAAGTATTCCTCTAACCTAACTCTAAGGAAAATAATTTATTGGGATACAGCTTCACTTTTATATGAGAAGTTTTCATTAATTTTTATGGGCCTTTGACATATGAACATTTTGGGAAAAGGATGTGGAGCCTGGGGGAATATGTCTACAATAGTGCAAGGGTGCCTTATTTTAATATTTTTCTGGAGTTTCCCATAGCGTCTTCCCTTCTAGTCTTTAATCAACATTCTATTTGTATCATATTCACATTATTGTCCCTTGGCATGATGAAATTTGATGGTTGCTCTTTTAATCAACATTTCAAGATTTTTTGGTACTTAATGCTTTATCATGTATAGCTTTGAAAATCTACACATGCTCACAGTTGACTTTTAAGACATTTTAGTAGGAATAAATGTATTCATTCAACCAACATTTATTGAGATCTTATAATGTGTCATGAACAATGGTAAAAAGAACTGGAAGAGCTAGAAAAGTAATGAAACAACAAATACAAAAATTAAATATACAGTTGGTATGATACAGGTAAGAAGTAGTATTCATTCACCTCATTTTTTACAGTTGAGCAGAAATTAACATAGGAAAGAGGTGGAGGGACTGTTCCTGGAGATAAAGATACAGAGGCAGTAGGAGGATGGAGCAACCTTAGATAATACCAAATCAACTGCTATGGCTGGAGCAAGGGTGTGGGTGGTGGATTGCTGAGATATGGGTTAACCAGGTCATCTGAGACCAGATCTCGAAACACCAGGTGAAAACTGTATACAGAAGCTATTGAATAATTTAAATGAGAGTAACCAAATAAGAGTGTTTTGTTTTTTTGTTTGTTTTTTGGCTGCAACACGTGGCATGCAGGATCTTAGTCCCTGACCAGGGATCGAACCCATTGTCCCCCATCAGTGCAAGCGCAGAGCCTTAACCACTGGGCCGCCAAGTAATTCCCAAGATTGTATTTTAGAAAAATTATTCCAGCAGCTGTCATAAGCATGGATGAATTGAGGAGGGAGATACAACAGGTAGAGAGAAATGAGGCAGTGCTAAAGGGGATCAGGAGGAAGTAAGAAGTATATTATAGGGATAACAAGTAGAATAGAAAGGATTTGGATGTGGAGAAGAAAGAGAAATATAAAAGATTTCTTGTGCAGATAAGCTTATTGGGTTTAAGCTGAATCTCTCTGAAACAGAATACAAAGGAGAACTACATTTTGGATGGAAGATAAGGATACTGGTTTTAGATAAATTAATTTAGATCTCAGTATGATTCCCTAAATTGATAATTAATCAGTTGTGATATTCAAAATATTTAATAACCAATACAGCAAAGGCTATGGTTAATCAGGGTAGATGTTGGCGAATTCCCTGGAGTAGGGTCCTAGAGGCTCCCTGACACGCTGGACACTGAGGAAGGGAAAAGGGGCTTAACTGTGGATGGTAAGATCTATTATACCAAGGTTGGAGCAAGGATCCCCAGTCCAAACAAATGATAATTAAGGGTATGGGACAGTGGCTTTAACTAACTCATATAGTGTATTTCACATGTCTGCAGTGAACCAGGATGAATATCAATCCTGGATATGGGGACTTGCAGATTAGGAGAACAATCTGTATTAGAGGCAGATGTTCGGGAGCCTTTTCCCTTTGCACTAGTGACCAAAGTCCTTTATATGAATAGAATTTCTACTCTTTCTATTGTATTATTCAATAATGCTTTTACTCAATTTCTCACAGGCTTATTTCCCAAAGAACAGGGGATATTCCTTTCTCCATGCCTTGCACTAAATTAATTAAATGGTTCTTTTATATAAAAGTGTCAAAGAAAGATTACTAACAAAAACCCCCCAAAAACAGACTTATTCATAGGGAGCTTTAAGCAAGTTTCTTTTAATTTTCTACTTGGGTTAATCATTAGACTAGATATCATCTATTTTGGCTTAATAATTTCTTTTTTTTTCCTTCCATTTTTAAGAATAAGAGCTGGAATATCTGTACTCACAGCATGTCTCAGAGTGTCAAGTACAGTGAGGAGTCTTAGATTTTATCCTCCTTGCAAGCGAACATGTGAGCCTGCCGCTGTTTTATGGATGCTAGCAGAAGGCATGACAATCCTGGGTCAAATAATTTTATTAATCACAACAATTCCAGTGGCCAGAATATCAGCATTTTTTTTTTCTTTTCTTTTTTTTTTTTTTTTTTTTTTGTGGTACGCGGGCCTCTCACTGTTGTGGCCTCTCCCGTTGCGGAGCACAGGCTCCGGACGCGCAGGCTCAGCGGCCATGGCTCACGGGCCCAGCCGCTCCGCGGCATGTGGGATCTTCCCTGACCGGGGCACGAACCCGTGTCCCCTGCATCAGGAGGCGGACTCTCAACCGCTGCGCCACCAGGGAAGCCCATCAGCATTTTTCTTGAGCAAGTTCCTCAAGCTGCAGTTCCCACAGGGCATGGCAAAGATGGCCAGGTGAAGCCTGCACATGAGTGAATTTTTTTTAATAGGAGAGAAACTCTGAGCTTAGGAAACCTAATCTTTTATCATAGATATTAAGCATGATTTCTCTTTGTTCTAGACATAGACACTATTTTACTGTATTGGACAATTAACAAATCTGCTGTTTGTGTTGAAGGGAGATGTTATTTCTATCTTTCAAGGCTCTTTGCTGTGTGAACATCATTGAAAGTAATCATACCCAAGATATACAGGAAAATAAGAGATCCATAGAGGATTGTCTCCCAAAAATACCTGCCCTTCATTTTTTACAATCTTGACTTCTGAGAAATTTTCTCATAAGAATACCTCTCCATTGACTAAATGGCTAACTTGACAATCAGTGGCTGGGACAAAATCTGTTCCATTTTTCTCCTTCTCCATTTAACTTAAGCTGTTATCAACATGACTCCAAGCAGCAGGACGAGGCCTGCCTGTGGATTTCAAAGATGCCCTGTCATCCTGGTCTCAACTGGTTGAACAAATCCTATAAACCATCAGTGTCTACGTTAGAAAGCCATGTGCTATTCTTAGGTTTCTAAGTTTGCCATTCCACGTGTCCTGAGACATGGATCCAGTACCCCAGGATTTATTACCTATTACAGACTCCATGCAAAAAAGAATTCTAGGGCATATCTAAATTCAAAACAGACCAGTGAGTTGAGGATGACCTGAAAGTCTTCCAGGGCCAGAGGAGTATTTTCTTAAACACTTGAAGGTCACTTATAACCATATCTAATGAGCACGTCACAATGTTTTTGAAAAGGAGGCAGGTTAATACCTGGTTTCCACTCAAGAACTATAGTCAGAAGTCCCTAGTTGAGTCTGAATAATTGGGTTAGTACATGAAAGACAAGGTCATTTTTATTGAACTTGCAAAAATCTACAGTGTTCCCCACTCTGGCCTGAGTGGTCCATGGTAGTATATTCAACCAAGTGGTCATTATCTTTTATGATCTAGGATTATGCTGATTTAACGTGAAAATCCAAGTAATTTACCTGGAAATAAGTGTGAATTCCCTACGCTCCCTTTTGTCCAGGCTGTCCCTCAGAGTATATACCAGAGGCTGACCTGAGGTTGCCTTTAGAGGAAAGAATGAAGCATCATACACAAGAATGGTAAGGACAGGAAACTGAAAACGGGTGCATATATCCCCAACTTGTTCATCCTGATCATTACCCAGGAAGCAATTGAGAGTAGATTATCCCATTCTGGTTACAGTCTCATTCAGTGACAAAACTTCCTTACTAAGACATGTGAACAAAAAGGAGCTAAGGTGGTAGTCAGAAAACGTTTTACATCAATTTTGGAAGAGACGTTTCTAATATGCAAGCATACCAGTTGTCTGTAAATGGTAAAGAGTATGGAAGATCCATTGAATATCTTGAAAATCATTTATTGTTAAGTGGTTTTTGTGACAAAAGCTTACCATTATCAGATTTCAAATGGTCCAGAGACTGAAAACATGACACATATTATTTTCAAGGGCTGAGTTGGTATGGCAGAGTCAGCAGATTGGACTAGAGCTGCAGCCCTCTAACCTAAAAAAGTGTCAACAGCAGTAATGCATGACATTTCTAGCTCCTGGGGTCTCCTACACTATGTGAGTCTTCTAAGTATAAAGGCAAATGGAGGCTGGCAGCTATTACATAAAGAACTCCCATGAACTTGACTTCTCTCATTCTAGTACATTCATAATTTCAGCCTCCATCATATTCTTTCCTATTTAGCATGCATATTAATTTGCTAGGGCCCTGTAACACAATACCACAGACTGGATGGCTTAAACAACAGAAATTTACTTTCCCACAGTTCTAAAGGCTAGAAATTCAAGATCAAGGTGCCTCCAGGTTTAATTTCTTCTGAGCCCTCTCTCCTTGGTTTGCAGATGGCTTCCCTCTTGCTGTCTCTTCAAATGTTAGTCCTCTGTGCACACGCCCCTTTGGCATGTCCTTCTGTGCCCAAATTTCCTCTTCTTAGAGGAACCCTAGTCAGATTGGATTAGGGCCCACCTACATGACTTCATTTCATCTTAATTACCTCTTTGAAGCCCTTATCTCCAAATACAGTCATATCCTGAGGTACTTAAGGATAGGGCTTTTGACTTTCTGAAGGATGTGATTCAGCCCATAACAGCATGTTTCCTTAAATATTAGTGTTCTAAAATGTCCATCTCATCAGGGTTGCTACCTCTCATGTGTTAGTTGTCAGCAAAATTTCCCTAACTTCGATGGAATGGACTCAGAAAAAGGAGAATTTTAGAAGCCAAGATTCAGCAAAGGAAGAAAAGGTATGCTTTGCTCAACTTATCATCCCTCAGAAGACATGTGAGGGAGAGTTTTGGGCACACAAGATGGGTTTGTCATCCAGTAAAGGGACCTTCTTAGAGTAAGCAATCTGATCCATGGGGAAACACACACAAGTTACAGATTTGTGTGCCAGGCTGCTTGGATTGGCTTCTGGCTGCTTTCAAGAGTTGTCTTGAAATAGAGGCATCTTTGACATTGAATCTCTCTCAGTTCCACAGGAGAGTGAGAGATGCCCCTGAGGTAGTGTCTCATAAGACTCACGTCATCTCTTGTTCAGAGGGGATCACGAAACAATCTTCTAAGACTCAAACAACAGTGTTTCAATCTTTGCCCCCATGGCCTATGGGATACATATAACCTTGTCAGGGCACCGTGGTAGCACCGTTCTCCTCCAGATGCCCTTGGATCATTGTCTATGTGGCCCATGGTAAAGATTCAGGGTCATTTTCAGAAAATCCTACTTTTTCTAACAGATATAGTACTTTGGGATAATCAACATCCGTCTGATTCTTATGCAAGAGGAATGATTTCTGGGTAACGGTTTGATTGCAGGATGGAACTTGTATATTCTGTAGGCGTAATTTGATCCCAGAGTAGTAAAATAACTCATTTTAAGAAAAAAAAAACAATTAAGTTTAAGGTTGAAGACAGAGATGCATTAATGGGGATGGTCTGTTATTTCTGTCTTTGATCTTACTGACCTTAAACGTTCCTGAAAGGAATTTGGTCATTCTGTGAGAGGTTACCCAGGTCCTTTGTGAAAAACAAGTTCTAGCAGATGTTTTAAATTTCAAAACACCACAGTGCTTTTTAAGTCATTTTGCACTTAAATTATTCAATGTGGGCAGATAGTTGGAGCCATCTCACTAATGGCGTATCTATGAGTTGTTTTCCCTCTTTCATGTAAATTATGGCCATTGTAATGATGGTTTAGGTCACTTTAGATGTCTGGAGGCCAGAAACTTTGAAAGAAACCCAGGATATTTTAAAAATGGAAAGCTCTCTTCTCCATTTCACTCTAATATGAAAAAAATATGAGATTGGCACCATCATACTGAGATTAAAATAGACTCATTCAACAAAATGTCTTTTTTAGTTGTGACATGTATATTATCTGATTTTTCAAAATGTGAGAAGCATAATCTTATTTCCTGCCATAACAGCATGTGATTTTTTTAAAATATATATATTCACACAGATAAATGAATGTCATTAGACAAATGATCATATAATTTTAGTTCATCACCTTTGCAAGCTGAGAAAGAAAATACATTGCATCATAATACCTTTTGCTGAAACAGTGCAAAAATAGACAGTTTTAATAAGCAATAGTGCTCAAGAGACGTGAAAATAGAGTACTAAGAGTCAGCTTGGGAATACACAATGAAGATTAGTCACATTGCTTATTCAGTATCATACTCCATAGCATCTAACTAAATCTGTACTATATTTGGCATTAACAGCCCACAGTAGAAAAAGAAGAGAATCATTTAACAGTGGGAGGTGATCTGTCTTGTTTATCTAATACAGCAGTTTCTAATGTGGGGAGCAAGATAGGAGGGGGTCTAAAATTTGGTCCAGTGAGGTGCTCAAGGAAGGTGTTTGACATTCCATTCACACTTATTCTATCTCTTTCACCTTATTTTCATTTTGGATCTTTTAATTATGTTTGTTTATTAGCACTACATGAATATAAGTTATATAGTCACACATGCATATATAATTTAAAGAAATATAAATATGTTAACTGTGTGTAATTATTTTTGCTCATGCAGATGAGAAAACAAATAAACTTAAGAACAAAAGGGATAATATATTCCTCTTTTACGCAAATCATTAGGTTATTCTACATTTTATGCTTAGAGTAAAAAAGGTAAAAAATATCACACGACTTATATTACTGACAATTGAATATTCAAAAATATTTCAATGACACAAGACATTGATAACAACCAACAAGCTCAAAAAACAATTGTTTAAAACAAACTCAATGATTCTGCAAAAATCATATTTCAGAATAATATGTGTTTGTATCTTATTTCCACTGTAACAAATTACCATAAATTTAGTGCTTTAAACAACACATATTCATTCTGGAAGTTACAAGTCTAAAAAGGGTCAGCAGGATTGTGTTCTCTGAAGTTCTAGGGGAGATTCCATTTCCTTGCCCTTTCCAGCTTCCAGAGGCCACCTACAGTCTTTGGTTCATGGCCCTCTTCCCCTTATTTCAAAGCTGGAAGTGTAGCATCTGCAAATCTCATTTTCTGCCCCTCTGCTTCAGTAGTTGTATTGCCTTCTATCAGACTCGAACTCCTTCCATGTCCCTTCTATATGGACCATTGTGATTACAGTGGGACCACTTATATAATCCAGGATAATTTTCCCATCTCAGAATCTTCAACCTGATCACATCTGAAAAGTCTCTTTTCCTACTTAAGGTAACGGTGACAGATTCTGGGGGTTAGGACCTGGACATCTCAGGTCACTATTCAACTTACCACACATAGAAAACATTTTTAGCTTCCTAAGCCCTTTCTAGTCAAAAAAAGTTTCACTTAGTACTGATACCCACTCAAAAATATGTCTTTACTCTCTTCATACTATTAATTTCTTGAAGAAGGAGGAGGAGAAACAGGAAGAGAAGGAGAAGAACAAGAAATTGTATGCAAAGTCAGGTAGGGCCTAGGTTTACCCCAGATGTGGAGTCCAGCTACCATACTTACAAGATTCCATCTAACCAGATTTAGTAGACTGGGATTCAAATCAGGGAAGAGAAATCTAGATAAGACATTTTTTTATCATAATTCTCTCAATCTTGAATTACTAATGTTGATCATCTCTTTGCTTTTGTCTAAGATATATCTTCAAGTAATTTTTCAAAGTGTCTGTAATTTCTGTATTCTTATATATGAGAATGATTTTGTAGCCTTCACATATGAATGACAATTTCACTAGTTATAAAATTATCGAGGGAGCAGATCATTTCCTTCTTAATTCTGAATACATTACTTCATCATATTCTGAAAAATTATATGGTCAATATAATTTTTCTCCCATGTGTAAGCTTTCCTTTACTTTTTAATTTTCTTTTATCTTAAACTCTTTCAGAGCTACTTTACATGAGCATATTTAATCCTTGCAAAAATCCAGAAGTGTGTGAAATCATTAACCATTTTTAAGATTAAAAAAACTACGTCGTAGCAGAATAACTTTCTTACATAATGTCACTCAGCATTTAAGTGCCTTATTATTCAAGATGGCTACATTATGTTGCAGTTAACAACTCCAGGAATCCACAAAAGGCTATTTTTTAATAGAAGTCTGGTGCAGAATCAGGCAACTTTTCAAGGCAGCTGTGCTCCTTGCGTTGGCTCAGAATTCAGCTGCTTGATCTGATGGCCCAACTTGTGCTTCTATACCCAAAACTGTTGAGGAAGAAAGCACAGAACAGTCTTCAGTGGCAATTAAATGACTCAAAGTGACATACACTGGCCAGACTTATATGTCAGAACCAGTCACAAGGCCCTGTCTAACTGCAAATATGGTGATAGGAGATAATCCTGTCACGTGATCTGGAGGGGATGATAATTGAGTATCATTAGTTGTAAGTTGTCTTCACAAGTGTCTTCCACAATGGCAAAACAGCATTTCAAGCCCAGACAGTCTAGCTCCAGAGTACTTTCAACCAATAAGTTAAACTGCTTGGCAGCATATGTAATTTTTCTTTATTTTTATAATTTAACCTGTATCAGGATTTATTCAATTAATTGAAAATTTTAATTTGTATCTACTAAGTGCCTGGCAATGTTCTTGGAGCTGTGAATACTGCAGTAAACAAAGTCACTGGCTTCATGGAGCTTAAATTCTAGGCCCTGGTCTTTTCTCACTGTGAAGATTCCTTTCAATCTGTCTCCAGATTAAAAATAGAGTCTTTTTGATTTTACTTCTTTCCTTTTTTTATATACTTTTTTCTTCACTTAACCAGTTTTATCAATTTGATATCCCCTTCAGGGGTGCAACATACCATTATTTTATATTTTACTATGAAAGTAAAAGTCCTGTCAATTAAGCTGTGAGATTTTCTGTAAGCATCTTCCTTATTTTAAAAACATTAACATGTAGAAATATAGGATATTAGAATTTAAGTACAGTATTTCTTGAATTATTACTTTGTTCTAATTTTTCTTTTTTCTAACTAAAATAGCTATAATTCTTACTATGGCTCTCTGGGCTTTTCTTTGACTTAACATTTATGAATGTCTATGTTTCCTTCATGTCTTTGACTTCCCTTAAGTTTGGTCAGAGTGCATCAGTGTGTCCTATAATTTAATGTTCTTGGCCAATTCTTTTTTTTTTTTTTTTTGCGGTACGCAAGCCTCTCACTGCTGTGGCCTCTCCCATTGTGGAGCACAGGCTCCGGACGTGCAGGCTCAGCAGCCACGGCCCACGGGCCCAGCCGCTCCGCAGCATGTGGGATCCTCCCGGACCGGGGCACGAACCTGCGTCCCCTGCATCGGCAGGCTGACTCTCAACCACTGCACCACCAGGGAAGCCCCCCAATTCTCTTTTTAAATTGATTTACTTAGAAAGTTTTTGCCATCCTATCTTATTTTACCCATCTTCCTTTTTATCTTGTCTGAATTTTGCTTTACTCCTGTTTCAAATACATTTTTAGGTACCTGCCCAATTTTCAAATACCTTCTTTCCTAAAATGATAGGCCTCTGTGGTAGACACCGATTAGATCATACTGCAAGAAAGACATACCGTTCACCTTCAGGGAAGAGAGTTATCATTCAGCATCCAGCTGTCAACACCAGGGTCAACCTCAACTGTCTTGTTTCAGGTCATGATTTTTCTGGGACAAGCCACCTCTGGTGACAGTGTAGCTGGAGTGTAAATGCCTGCCCAGATCAGCCCAAAGACAGGCAAATTTCATGAACAATATTTGCTCCAAAATTTGCCAAAGCTTTGGTGAACCTGCATTTCTGTTCAATTTATCCCTTTTCACAATTCTGCTTCATCTCCTTTCCTTTCAAAAATACTGATCCCTAATGAATATCTTGCACTCTAAATTGTATATCAGTGTGTGTAATCCAGAAGAATCATCCTGCCACACAAACAATATACATTTAGAGTTTGGCTCCAGGGTTATATTAACTTTCACACCCCTGTCACCTCTGTCATAATGTTGTCTGAGGAAACCTAGACCATTTGAAAGTCTTGCAGAATATCACATTGATCCATTATATTGATAAGATCATGCTTATTGGGCTGAGTGAGCTAATACACTGGTGGGCTTGGTAGGACATATGTGAATATTCAGCGACCTACCATGTCAGTAAAACTTTTAAAAGTATAGTGGTCAAAGGCATCCCCTCTAGTGTAAAAGATAAATAATTACATCTTGTAATTCGTACCATCAAGAAGGAAGTATAATGTCTGTTAGTCCTTTTGGGTACTAGAGGCAACATATTCCACACCTGTGAATATTTTTATGGTTCATATACTTTTTTTTTTTAAACATCTTTATTGTGGTATAATTGCTTTACAATGGTGTGTTAGTTTCTGCTTTATAACAAAGTGAATTAGTTATACATATACATATGTTCCCATATCTCTTCCCTCTTGCGTCTCCCTCCCTCCCACCCCCGCATCCCACTCCTCCAGGCTGTCACAAAGCACCAAGCCAATATCCCTGTGCCATGCGGCTGCTTCCAACTAGCTATCTACCTTACTACGTTTGTTAGTGTGTATATGTCCATGACTGTCTCTCGCCCTGTCACAGCTCACCCTTCCTCCTCCCCATAACCTCAAGTCTGTTCTCTAGGAGGTCTGCGTCTTTATTCCTGCCTTACCCCTAGGTTCTTCATGACATTTTTTTTTCTTAAATTCCATATATATGTGTTAGCATACGGTATTTGTCTTTTTCTTTCTGACTTACTTCACTCTGTATGACAGACTCTAGGTCTATCCACCTCATTACAAATAGCTCAATTTCGTTTCTTTTTATGGCTGAGTAATATTCCATTGTATATATGTGCCACATCTTCTTTATCCATTCATCCGATGAAGCTCATATACTTTTGACGTGAAAGGTTGCCAACTTTAAGTGGGGTTCAGAGAGGGAAAAGAGTCTGCAGGTTATCTAGCTTCAGAGGAAGCAGCACTGCCATGTGGCCCGTATGATCCAACAGATCCTATAATTTAGGGGATATCCATGGAAATGTGGAGTTTGTGTTAAGACTCAGTGAGGAAATCATAATGCAGGTTCGAAGAATTCTGGAAGAAAAATAATGTTATCAGAAGCAGACATTATAAATCTTGTGAAAAACAAATCCTAGTCTTGTACTAGACTCAGGTAAAGAAAGAATACCATGGAATACCATGTTACCATGAGACCAGAGCAGCGCATTATTAAACAGGTCCTATAAGATTCACCAAGTCATAAAGCCAGGTGGATACATACCCATCCTTTATTATTTTTTTTTTTCTGGTACACGGGCCTCTCACTGTTGCGGCCTCTCCCGTTGCGGAGCACAGGCTCCGGACGCGCAGGCTCAGCAGCCAGGGCTCTCGGGCCCAGCTGCTCCGCGGCATGTGGGATCTTCCTGGACCAGGGCACGAACCCGTGTCCCCTGCATCGACAGGCAGACTCTCAACCACTGCGCCACCAGGTAAGCCCCCCCTCCATCCATTTTTAAACAAGGAAATAGTACATTTGGAATTTAGCAGAAGCAAGATATACAAGCTGGTAGACCACAATTCCATGGTTTCCAAAGTTGTTGCACTAGTGTTCTTTCTTCAACTTCTGCCCAGAAATAGGTCATTCTCATTGAACCACTTTAAGAAAAGAAAAACAATGCCCATTTGGTTTATAGATGGCCTGGCTTGCTAGGTGAAAAATGGATAGTGGCTGCATTATGCTTCTTTCAGGGGTGATCTTGAAAGATAGAGCTTAGTAAAAATGCTCTCAATGGTCAGAGTTTCAGGAAAATTATCTATCTTATGTGGAAAAAACGGAGCCCAGCGATATCAAATATATGGTCTTATAGGCAGTTGCAAATGGCCTGGCCAGTTGGTCCTGGCCTAGAAAGAAAATTAGTGGAAGAATCAAGGAATTCAGAGGGAGAGGCAGGAGGATGGACATACTGGAGTGGCACAAAGGGAGGATCTTTCTATCACATGTTAGCAAGCACCAAAGGACATTCCATCACAGATGCTGAATTACACAACCAAGAGAACAAAATTACTGGGTAGGATGACATCTACCAGCCTCTGCCATTGACCACCCCAGCACCAGTACAATAGGCACAGAAAAGTACTGTTCACTATGGAAATGGTAGAGACTATGCATGGACCCAAGAGAATGGACCTTCACAGCTACTGTTATTGTGAAATGTCCAGCCTCCTAGAAATAAAGAATAATGCTGAGGTCCCAGTATGGCACTATTCCTCTAGGAGACAATCCAGCCACTCACTGGCAAAATTTCTGCATTAATCTCTTTCCATATTGGAATGGTCAGCAGTTTGATCTCACAAAAACAGGTGCATATTCTGGATATGAGTTTGTCTTTCTTGACCTCAGACCCTCAACAAGCACCACTATTTGAATATTTGAAGATTGTTTATTCCAATGGCCTGAATCCCACTGAATGTCACCTGGGACCAAGGGATCCAATTTCCAGCATATAAGTAGGCCCATGACCATGGGATCCACTGGTCAGATCACACAGTATGTCACTCAGGATCTGATGACCTGATGTACCATTGAAGCAATGGCTAATGCATACCTGAGTCATCAGTCTGGATGTAACATTCCTTGAAAATGGAATGTCATCCTCCAGAAGGCAGTATACATATTGAATCAAAGACCTTTATATGGCTTCATGTCCCAATATAAAGAATACATGGCTCCATCGTACAGTAAGCTCTATCTGCTTACTCAGTTATGTTCTTTTTTCATAAAGGCTACTTTTGTCTATGAAAAAGATATTCATAATTTTCTTTGGGTTTCTGCAGTCGATAATTTTCAAACATTTGCTTTCCTCTTGCATTTTTGTGGTAATACTGCCTTTACTTCACTTTCTATAAAATTTCATAAGAAGTTTTGCTTTTTTCTTCAATTTTTTTATTACAGATTAAGCAAGAAAAATTTATTCAGACTCATTATTTTTCATTAATCAAAGTGTGGGAATGTCCCTTACCTGGGCACACATTTTGCATAAGCATTGGCTATATCTCCTCTTCATATCTAGACTTGAAAGTTGGTTTATAGAATGCAGTGTTCTGTCCTATTCCTATAAGCCAACTGCATTCATAGAACACAGGTTTCCTATACTGAGCTCCAAATAAGACCATTGCTTGGTTTTCTGATAATCTAAAATAAAGGACAACAGAATGCTGAGAATGCATTATTTCCAAGAATATTCTCATATTCACCCTGCTGAAAGTGCTTTATTTAGGATGAAAATGCTTCTAGGTTGCAATGCTGTGTGCTTCTATACCCCTTTCCGTATTTCTGACTCCCTGCTGCATTGATTTCCTAGAATTGCAATTCCCAAATGACTATAAAACTGTGGGTAAGAGTACAAAAACCACTTCAGAATGTATCAACTGTCAAACATAATGGTAACTATCCAGTTTTCCAGTTAGTAGAGACATGGGTCTCTGGGTCATATTTTAAAGTTAGAAATAAATGAAGTGTCTGTTTCTATTCATGAGTAAGCTCAATTTCTTGAGTAAAGTGTAAGTCAGTCCATAATCACCTTTCTCAATCAGGTTCAATTATCCCTGTAGTTAGTGGAAATACTTCCAAACCTTAGTACCAATTATCTCAGGGTTTCACTCTGCTGATTTTGTATTTTGCTTTATCTCATTTCATTCATTCATTCACTTGTTTACTTATTTATTTTCAGCTAGCTTCTGGTCTGAGTCTAACTATTTTGAAATCATAAATTACTCTGTATAGTTTAATCCATACTTGATTTTCTCTTCCATTCTCTCCATTCTTGATCATGCACTATCAATTAATACAGCAGCCTTCATAGTCACCTCTTTTCTTGTGCTATTAATTAAGCTACTGTGTCTCTGCTTCACACTTTGCTTTCTATATTCAGGCTTATTTTGCTAAGGCTGGTGCTCTACAAACCATCTTACTCAATCAGCTAACTGGCTGGCACCTATGACTTATGAAGCCACGTGGATGAATTTTAATTATGATATGTTGATTGAGAAAGAAGCCAGACAAAAAAGAATTACATGCATACTGTATCATCCCATTTATAGGAAATGCTAATGCCAGGCAAAATAAATTTAAAGTGACAGAAACCAGAGCAGCTTTTGTCTGTGGTGTGTGTGGACTGGAAGAGGGCACAAAAAATTTCCTTAGATGATTCTATCTCTATTGATTACACTTGTTAAAACTTATCAAATTGTACACTAAATATATGCACATTTGTACATTCAACTGTGTGTAGGTTTTAACTCAATTTAAAAAATATATTATCCAGGGCTAAGAAAAAAACTAAATCACGGATAACAAAGAAACCCCAAAACCAAAATCAGCAAAACCAAAAATGCCGCAAAACACTAGCGTGAAAATGAAACCTATGCTTTTAAAGTTCAAAATAATGGTTACATTTCAAACAGGCAGATGGTGACCTAAATGGAACATGATAGAAACTTCTGGAATGCTGGGAATATTTGTAGTCTTGATATGGATTCTGGTTCTGTAGGTATGTTCAATTTATGGAAGTTAATTGAGCTGTGCATATTATATGTATAACATATCTATGTATAAATATATCAATAAAATATTAAAAATGGCCTGCAAGAATTTTTTTAAAAGTCAATGACTTAACATTGAAATATTTCTTGAGAGAATTATCATAACTAAGACAGAACATAGTCATTCACAGATTTGATTATTATCAGCAAAGAAATAAAATAAATGAAAAAAGAAAAAGCACAGCAGAGAGGAAAGGAAAGGGGTGATGATGAACCAGATGAAACAAAGGCCACTTTGTAAGAGGCAAAGTTTTGAGTCTTATGGAGTAGTGGAGTTTGTTTCATGCGTCATGTGATGTGAGCAATAAATTTCAGCTCTGCCCTCCTGGCTGACAGCTGTTCGCAGAATAAGAAAAGTGAGAAATTAGAATGATTTCTACTTGAAGAAAACAGATGGTTACTTAAGTGTGTTAATTTCTGCCATTTAAGATTAAAAGCAGAAAGAAACACACTTTGTACATAGTCTTTATTTTTAGACTTTTATTGAAACTGTTTGCCTATTAGCTACATTGTTCATTGCCATTTTCAGTTGTCACTAATGTTGCCAAGTTTAAGATGAGAAATAAATATTACGGTCACTAAAACTGTTGCTTGTTTGACGTGCATGTATGTACTGTCTGTTCAATATATGTATCTTTTGTTATATGTTTATTTTCCAATTTTACACATCTGTCTGTATGCATTTTCTTTCCATATGTATATTAATAGATGCACTATCAAACTATTATGGCATAACTATTAATAATTTCAAATCTCCTATAACACCACAGTAATCCAATTTTCTACATGAGAGAAATGCTTTTCCACCAGAGTAGTAACTGAGTTACACTGGTATAAAGCTATAAGCACTTAAGTTATTGCAAAGGTGTTTTAATGATTTAACAATATTTTTTGTGATCTTTACTGAAGAGAAACCAAAAATATTGCCTGTTATTCTATTATAAATCTGTCATCCTAACTTTCTAGATGTCTAGTCTAATCCCTTTCTCAGGAGCTTTCCTAAATTGTACACTGGTACAGAAGACTTCACCTGGTGTAGGTCCTTGTTGGACCAGGTTCTTTTCATCCCTAAAAAAAAAAAGATTAAAAAAGCCATGGAAAACTTTCTCTCTGAGTATATCTAATAAGATGGGAAATATTTCAGAGAGGGGCCTATTTAAATGAACTACAGGAAGGGTCACACTGTACATTTCAATATCTGTGTCCCTACCACTCATATTACCTGGGTAGTGATGGCAATGCAAAGGCATTGAGAGAAGAGTTATATGTCAATCTTCTGGTTGAGCGAGAAAGATGAGAGCTTCTTCTGGGGAGGTTGGTAAGTCTGAGAGAAATTTAAAAATAATTTAATATCAAAGTAATGCCCTTCATTTGCATCCACAGGTAGAGATGATTCCCCAATCTGTACAGAATTATGGCTCCAACTCTTATCATTATTAAGCCTTACCTGTTGAGAGTTCTGTTTAGGCTGTTTATATTCTAGGAGATATGTCCAGCCACACTGCAAAGAATCAAAGAAATAAAGTCAACATAGAAAAGAATGCAATAAACTACATTGATGTCAACTTATCTATAAAATTTAGAATGTAACAAGAATAACACCGAAGCCATTGTTACTTCATTGTTAAAACAAAACAACAAATAAACAAACAGATACTCTCATTTCAATTTCGGAACTTATAGATTATTTCTTGGTCTTAAAAATAAAAGATATTTTCAGCAATTTTCTGTTGTATTATCCCTGAATACTGAGGCATCGTTAGGATAGCGATCTATTGAACACATACAGAGTATATATACATATATAAAGTATATAGAGATACATACACTTAGGTTTACAAATATATGTACTTAGCTTTATATATATAGTTAGTTTTATATGTATATATGTGTATATATACATATATATGTATATATATAGAGAGAGAGAGACAGAGGGAATGTGCATGTACATGAGTACAGATATCTATGTGCCTAAATACTTATCTGGCTGGATATTTAATAGATATTTCTATTTTTTAAAACATAATTATTACTATAAATCTAGATAACCTCTAGCAAGAACGAAAACTAGAGGCAATATAAAGATCTCACATCCAGTGTAGACTTGAGGCTCTGTAAGCCAAGAAAATATGTCAACTCTTCATTTTGAATAGCAACATTAATCATTGTATGAAAGTTTGCATGAAAACAGTGTAGATTAATTTCTTTCTGAAACAGAATGTTTTCTATATTAGAGCATTAATACCTGTGCATACCCTAGTCACTTTTATAAGCTCTATTACATTTATATGCCATGGAAAATGATAGAAGAAATATAAAAAATGGGTTTGTCTCAAAATTACTTTTTATGAGAAAAAGATATTAATAGGTAATAGTTGAAAATACTTAACATTTATTCATTACTTAATATGTACTGTATAGTTTTCTAAGTGATTTATATTTAATAACTTATTAAATCTACATTACATTAATGAGAAGTAGCTGATTATATAAATGAGTAACCCAGGGCAGAGAGAGGTAAAATAACTTACTTGAGTTTATAGCTTACTCAGGGTCTGTGCTTGGAATACCAGGTATTTGAACCCTGACATCCCAGGTAAATTAATCATATGCTTTACCTTTATATACTTTACTTTTCTTATAACTGATCATGTATCCCTAGATTTATAGATTTAAATCTATATTAAACTAATTCACTGAATTTTCAGTTACTATGATATTAAATTACAAAAAGAGAAGTTTTTAAAATTGTGTGTAATTTTATGTTACTTCTAAATTAGAGTGTTAATAAATATGTAAAATGAATAGAAACAGACTTATAATTCAAGTGACCTCACTACTGTAGATATGGATAAAACTGTTTTTTAAATCTTCAAGATAAACACATTAAAGGAAAAAAAGGAAGTGAAAAATGCAAAAACAATGATAATACAGTGTGCAGAGAGTACCCAACCTTTCTTCTGCTTTCAATGATTGGTGATGTATAGACTGAGATAGAAAAGTTTACACATACTGGTCTCTGACACTATCCTGTGACTTTTGAGACATTCCCAGTATAGATCATGCTTTTAAGCAACTTTGTAAAATGTAAATATAATTTACATTTATAATGTAAATAATAAGTACAATGTAAATACTTGTATGATTTGCATGCTCCCAGAATAATAACTACAGAGAAAAATCAAGATGAATCGGGATCTTAGTTATCCTCCCTGGAAACTTCCTAGAAAGGATACATAAGGTTGTTAGACCCTTAATCTCACCCTATCCCACTTTGTGCTTGAAGTCTCAATAAATTTCAAGTGATATATGAGACTAGAGGGGAGACACTGATAAAATGATGTTCAACTCTCAATTCCTAATGGGGATTTTGTTCTTTGGATCTCATAAATGGCATGTCCTTCTCTTCCCTCAATAATGGCTCTAAATCCTTTGAAAGACCCCCTACCAATCACTCTTGTCATACTTAGCACTGAAGAGCTGTGTGCTGCCAAGGAGGGAAGAAACCAAATGTTTTAGTGGCATCGACCTAGAGGCATATGTCAAAATAGTTATGTACAAAATCACAAGATTTATTTAAGTTATCGTCAAGTTTCTGCCCCTGAAAACATACTATTAGCCACATGCAAATATAGCTAAAGTCATTCTTCAAACCCCTTTGACTCATTACCCCATAGTGCTCTCTCTTCTCTCTTCTCTCTCTCTCTCTCCCCTCTCTCTCTCCCTCACTCTCTCTCCTGCAGGAAAAAACATGTCAGAATTTAGACGCAATGCAACATTTGTCTTTGCATGGGAAGCAACTTATAATTCAACACTGACATTGCCCCAAGTGAAGTCTAAAATTTCTTCAAAAAAATACAAATTTCATGTAAGCACAGTATATCACCAGCCTTAATTCTTACTTCAAAGATCAAGAGTTCACAGAAAAATCAAGCATGAAATTCCTCCAGAAAATGGTGAAAAAAACCCCACATTTTTCCTATTGAGGGGCATTAATTTTATGGTTATATATTTATTTTTAACTTGTCTAAAAATGAAAAAATCAACATTTTCAACAATGATATGAAAATAATCAACATTTTCAACAGTGAAGTGAGTTTCCTGCACACCTATATACCCAATTTCTTTATTCCTGATTTTTTACCTCTTGAATATCTAATAATTAGGTCCAGTTAAAATACAGAGACCTTGCAGTGTTGTTTCAATCTTCCCTGCTGATTATGAATTACCCATTCAGCAAAATTTGTCTCCAAAACATTAATTTTTGCTTGTCCTCACCTTCATCACCATCAGTATCCTACAAAATTTCTCATCATCCTTCTCTTGTACCATCTCATAATTTTTCTTTCTCCATGTGACCCCCTTAAATAAATTTCCATAAGGTCTCAAGAATGATACACCTAAAAGAAAGTGTGGCTATGCCATAATAACCCTGAATTAAACTCTTCACTCTCAATGTGTGCCTGGCACACATTGTGGTGGTTCTCAAATGGAAAAGCTTAGCAAGAGAAAAATCTTAGCAATTGTCCTCTCAGTCTACCCCATTACTTTTCCCATTATTATATGGAATAGTATTAAAAATTATTTATTTCAAAATTCTCCTACGTGATTCTGCTTCAAACATCATCACTTACTTTGTACCTATCCTTCCTCACTCTGATTGATTGGCAAAAGTCCAAACTGCTTGAAGTAACACAACAATTAAAACTTATCCTGTTCTTCCTTCTCTGTGAAACTCAAGTCTCATTACTTCTTAAACTTCCACAATAATTACCATTAATAGCCAACTATTTTTAGATCCCTCTGCAAACCATATTTATCTATTCATATATACTAGTATCTTTGCCTAAAACAGGACTCAGAGTTTTATCCGTTTTTACAGTTTTATTGGAACATAGACAAACACATTCCCTATGTACCATCTATGTCTGCTTTTGCACTACTATGGCAGAGTTGAGTGGCTGCAATAGAGGCTGTGTGACCTTCAGATTCTAAGATATTTACTATCCGTCCCTTCCTTTATAGAAAATTTTGACCAATCCTTGACCTAAAATATCCTTTTACTTTTTCAACTGTATAATCCCTACTTATATTCAAGATTCAGATGTGTATTAGTTTTATAAGAAATATGAGAAATGTGCATGTTTTGTGTTGAAATTGGGTTATTGCCACTAGTCTGAGCAAAGCTTTCTTCTGAACAACCATATTCCTTAAGCACATGTCTATCTATGAAAGTTTTCTATACATTTGCTTGTCTTCTTCACTCTGCTTTGTAAGAGACACTTTCCCTTTTGACTTCTGTATCACCAAAAGCCTAGAACACAGTAAGCAGACAATATTATTTGGGGATTTGAATTGAATTAATATATGCCGGCAACTGTGCTGGGAGGTGGGGAGACCAAGATAACAAAGGTGCTGTAACTTCAGTCAAATAGATAACATTGTGAGAGCAAAAATTTTGTAATTAGTAATTATTAGACTACAATATGATAATGATGCAAGTTGTGATAATAAGCAAAGAGAAATGGAGGTTCATAAAGACAAAAAATTAATTGACAGAAAGGAAGTATGTCAAGAAAATCTGTACCAAAAAAGAGATTAAAAAAAAAGAATTTGGGGCTTCCCTGGTGGCGCAGTGGTTGAGAGTCCACCTGCCGATGCAGGGGACACGGGTTCGTGCCCTGGTCTGGGAGGATCTCACATGCTGCGGAGCGGCTGGGCCCGTGAGCCGTGGCCACTGAGCCTGTGCGTCCGGAGCCTGTGCTCCGCAACGGGAGAGGCCACAGTAGTGAGAGGCCCGCGTACCGCCAAAAAAAAAAAAGAATTTGAGCACCAACCATGCGTCAAATGTGTCTAGCTAGTATAGAATTAATGATACAATTTTCTTACATAACTAAAACTCTAAGAAAGAAAATAATATGACTAAGTCACAGAATTAGGGAAGAGATAAGTATTGAGTTTTTTCACTTTCTGAAGCTCAGGCCCTTCACTAGATGAGACCAAGTTTCCCCCTTGTCCCTCTTCCCAAGGTGGTGATTAAAGCCTGGATGAAAATACCAATCTCAACCTTGACTCATATTCCATCTCCTGCCCTCCCCACAGGGCTATGCATGCTTGTACTTGGAGTGTGGAGTGGATAAGAAAATGTAGTCAGATTTTTACCAGGCGTGTAACTCCAAACTCTTTGAATGGGAGATAGGGGCAGGATTTGATTCTAGGAAAACCTCTCCTCTCTTAATTTCTAATATCCAGTTTTCTCTCTTTTTTAATAATAGCATTTTAAGTATTGTTAATTAGTCTCTATCCTAGATATCTGTTTCTTCATCCAGAGAAAAAGAATATATACAGATAATATATCCATCATAGGTATAAAACTCAAAAAATATATTATTCAATAAAAATTCAACAAGTATATTTAATAAATGCATTATTGGAATATAGGAATATATTTTGACTGTATTTGTTGACAATATACTTAGAATATATTAACCAAATAATTTTTAATAAGGTCAGGAAAAGATGTATGTGAAGAATACATTCACAAAAATACTTTGAAATATACTTGCATATTTTCTATAAGAAAATGTTTATGAATAACAATACATCCACAAGGAAAATATTCCTGAGTATTTTCTTAAATAAGAAAATTCACAGAGACTTCCCAAGATCCTCTACTCCTTCCTCTTATAGACTGTTAACAACTCAAAGTTTGATGATGATCCCTTCTCATACTGATGGTTTGGGCTGCTTAAACCAACATTTCATGCACGAATGTCTCCAGCAAAATGCAGGCACCAGGCTCTGTGGTCATAGTCATGTCCAAAACAGGTGATACATATCAAGCTCTCCTATGGACACTCTCTCCATACTCTCTCCAGCTTGGTTAAACTGCTTACTCCCCAGTTTATCAAACTTCTTGTCAGGGATCAAGGTTTTACTTGCCTGTTTGTAGACACCTCAGTATGAAGGGATGATTATCTCAAGATTTGGATGGGATGTGGGAAAGGAACTATCTCAGAAATCCTTACATAGCATGATTCTCCATTTCTTCTTTCCTGCAGTCTATGTAGACAAAGAAAGATGAGTGGGAAGCTGGGATGATTTTTGGAGTAACAGACCTAGTATGATCATCTTTCAATATCTTCTTAGAAATATTTATGACTAATTGTTATAATGATTTGATGGCCCTTTCCTTGGAAGATGGAGTATTTAATGTCTCTTTTTCTATCGTTGAATTCTAGTTGCCAAATCTAAGGCAACTGTAAAAGGTACCTTCAATATTACATTTCATAATTATTAAAAGTTGAATTATCAGAGAGGAGAGGCCAACTGGAAATAGAGCATTCGAGTCACAGGAATCAGTATAGTAAAATATGCAGAGACATTGATGGACATTGCATGTTGAACAACACTAAATGCTCAGAATTTTGGAATGTAAGGAATAAAGAAAGACAGAAGAAGGTGAAGAGAGAAAGGAGACTGGGAAACAGATAAGGAAGTGTCTTACATGAATATTGAAAATTTTAAAGAATATCTATGTTTTAAATTTGCTTGATTAAAACATACACGGCTGACATATAGAAATTTTCACAATAAATATCTTAAAATATTTTTATTTAAACAAATTCTACCAAAATCAAGTTCTTTGTCTTTATCCAGAGAATCCAATGAGCTTCATATGCATAAAGGGTATAAAATATGTAAAAATATTTTTTAGAAAATGTTACTTTACACAGAAAACATTCTTAATATTATATATATATATATATATATATATATATATATATATATATATATATATTTAAATGTTAGCACCAGAATCTGAATAAAGGTGTTGAGTGCAGTTTATTTTACAGCTTTGTGGGAAACTCTTGAAAACTAGACCAGTGAAACAAATACCTATTCAGGAATATATTAACAATGGCTTAACAACAGCAGCTGATGTTACACTGCTGGAAATCAGTTACACACACACACACACACACACACACACACACACACATATGTAAGTGTACTGGGTGTTCCTGAAGCTGTCAACTACCCTGAGTTACTCACCTATCAAAAGAATATGATCTACATGGGTTTTTAAATGGATATTAAAGGAAGTCTCATTATGTAAAAAGCAGATTTTTATAGCTCTTGAAAGAATATGCCAAATAGTATAAAAATCTGGATGTATGGTTGAATAAAATTATCAGTTTCAAAGGTAAAATAGGAAATTCTAAGAATAAAAGTGTTGTACATTTTTATGCTGCAAACTCCAGTAAAAATAGCCAGTGTTTCAAGTAATGACAATAAGTAGAGGCTGGGAAGTCCAACTTTATTCCGTAAATAAACTATATTACATTTTCAAAACCAAGAATACATATTCAAAGAAAATGGAGAAATATGTATAAACATGAAATGGAATCTCCTTAATGACTCAAATTTTGAAATCTGAATAGACTAAGCATAGATGTGATTCATTTTAATAATACATGTTCTCAGATGAGAAAAGTCTATTGCCATTTGTGGACTTTTTAGAAAGCTGCTTTCATTCCTAATTAAATAAACATTATATAAGTATAACTATTTAAAATATTAAGCTAAAAAATATCTTGCGGGCTTCAATATTACTTCCAGAAAGGATGCTAAAAACAGTCTATTGGCAGGAAAATGATCAGGGCTCATTAGGGATTAGGTAAAAGATAAGAAATTTTAATTTGCAGATAAGTATTTCAAGAAAGGTGAATTAATCTAAATATGTATATTGATAAAATCTCCTACTATGATTAAATACATTTGAGTTTCAGATTTTAATATAAAAACCTTTTTTACTTAGGAGGAAGACATGTTGAGGCAAGGACTACAAAACATAAAAATCAATTCTCAAAAAGTTGACAGAAAGCTAGCCCTTACAGAAACGTTACCACTGAAGTATGATTTCCCAGTGTCTTATACTTCAGTTGATATTAACATTGTTTCTCGGTAGAAATCAACAAGTGGATAGAGAAAGGTCAGTATTTTAAGTGAAAAAGGAAAGGCAAAGTCAAGTCTCATGGCCACTGCGTCACTCAGAAATCATACTCTACGTATCACATAATCCCTAGTCATGACACATATCACTTTTTTAAAAGTTTTTTTAAACTTTTTTATTGGAGTATAATCACATATCACTTTTTATATCACAAACTTATATGTCTCTGCTTTGTGTCTGTGTTGTGTCAATATAAAACATTCCTATTGGGTTTTACACATCAAATGTCAACAATCTCTAATCATCAAAACTCACAACTACTTGTGAGCCTCTGCTAATATGTATGTCTTCATTAGCCCTAAACACTTATGGTAAGTCATATAAAACTACTTCATTAATAAGGTGCATAGGTAATAATGGGAAAAGTTTCCAAATATGGCAAAAATATCCGTAATTGCTCTAATTCTCCATTTTTATTTCCTGGTGGACTTCTGAATTCATAAATTGTCAGTTCAATGTGTGCTCTAAACCTAACATAGAGTGGTGACATTTTCAATGATTTATTCTCCACGGATACTCACTTTACTTAATTTTAGTTATGGTTCAATGTAACTATCTTTACTGAATCATCTAGAAGGTTGATGTAGAATTTGTTTATATAATTTATCATCTTTTGAGACTCATATAAGAGAGACATGTGCAAGACATGAAGATTCCAAAATTAACATAAAAACTAGAGTTACTATTCACAGTCTTCTGGGGAAGACAAACACTTATCAGATCCTTTGAATAACATGTGAAAAGTACAATAATAGAGATATTCACATATCATTGTGGGTTCACAGTGAAAATACTTTACTCAGACTTGGGAAATAAGAAGTGGTTTTCTAGGTAAGGTGCCCAACAAGCAGGGGTCTAAATGCAGAAACAGGGAGGATAATCTAGTGTTGAGCTGGGAAAATGGGGAAAGCCACATGAACAAAAAGGAAAGCTAGCACAGTGTAGGGTGTTCAATGAATCAAAAGTAGAAGTAGAAGAATAAATTCTAGAGGCAGAGGATTAAGATAATAAAAGAGAAAAAGTCCAGGTCATGGAGATTCCTCTCAACTAAAGTTGTTTGGGAAACTGAAGGAAGGGCATGAAATGGGATCTAGGAATATAGGAATATGGGAGAGTGAAGTGGCAAACATTAACACAAGATTTGCCCATTGGATCCCTTGGTGGCTCATAGAAGTACCAGAGGGTATAGAAATACAAGAGAAGGGTAATACTGATGTAGTTTTCCAGTGAGAGACACAGCGCTATAAGCAACAGGAGGCAATCCTGGTTATCTTAAGCAGAAGGAAATGTATTGAAAGGTGTGGTAGATAGTGTCTAAGATGCCCCCATGAGATGATCTCTTTCCCCTGTGGTTAACACCTTTACATAATCTCCTCCCCTTGAGTGTGGGCTGGATTTGTTGATTCACTTGTAATAAATAGAATAAGGCAGAAATGGTGAAAGGTCATCTCAGCGATTAGACTGTAAAGACTGTGGCTTCCACCCTAGATACTCTATCTTGCTCCCTCTTGGATGATGATCAGTTTCTCCCTGGTGAAAACTAATTGCCATGTTATGAGAAAACCCTGTGGAGACTCCTATGGAGCAAGCTTGGAAACAGATATTCTGAGGTCTATCAACCGCCACATACATGATCTGGATTTACCTGTCCTAGTTGAGCCTGGTAATGACTATGACCACCCAATCCCCAAGAGTATTATTTGGAATAGGAGACGTGCAAATTGGATAGAAACCGGGGAAAGAACTGGGGCTGAGAGAACTACTCAATCATGCAAGAAAGATGACACCATTTACATAAACAGACCCTGGGTTTTCAGTCCCAGTATCACAACTTTCAAAATCAAAGAGAGAGAATCCAGTTGTCTATTATTTCGGCCATGTGCTCACACTTAGACCACACAGGATAGTAAAAGAAAGGATCTAACAGAGAGCCTTTTATATTCTCCAAAAATTCCTTTGACTTCTGTAGTGAGAGAGCAGAATCCCTGGACTGACAAGAACTCACTCAAATGAGAATGAGGTATTTCTCCAAAATAAAACTGTTATGCTGTCAAGAAGGGAAAATTGATGTTGGGTAGTCAAGATACAATGAATGTCCACCGTCTGAGAAAAGATAAGTTCAGTACTGAGCATAGTAAAATTTTTATGATATCCAAGTGAAGATGTACATGCAGTTTAATAAGTGAGTCTGAAGCTTAAATGAGAGAAGTCAGAGACTTAGTTGAGAGTCATCAAAACTTAGTATTTGAGTTCAGGTAATTTTATTTGGTCACCCATGGAGAACAGGATGAACAGGAGCCTTTAACTGAGGGAAGAATGCTATGAAATACTAACAAACATGGGAAAGAAATATTGCAACAAAATATCAACATTGCAAAGAAAAAGAAGAGCCCATAAAGGTGAATAAGAAATATTGGTGAGGGCTTCCCTGGTGGCGCAGTGGTTGAGAGTCCACCTTCCGATGCAGGGGACACGGGTTCGTGCCCTGGTCCGGGAAGATCCCACATGCCGCGGAGCGGCTGGGCCCGTGAGCCATGGCCACTAAGCCTGCGCGTCCGGAGCCTGTGCTCCGCAACGGGAGAAGCCACAACAGTGAGAGGCCCGCGTACCACAGAAAAAAAAATATATATATTGCTGAAAAAATTTGAGGAGAAAGTAGAACCCTGGGTACCAAAATTAAGAGATAAGAGCATTTCAAAGAGAAAATGACTGATAATATCAATTGTATTATAATATTTCAGTAAAATATGAAGGCAAAATTGTCCTCACATTTGGAAATCAATGTTTATAGATTCCTTTTTTTGAAAACACATCATTTCAGTAGCCAAATCCTGTTCATAAGAGTTGGTGGCTCTCCTTTGCACTAAGAATCAAGTTCAAAATTCTAGGCCTAACTTTTGACATTCTCGCATAGTCTGTCTACCCAATTTACTACTTATAGATACGGCTTATGTCCCCAACAGGACTATATTTTCCTTGAAGGCAGAGACTATATGTTACTTTTATATTATATTATCTAGTATATATTATAGTAATATATAGTAATATATAATATATAATAATATAGTAGGTTATCAATAAATCTATTTTAGATAACAGGGGTTTTTATTGCTCACTCATTCTATCTATCTACACCTGTTTGTGTATGTATCTACTTATCTATCTATCATCTATGTACCTATTTTTACAAAACCTAACTGTTAATAAGCTAGCTTAAATATAGTTTAAATTATAAGGCTGACACTTACAGTCTCTCTCTTTCTCTCTCTCTCCTGCATATCAGGTTTAGTCAATAGAACAGAATTTCCTAGATCTTCACTCTTTTCCCCCTTTTTCTACTAATTAACAAAGGGAAAAGATGAGGTCTAAATACTGAGTTACAGTTTTATCCATATTTTCTTGACAATTTATCTTTTTTATTATAGAAAATAAACAAACAAAAATAAAAACAACTAATTTCCACTGTATGTTTTCTTCCCTAAACTAATATTTCTTAAACTATAGCTAGCACCTTCTTCAAAAACACAGCTACACTATCATAAATACAAGAGTTTTTGTGTAGGTCCCATTAATTAATATGTTTGAAAATAAGCTTTAATACTCAAAAAAAGAGAAAGGAAGAAGGAAGCCTGAAATAAAAGTTTATGTGTTATCTACACCATTCCATTTTTTAATTTAGGAGCACTTTCATGTCAACATTTGCCAGTCTCTGGTTAGAGGGAAGTAAAGTATAGGAGAAGTTCCTGGAAAACACACAAGCTTCCTGCTTTTCTCTACTGTTTGAGTCACCTTCCTAATTATCATATAAACTTCAGGAAAATATTTCATAAATCTGGTTTTAAAACTAAAACTTTTTTCAGTTTTTGTTTTATTTAGTTTGCATATATATTTGGAAGATCTTTTCCCAGGTTCACAGTAATCCTGATTTTTTTCAATGTCTCCCGGTGTTAGTATTTTACAAGGCTTACATGCGATTTGTGACATGACTTATTTAAAGTTAGCAGGAGAGCAGCAATCCTCCTTTGGCAATTCCAGTTCACATACTAAATTCAGGTTTTCTCATGCAGTACAACACCTGCATAAATTTGAAAAACTGAGAATCATGAAAATGGTATCTCAATAGCAATTCAGTTCAGCAAAGGGACAAAATTTACCATGCAATATGACACTGTGAGCAAGGTTAATGCCCTGTGGAAACTACATTTCCCTGAAGATTTGTTGTTGTTGATGATGATTTAAAAAAAAATAATACATACATAATCCTCCTATTACACATACTTTTCTGTCAGATGGGTATCAAAATACTGCTAAGATTTGTCTATATCATGTGAAGAAAAGCCTTTAGCTACAGCAAAAATAATGCACAAGACACCCATAAACAAACAAACAAAAACACACAAACACAGCTGAGTGGGAGTGGATCAGCAACTCTTTTTAAATAATGTGCATCTGATTTAATTTTATTGTATTGAAGGAATAAATGCTTGTTAATTTTTAAATTTCCCTTATCCATTCCTAAATTCAAAGGTAATGACAATTCTGAAAAAACAGAAAATTGTAATATACTTACCTGAATTACACAGCAAATTATCATTTTTTTCTTTCATTGTAACCAAGGAAAACGGTCTCATTTTAGCCAACACACACAGAAAGTGAGAGAGAATACAAAAATCTGTCCCCTGCTATCAAGTTATGAGTTGTTATGATTATGAAGAATTTGATATAGTCAGAAGTTTCTGAAATGTGGAAGCCTAATTGAACTGAAAATGTGTAATAAATAAAAAAAGTATGTCCACTATAAATGAATCATTGAACCGAGCCCAGGGTATCACACTCATTCTCTCAGTCTCTGTCTCTTGTCTCTCTCTCTCTCTCTCTCACACACACACACACAAATATATATACACGCACACACACACACAGAATTTTTTTCCACAAGTAATCAAAGCTAATTACTGAAATTTCCAAGACCTCATTGTTTTGTAGCACAGAAAGTAACAAATATTGACAGAAAATCTTATAGAGAAACCCTAGGACAACAGAATAACTTATTCAATAAAGATCTGTAAAGTTTCTATTTTTGTTTGTTTCATGAAAGTGTTCATGTGGTGTAGCTAGCCCGCAAGTTTAAATTCACATATATACAAAATTACAATCTAAAAAGTAATTAATGTGATATTCTTCAATTCTTATTTTTTAATAGATCTTTATTCGAATATAATTGCTTCACAATACTGTGTTAGTTTCTGTTGTACAACAAAGTGAAATCATCCATACGCATACATATATCCCCATATCCCCTCCCTCTTGAGCCTCCCTCCCACCCTCCCTATCCCACATCTCTAGGTCATTGTAAAGCACCCAGCTAATCTCCCTGTGCTATGCTGCTGCTTCCCACTAGCTATTTTACATTTGGTAGTGTATAATTAGTTTTCAAGACACGGATTAAAAGATCAGCTCAAAGCGTCAGTTTTCAAAAGAAAAGTCAATATGCTTTAGGAGGATATAACACTACAGTTTCCCAGTAATTGATGGTAACATCTCTCTCTTCAGCTCCAGAACTACCAGAAAGATGACTAAAGAAAAGTCCGGGCAGGCTTTCTGCCTCTCTTAGACTTAATTCGATTAGATAATTATTTGAATCTCCAGAAGTACCTTTGGAAATATTTTAGGAAATTATAGTTGACCTTCAAATCTCTTCACTGTTCAAATATTTATCCTTGATTTTATATATATATATATATATATATATATATATATATATATATATATACATATGTATATATGTTTATAAGTTTCCTGTGGAATCTCGCTTAAGGAATTTGTGTCATAATTTTCAGATAATAAAATGGCATTAGATTTTCTTTTAAAAAATTCTACTTGAATACTGTGGTCTCAATAGTAAGAGAAGATGGCAACACATTTCCCACATTCAACCAACTAATAAAGTCATGCCATCTGTGACATGCAAATAGTTAAGTGAATTATTGCTATAAAAGTGTCTTGTAGTTCTCTATATAACTTCTAATTCTAGTGATGTATAAATAATATAAAATAAAAACTTAAAATTATAAGTTGATAGGTGGTGGAGAGATAATATTTTGGCTTAACAGTACTAAGAGACGTGAAAGTCAACTGTAACCTTCTGAGAGAATCATTTCCTGTGTCATTCTGGGAATAGAATAATCATCAACACATTTATTTTTTACCTCAAGAAATTCTATCTCATTTTCATGTTCCCTGTTTTCCTGTCCTTCCATTACAAACATATTTCCCCTACTTGTCAACACTTTTACTCCCTTTCCTGGTAATGTGTGCACACTCATCCAAGTGACATTGTAGGTTGCCTCTAGAGCAATGTTGATTGTACCAAGCATGTCAAAGTCAATACTTCCTTTAAATTCTAAGTTATCTAGGTAAATCATTTATAAGAATGAGGAAGTGATAACATACAATGAAAAAGAGTTAGAAAATCAGTATAAGAAATCAAAAGACAGAGAGGAGGGTACGCCAATCCTTTCTGTAGTGTTTCAAGAAAGCTTCTATGAGGTCAAAATTTGAGTTGATTATTTTAGGTTAAGGCTTATTTTACCAGATGGTACCTGGAATTGGGGATGGAAGAGGAGGAGCCACTTCTGCTAGAGAATATATCATATGACAAAGTGCAGAAGAGAGAGAGGAGTAAAGTTTTGCAGTTTTGAAGTATAAATGTAAAACGAGGTCAGGTAAGGAAAAGATGTGTGTTAACAGTAAGATATTTAAATCTTTGATAATCAGGAAGTACTGAAAAACTGAAGTAGAGAATTGTCATCCTTAATTTTAATTTCATATTTAAAATTTTAAGTACTTGAATGAACATTTTTAATTTCATGTCTGTAGTTTCATTCCTTATACCTTGAGGAACAACATTTAGACTCTAACAAGATCAGTGTTCCTACTGTGTGTCTGCATAATATACTGATTTAGATCTGCCTTATAATTTGTCACACTTAATTGTGGTTTAATGCTTATAATCCTATAACATTCATGCTTTGAGGATAAAGACCATATTTCTGATTCACCTAGGTGGCCCCTATTTAACACGTCAAATAAAATAAAATTGTAACACTTATTCAGTGAATAAGTGAATGGATGATTCACTCTTCCTCTATCTCTGCTCCTGGGAAATATTTGCTCCTTACCCATTATGTTCTATCTCAGTAAATGTCACCACAGTCCATCTAATTAGTCAGGACATTTGCCTGGAAATTTTCTTTACTCCACTCTCATACAACCAACATTAATCCATGAGAAAATCCTCTTAGTTCTTTAAATTATAACATGAATTTGACAACTTTTCACATACTCAACCATTCTTTGAACTATTGCAGTATCCTGCTGACTTATTTCTTCAGTTTCTGCTTGATAGTCTCCATAAAGAAACAAGAGTTATCTTTTAGCAAAGATAAATCAAAACCTGTCACTACTATGTTCAAAAAAATTTCTGGTTCAACATATGGACTTTTGGAAAGAGCACCACCCCCACTCACACAACAATAAAATCTAGATACGGTGTTAAGGAGTGTTCTAATTTCTTTATTTTACATGTAGTTGTCCAATTTCCCCAGCACCGCTTATTGAAGGGGCTGTCTTTTCTCCATTGTATATTCTTGCCTCCTTTATGAAAGATAAGGTGACCATATGTGCGTCGGTTTATCTCTGGGCTTTCTATCCTGTTCCATTGATCTATATTTCTGTTTTTGCACCTTGTACCATACTGTCTTGATTACTGTAGCTTTGTAGTAGCGTCTGAGGTCAGGGAGCCTGATTCCTCCAGCTCCGTTTTTCTTTCTCCAGATTGCTTTGGGTATTAGGGGTCTTTTGTGTTTCCATACAAATTGTGCAACTTTTTGTTCTAGTTCTGTGAAAAATGCCATTGGTAGTTTGATAGGGATTGCATTGGATCTGTAGATTGCTTTGGGTAGTAGAGTCATTTTCACAATGTTGATTCTTCCAATCCAAGAACATGGTATACCTCTACATCTGTTTGTATCATCATTAATTTCTTTCATCATTGTCTTATAGTTTCCTGCATACAGGTCTTTTGTCTCCTTGGGTAGGTTTATTCCTAGGTATTTTATTCTTTTTGTTGCAATGGTAAATGGGATTGTTTCCTTAATTACTCTTTCAGACTTTTCGTCATTAGTGTATAGGAATGTAAGAGATTTCTATGCATTAATTTTGCATCTTGCTACTTTACCAATTTTGTTGATTAGCTCTAGTAGTTTTCTGGTAGCATCTTTAGAATTCTCTATGTATAGTATCATATCTCCCTCCATCCCTCCCTATCCCACCCCTCTAGGTGGTCACAAAACACCAAGCTGACCTCCCTGTGCCATGCGGCTGCTTCACACTAGCTATCTATTTTACATTTGGTAGTGTATATATGTCAATGCCACTCTCTCACTTCAGTGACAACTTTACTTCTTTTCAGATTGGAATTCCTTTTATTTCTCTTTCTTCTCTGATTGCTGTGGCTAAAACTTCCAAAACTATGTTGAATAATAGTGGTGAAAGTGGGCACCTTCTCTTGTTCCTGATCTTAGTGGAAATGTTTTCAGTTTTTCACCATTGAGAACATTGTTGGCTGTGTGTTTGTCATATATGGCCTTTATCATGTTGAGGTAAGTTCCCTCTATGCCTACTTTCTGGAGAGTTTTTAACATAAATGGGTGTTGAATTTTATCGAAAGCTTTTTCTTCATCTATTGATATCATATGGTTTTTATCCTACAATTTGTTAATATGGTGTATCATGTTGATTGATTTGCGTGTGGATTAAAGACCTAAATATAAAGCCAGACACTATAAAACTCTTAGAGGAAAACATAGGCAGAACACTCTATGACATAAATCACAGCAAGATCCTTTTTCACTGACCTCCTAGAGAAATGGAAATAAAAAGAAAAATAAACAAGTGGGACCTAATGAAACTTAAAAGCTTTTGAACAGCAAAAGAAACCATAAACAAGACAAAAACACAACCCTCAGAATGGGAGAAAATATTTGCAAATGAAGCAACTGACAAAGGATTAATCTCCAAAATATATAAGCAGCTCAGGCAGCTCAATATTAAAAAACAAACAACCCAATCCAAAAATGGGCAGAAGACCTAAATAGACATTTCTCCAAAGAAGACATACAGATGGCCAACAAACACATGAAAGGATGCAAATCAAAACTACGATGAGGTAACACTTCACACTGGTCAGAATGGCCATCATCAAAAAATCTACAAACAGTAAATGCTGGAGATGGTGTGGAGAAAAGGTAACTCTCTTGCACTGTTGGTGGGAATGTAAATTGATACAGCCACTATGGAGAACAGTATGGAGGTTCCTTAAAAAACTAAAAATAGAATTACCATATGATCCAGCAATCCCACTACTGGACATACACCCTGAGAAAACCATAACTCAAAAAGAGTCATGTACCACAATATTCATTGCAGCACTATTTACAATAGCCAGGACATGGAAGCAACCTAAGTGTCCACTGACAGATGAATGGATAAAGAAGATGTGGCACATATATACAATGGAATATTACTTAGCCATAAAAAGAAAAGAAATTGAGTTATTTGTAGTGAAGTGGATGGACTTAGAGTCTGTCATACAGAGTGAAGTAAGTCAGAAAGAGAAAAACAAACACTGTATGCTAACACATATATATGAAATGTAAAAAAAAATAATAATGGTTTTGGAGAACCTATGATCAGTACAGGAATAAAGACACAGATGTAGAGAATGGACTTGAGGACATGGGGAAGGGGAAGGGGAAGCTGAGATGAAGTGAGAGAGTGGCATTGACATATATACACTACCAAATGTAAAATAGATAGCTAGTGTGAAGCAGCCGCATAGCACAGGGAGGTCAGCTTGGTGCTTTGTGACCACCTGGAGGAGTGGGATAGGGAGGGATGGAGGGAGATTTAAGAGGGATGGGATATGCGGATATAAGTATACGTATAGCTGATTCACTTTGTTATACAGCAGAAACTAACACAACAATGTAAAGCAATTATACTCCATTTAAGATGTTAAAAAAAAAAATCCAGATAAACTACAAAATTAAAGCTGTCCTTGAACCTGACACTCAGCTTGACTGTTCAACATTCAAAGTTCAAAGATTCAATCACAAAATATAAAACTCTTGAAAGAAATAAGGGGAAAAATTGTATTACCAAAAGACAAAGCAATCAACAGGACCGTACTCAGAGATGACCCCTATGTAGGAATGCACAAAGAGCTAACTTGTAACAACAGTGATTAATATGGTAAACTGCTTAGTGGAGTGTGAAAAATAGATGGGGAATTTCAACAGAGGCAGAAAAGGTGAAATGGAAATGCTGCTGGGGCAGGGGAGCGGGGGAGCAGGAAGAAACACAACAACACTACTGAAGATAGCACTGAGGGACAAGAATACACAGTCTAACACATTTTATTATAGTAATTTAAAACTTTACCTATTTTTGTCTCATACTAAAATATAAAATTCATGATTGCAAAGTTAAATGTAGTCTATCTGTGCCTATTTTCTTCACCACATTTTTTTCTAGCCACTGGAACAATAACAGTCAAATAGCAGAGAAATGAAAAGTCTTTACTAACTGGAATCACCATATGAAGAATTTTTATTATCATTTTACTTTTCTTAAGAATATCAATAATCTAAGATTTCTTAGACTTCTGAAATTTTGCACTGGATGTTTACATTTATTTATTTATTATTTATTTATTTGTGGACTCTTCTGGCGGTTGTATGACACCTTTAGCTTCTTTCATAGGGCCTTTTAAAATCCTTAAAGTAAAATATTAGAAAAAAAGAAACACAAATATGTTGAAATAAAGTTATAAAATAATTTAAAAATTGTATGGTATAGTAATATGAGTGCATCATTATTAAATACATTAGTAGGTTTTAGCAGGAAAGAATATAATAATTATGATTACAAAGTGGTGATGAATGTAAAACCTATATACAGTACAGTATCTCTAACGGGATAGGAAAAGGAAAACATGTACGGTTTCTATGGGTAACAAAGTACCGCAAATACTGCAGTGATTTATTATCCACATTTCTAATTGAAAAATAAATAAATAAAGCCTAAATATCAGTAGAGGACAAATATGTACTGTTTTTTTCTATCTCAGTTCATGGATTTCTTATGCCCATGAAGCTCTGGAATGACTGAAGACACCAATTTAAAAACCTCTGCTTCACAGAAATATATATATTTTAAATGCTACTCATTTTTAACAGTAGAGAATGTTGTATTTAAAAGTTTAGTCATCAACAATGAATAGATAACCTGACTCTATGTCTCTGTCTCTGACTCTCTGTCTCTGTCTCTGTCTCTTTCTCTCTCTCTCTATATATATATATATACACACACACGTATATCTCACCCCATAGAAATTTTGCAAAAGAATACAAATTAATAAAAATAAAACGTTATAGAAAGATTTCTTATTGTGAGTGAATCAAAGAGAGTTTCCTGCCTTTACAAAATGGTGCTTGCTTTTCAAATAGGTATCTTGGGATCCTTAGCTATTTCACAGAAGAAAAGATCTGAAACAATCTAGTGTTCAGGTTTGGAGAGTCGGCTGCAGAATAGTTCTCTTGAAAGCATCTGATAGAATCCAGAGATAAAGAGCAAAAGGTAACAGGGAGGTCTGCTAGAAGACTCTATAGAATTGAAAGTATTTGCACAGAAGTGCCCCTCAGGTAATTGATAAAAAGTAGAGGTATAGTCCACTGAGATAAGAAACTACCAAACATAAGAGAATAAAAATTTCTTCTGGGAAATACTGAGGTAATCCATCAACTTTATTATTTTAGTCCTTTTCTATTTCACTTTCCTTCAACAAAGTCTTTATTTTGACAATGTAGAAAGGTTTACACAAACAGTTTGTATTGGAAAAAGTATAATAATCCCTAAATTCACTTGCTAGGGCAAGTTTACTTGCAACAAAAGAAGGTAGAAGACTGGCAATTTTTAGCACATTTAGACTAAACATAAGCAAACAGGGCTTTACCAAAACACTGTGGAAATTTAGTTTGGTTAGTTGAATGCAACTCTGGCTTTTAGTGGAAGACAAAATAGAGGTTACATTAAGCAGCCAAAATTCATTTCTGCTTCTCACCCAAAAATATGGCTCTCTAAAATGTAAAAACTCCTGTTTTAATAAAAATTGATACTCTAAAACCATTTTCCTACTTTTCCTGAATGAGTTATAGAATTGTCAGGGAAGAGACCAATACTTGATGATAATGATATTTACCAGAGATTTTACTTGATGTAAACAAATGTGACCTAAAATGTATTAGCTGAAGGATCATAGGAAAGGAATTTTAGCAGTTTGTCTCCAATTTTTTGGATCACAAGACATCACCCACCAAAAATAAAAGCCTTAAGCTCTTATTCTGCTTGTGACTCTAGGAATCCCCAAAGTAGAAGTGTCTCACAAAAATCTAAATTACTGCCTGGTGGCCTATAGGTCTCTGACCTAGTTTTCCCTTACCATGTCTTTGCCTTTTGTCTGCATCCCTTGTATTCTGCATCAATCCACCTGCCATGGTCTGCTATGTGAACAGTGCTTTCCTTGAGCAGTGTTATTTGACCTCTGACAACCTTGGGGAAATTATTCCCTTTGTAGTCACTACTCTGAGTTCATCATCATCTCCGACTGCTTCTGTAGTTTTTACTTCTCTCTTAGGAAGATAGGAAAATATATTCCCTTTTGCATGCCTGACTCTTGTAAAAAAAATTACAAAGCAGAATTGTTTGAGCCCCCAGTGATTCAGTCCTGCTATTGTAGTCTTCTCCTTTCCAATATCTCCAAGATGAGAATGCTGAGAGGTTAATTAAGAGCCATACAAAATGGCTGGTCCACTGTACCATGTAGGTCCTGCTCAGTCTGAGCCCCCAGACCAGGGTCTTTTCTCATTAATACACATATTTTTCTCTAAAGTATCTTATTATCTTTTTCTGTAATCTATGTTTTATGGCATTCTATTCCCACCATCATTCTGTCAGATGGGTTTGAGTCTCTCTCTTCTATATCCCATGGGGATCTGTGACTGTAAATCTGGGGAAATAGTTAGATACAAGCTTAGAAAAATAGTAAGCATTTGATAATGATTAATATTATCAGAGTTATGTTTGCCCAGAAATCCATTTGGTAATCTTCAGGAGGCAGTCTAATCACAGAGGCCAGCCTAGCCAGCATGTCCCAAACTCAACTAAGGCTCAGAAAGGGCAACATATGACACAGCCCCTCACACATGTATCATCTCCCCAATTCTCACTATAACTCAGTGATGTTGTTTAGAATTACTATTTTATAAACTGTAATAATAGAAATCAGGATAAATTGAAGTCAAATAAGAAGTGGCAAAGCTGGAGAAAAACGAAGTGTATCTAAACCCCCAAATGGGTATATCATTATTCAAAATGTCATTAGAGTTATCATAACCATTGATTAACTACTAGGAATAATCCAGTGCAACAATCCTTTTTCCTTTGTAGCCCCAGTACCTGAACAAACACTATCAAATGAACTCAAGTCTGAGAGTGTTCTTTCCTAAATGAAAGTCAACATAACAGCTCTTAATTTTGGAATCTCAGGGAACAATATAACCTTCCTTATTCCTCCTGCTTCTTCACCAAACTGTTCAGACTCTCTCCAGTATGTTGTGGGAGGCAAGCTATGTAGTGGTTAGACTCATGTTCTCTGGAATCCACTATCAACCCCTCTACAAATCCCACATCTAATACTGACTGACTTGTAATTTGAGATAAAGTATTTAATATCTTTGCTTTCATTTTCTTACCTGAAAAAGGGAATAATTGTAGTACATTATAGCATTATTTTGAAAGTTAAATGAGATATCACTTGTAAAGAATGTAATGCATTGCTTAGCCCTCAGCAGACACTTAACGAATAATAGTTATTTTAAATTTGAAAAAAATACAATGCATAAATCAAATCAGAAAATAAAGGAAGAAACTGAGGAGTATGTGTTTTAACTTTCACATTTAGGTATCCCAAACATATTTATTAAGTCATTGTGGAAACAGTGATTGTGGACTATGGTTAATATCTACTTTCAAGGCACTAACACTATATTTTCTAGTACTGTGATAATTTATAAACTATAGTAGATGTTTGAGGACAGAGGAAAAGGTATATAATAGTTGCTTTCGAGTAGGAAGTTAAATGGACTAAGAAAATGTGGCAGGATTGCAGGGTAGCATTAAGGGGTCACATGTGGTTATCAGGCCTGAGTTTAAAGTCAGGCCAGTTAGCAAAACAGATTATTCTTTTTCAGCCATATTCAGCTTCATGATTTTAGTTATAATAGATAATAAAATTTAACCAAGATAGGCCTTTTGCTATAAGAGTGCAAAGAATGGAGAGACCAGGTGTATCAGTTAAAATAACCTAGGTTTTGTTGCAGAAAATAAGATAAATAATACTCAGCAGCTTAAAACAATCCAAGTTTATGTCTTGCTCATGTTACAGCTCCATCACATCAGCAGCAGTGGAAGGTTGTTGGTTGTATCAGGCTCTGGAGAATCTCCATTTGACTAAATGCTTCAGCTTCAAGGGCCAATTAAATCACTTCTCAGAACTCATTGAGCTGGGCAAATGGCCACACCCAACAACAAGGGGACTAGAAAGTGCAGTCCTACCTGAACAGAAGACAACCAGAGTATTTGGTAACAGCACTGATGCCACACACAAGTGAAAGAATCATCTATATATACACTGATATCAAGAAAACGTGATAGGGTCAATGTAGGAGTGAGATTCAATGAGTGAAGAGGTAAAATCTTAAAGAAATGAAGGGTGGATGATCACGAACTCTTTAAATAAGTGGAAAAAAAATGAAGAACAGGTAGTAAAATCAGATAAGAAGTGTTTCAAAGCAGAAATGAGGTGGTGGGTTTAGCCTGAAGAAATGAGGAGCAAGACAGGTAATCGTCCTCCGTCAGGTTTGGTTTTATGAGAGCTGCACGTAAAACAGCGATTTCAGGTGAAAGCCAAGTATCATTTGAAGCAAAAAGGTAAAAAAAATAAAAGAAAAATAAATGATGAGAGGTGAGTTTGGGGTTATTTTTTTTTCCTTTTTTACTTAGAATGAATTGTGATTTTAGAGGACACAATGGAAGGATTTCAGAAGTTGGGGAAAATGGCAGATGGGGTCAGATTAAACAATATACAGGTCCATATAAAGATGTATTTTCAAGGAATGATGCATGACTTAGGCTTTCTGGGTATCTTATGATTACTGATGCACAAAGACAAAGGACAAAATGAAATTTGTGTCCATGCTCTCCAAGGCTTATTGCAGTGGTGACATTGTGGAGAGAGAGAAGAAAGAGACTTGCCCAGAGCACAGAGAACTCATTGGCTCCATCTAATCTGTACCATTTTTTACCATTGTGAGTGTTTAAGTAAAAAGAGTACATGGAGTTGTAGGATAGTATTGATAATTGTTTAAAAGATTTGCACTACAGTAGCAACACATTCAAATAATAAAATCTTGGAATGTATTTAGTGTCCCATGTAGAGTAGTCTTTCAGTTTACTCCAAAATCTGACCAGAGTTCATTTGCTGTATGGATGAAGAACTTAATAAAAGTCCTAATTAACTTGACACTCACTTCTGGGAAATAAGTAATGGTTATGTACATGATTAGATGTTGGACTACAGACATTGCTGGAATTTTGCATATGATTCCATTGCTAAAGATTTGTTATAGTGATGAGGTTTTTGCCTTTGTGTTTTATCTAGCTGAATTGTTGAGTAGGTAATTACTTTAAAAACTAGATCTAAAAAATTAAAATAAAAAATAAATAAAAAATAGATCTATTCAACTAAGGTATTAGGATGAAAAGCTATTAAAGAAGATAGTGATGCAATTGGTTTCTGACCCAGTAAATGGTAACTTGAGGAAATAAAATTTTTATATCACTTAATTTAGCACATGTGTTTTTTAGTTTCCTGTAATTTAAAAGCATCATTGACCCCATCTTTACTTGTCATGAACTCCCTACCGATTAGATGACCTGAATGCTTTCTCTAAATTTGAATTAGAAGAGGTTTATACAATAAACATATCTATTGTACATTTCATATGACCACTAAAAAATGTCTAATTTAGAAATAAAAGGTTTTGAATTAAGCAACTTATTAAAAAAAAAAAACTCAACATTTTGTGGTAGCCTTGCAAAAGAAATAGTGCGTTATCTTAAAATTAAAGTTTAAAACTTCCTCTATAAATAATATAAAAGGGATATATTTTATTAATATGCAGAAGTAAACCTCAAGGAAGTATTTCTAAAACTAATAGTAAAAGAACGAAACACTGAATAACAATCATTCTGGCTTTATAGATAACTTACTTTCAAGTTACTTTCTATTTACCTCTAAAAATCAACCCACAGTGAGGTTTCACTTGGCAATAAGGGATCACTGGGCAACCTCTTTTGTACTTCCAAGGTCAAGATGAGGTTATTTAACAGACATTCCTTAAAGAAATCTAATCTGTGTTATCCCTATGTTCTACTTGTTTCCTGTTTTCAAGAGGTGTGTTTTGCCTGATGAACTAGTTTTTCTTGTAAGGTAGGTCTTAACCACCTTCAAGTAAATAATATACAATTTGGGGCCTCCATTCATAAACAACTCATATAATCAAAAGGGTCTGTGTACCAGCTTCCACTATATGCTATATTATGGAAGTCTGTGTTCTGTGTTTGTAAATCAGATTCACTACTAGACGTGTGGAAGGAATTTTAAAAGTGAGAGATATTTTGACATCCATGCTCTTAAAAATCATTTTAGGGAAAATTTAAAGATGATTATGGAAATTTTATTTATTTTAATATAGGTGTGGAAAATATAACTGAGGTGGTATTTCAGATGAATTTGTTAGTTAATAAATTACACTCTTCAGCTGTGGTTGACATGGTTGCAATTTCTTTCTTCTGGGACAAGAGCTATGAACCCAATGAACTTGTAACTGCAGAGGAAAAACTCCTTTGCTGAGCTTGTTTAAGAGATTAGCTGTCTTTAACCCTAGACTTGATTATGCTGTAGATAGGTTCAGACTGTACTAATTCTCCATGGCTAAAATGCCTTCAACTCAGTAAAATCATGGTTTCAAGCATTGCTGAGCAATTTGTTGATAATAATGTCACAATTTCAAAGTGAGTGGCTGATTTAGATGAGAAAAGCTCCTTGGGATATGTGTGAATTATGAAGTTTCTCTCTTATAAGTGTGCATCAGATTCAAGTTCAGCTGGTTAAAATTTTGTCTCATAACTGATGGCGTATCCTTAAGGTTTGGGGGGCAAGTTTATGAATTCAAGAATTTATCTGGAAAATTTCGTAAACAACTGTAGTCAAATTTTGGGTCCTTTGGCTCTGATTGACCATTCATCATATAAATATGTCAGACATACTTTACTGACTTAAAATTCCTCAAATTTTTACATACTCAGATTCTTGAATAAAGATTACACAAATATCTTTATTCTCATTGGCTTAACAACAACAAAAAATTCTAACAATAATTAGGACCAGGCCTAAAACTATATCATCACATATCATCGCTAAAAGGATCTGCATTTTGAAGAATAAAGACTATATGTATTTAACACTGCTTCCCACGTGGTTGATTTTTAGTTCCAAAACACGGCATTCCAAGCCCATCACAGTCTACCTCTTTCCTTGTTTTCCAAACTTACTTATTTTATATGACACTTTATTCTTTATTTTCTAGTAATTAAAATTGCTTATAGTTCCCAGAGTCTATTATGATATTTTACACTCCTTTTCCTTTATGTTATAAAATTTCCTCTTCCTTGGAATACCTATTCTGTTTCTGCTACAGAACTTTTACTCATCTTTCAAAATACACCTTAGAAATAAATTCCTCAAGTAAATTTTCTCTTGTTGCCTCAGGCAGGTAACTTTAGGATAGATCTCCTGGGTCCTACATATTATTTGTAATACTTCAGTTCCACATTTAACAAACTATCTTAACATTTATATTTTGTGTTATAAAGCTCCTTTTCTAGATAATTAGACCATGAAAGGTAAGTACTCCTTTTATCCATATATGATCAAAATATTTCCTGCATAAATTATGTAAATAATAATTTATTGAATAAATAAGGAAATGTTTACTAATAATAACAAATCATGTGTGACAAATTCATATACATAGGAGTTGGAATATGATATGTCATTGAAAAAATCTGCAAAACTCCCCAAACTCTGAAACTTCAGGAGCCCTAGAAGATTCCCAAGAGCAGTAGAACTGCTCAGAGAATCTTCTAGGACTCATAATCTCTCTAATAGACTTTTCCCCAGCTCAAGGCTTTTCTGTAATTCCTAACTAATGTTCTCTTGTAATAGAAATGCACACAGTTGACATCAAGGGTAAAATTTTCAGGGGGATACAGGAAATATTTTATGTTTTCTTTACCTGAATTGTCACAGATATTTTCCTTGCTATTTACATTTTTCAAGCAATTTACTGAATATAGTTTACATTCCTTAAAACAAAAATAGACTACTTTTAGTTGTAATTTTTCTTTTTAAAATATACATATAGGGCTTATGAAAAGGATGAATTAGCTTTTATTTAACCTCTATCCCTATGGAACTGATAAGTATACAAGTGATTGTAGTACAGTAAGAATCAAAACATTTGAGAAAGAGTTGTCTGCCCCACATATAAGTAGAAATCCTGCAGGGGGATTAAACTCATCCATAAACATGGATGGGCTGATATGGCCTCATAATCAATCAATCAATATCATATCCTCAGAAATATACTAAAAGTTGTGGAAGATAAAAAATTAGCATCAAATTGGTTATAATCTATTTGGAAAGTCAGTATTTACTAACCTGAAACAAAAGTTTATATTAAAAAAGAATATAAAATTTCAGGGTATAAAGAAATAAAATTAAAGGGATCAGTAACAGAATAGATTGTTGTCCAACTATTTATTCTCCCTCATAACCGCTTTATAGATCCCCATTCATTATCAGGAGTTACTCAGGAGCTCCGTTGATAGAAATTATGTCCTTACTTCATTTTGAACTTGACCATGAAGTATGCTTTGACCAATGGAATGTGAGTAAATGTGATATTTATTATGTCAAAACCAAAACTTTAATATGATTGCATGGTCTGACTCAGTCTCTCTTTTATTTCGGTGCTATTTGTTCCAGGAAAGAATACCATGCCCCAGACAGAGGTTGCTTTATTCAGTCCCAGACTGAGAAAACATGTGGAGGAGAGCAGAACAGGGCAACTGCCAACTTGTCCTTATTGTAACATGAGCAAAACATAAATGTTGTAAAGAACTGATATTTTGACACTGTTGTTATTCCAGGACTTATAAAGAAATTAATACTAGAGTCAGAGTGCTGTTGTAGTATTTATAAAACTAAAATAGGGTGCTACGGACTTTGAGCCAAGTGTCAGGCAGTGTGGACATCATTAATAAAGTTTAGATAAATGACAATCCAATGTTATTTCTGCCAGATTGTTTGGTAAAACTACTGCCTATTTTAAAATTAGATAGTATACTTAATGAATTTGTGCCCACTACACTGGCTATTAGCTGTGTTTTGCATGATACCACAGAAAAGAGATGAGTTTAAGAAAAAATTAGGCTGTTGGCAATCAGAGATGAAACAAAGAATTCCCAAAATTCAGGACTTGCAGGTTTGAAAGATGCACTCAACTACAGTAGTCAAATATAAACTTTAGAAAAGGCCTGAGCCACAAAAGCCAATGAAGACAAAGTCTTAAGGAAAACACCAAATCAAGACACAGAGGGAGAGGTGATCATCAAACTCTTTGTTAAGACCTCTCACTGACTTATGAGCAGAGAAAAGAGACCAAATGTGTGGTCCCCAAAAAGCCTGGTAAGATCAAAATAGCTATCAAGACATCTATACAAGAGATACATCTCAAAAAGAATTGTGGGTATGACTGCTGGCACAAGGGGCTGACTGAAGTCAAAGAGCTAAATGCCAACAAGTTTTTGAAAGGCACTTTTGTACCTCCAAAAGTGCCACCAGCTTGGTTTGAGACAAAATACAAAACAAGCCTTAGGCTCTCAATTTTCTAATGGCAGAAACAGGAAGTTACTCAGCTTCTGCGGTGCTCAGATTCTCCCATGTGCCTTTTCGATGTGACTGAGGAGAGTGACGAAGAAAGAAGAGCCTCTAGGAGAGCAAAGTCTAAGTTACAAGAAACAAGGATTGGTGATCAGTAACCAACACAGGAGTGGGTTAAATTGGGGATTAATCAGGGAATATTCCCTAAATTCTGTGATGGCAGACCTTTACTACTGTGACACAGGGATTAAATGCCATGCAGCAGTGACTCTGAGGGTCTCTTCTTTTTCTCTATCTGAATGAGTATGTTTATTTGGTTAGAGTATCCCTGTTTCACCATAAAATATTGGGTGTGGATGAAGAATATGCTTGTACTATTTGTTCATTTGTTTCCAGATCAAAAGGAACTGCATTTGGACTTGATTGAGATCATGGGATGTAGGACTTTGCATTTTATGCCTTAATTAAATGCATTTGCTTTATTCCTAAGGGAAGTATTGAGTGCATTTTTTCATGCAGGAGGAAAGCCAATTATATGCCATCAAGAGTGCAGATTGGAATAATTGATGTTATTGTTTGAATATCTGCTCTCTCCCTTCTAAGGGTATTACATAGTCCTATCTCCCAGAAAGTGGAGTATAATTTCCTCCTCCAATGTAAGGCATGTGTAAGTGATTTGTTTTAGACAACGAAATGAGAGTAGACATTACACAAGACAACAGTTCACACCGAATCTTTAGGTACATCTATGTAATTTATTTCAAACTCTTCCTTAAGAACAACATATCCCAGATGTTGGTTAATCCTTCACAGTGTGTTCTGGAACTAGATGATGCATGGAGCTAATCTGAGTCCAGTCAAGTCCAGCCAAACTCAGCAGAGCTCAATTAACCCAAAACTGACCTATAACCTACATTCTGCCAACCCATAGAGTTAATTTTTCTGTAGTAAAAATGAATGTTTCCTATTGCAATAAAGAAAAGTAATCAGGAAAATCTTTATATTGACAGGTGGGATTTTGCCATATTGTGGAGATTTGGCATCTGGATAACGAAAGGATGAAGCAAAATATTTTTGAAGTAAAGGTAAGTGCAATTGCAAAGGTGGGGAAACAAGAATAAAGTTGGCTTGTTTGAGAAAGAATAAAGAGGTAATTCTGATTACATAAAAACTGCATGATGAGGAATAGTAAGAAATGGACTAAAACTCTGAGCAAATTGTTAAGATTCACTATCTCTGGGGCTTTATGAATGGCACAGTGAATTAACACAGACAGCCTATGTTATGGTCACATGTTTCTAGCTTCTGTTGTCTTATGGCTTGTGTATATGTTTAGAATGTTTTCCTCTCAGAGTGCTCCTAATTGCACAAGATAGGATCTAGAAAAGCAAGTATATTTTCCAGGTTCTCAATTTCATATTATGATTTGTTGGAAGATATTTAAATCTTAATTTGTTAACGTAAAATCTTTTAAGCTTTCATTGACTCTGATTTCAAATCCTTAGGAACTGATCACAATATTAATCTGAATGTAGAAAAAAGTAATGAAATGGCACAATGCATCATTTCAGTTATCTCTATTGTTTAACTGGATTTTTACTGCCAAACACATGTAATATATGTATAACAATAGTAGTAATAGTATCTTACTCAGTAAGAGAATAGCACTGTCAGTTACTGAGAAAGGTTATCTGAACTATGTGATCTAATGCCCTGTGGTTCAGAGGGGAGAGCCTTCAGCGACATTTCTTTCAATCTTAATGTCATCAGAGGCAACGTTTAGGAGACATGAGTTTATTTCAAAATGACAGGTGAGTCTTGTAGTAATTTTTCTTGTTCCCTTTCTGAAAAATGATGATTTTCAGTTTAATTCATTTTTTAAAAATCTTTGATGGATGGTAGGTGGTCTGCAATAGTGAAATATATGTCTGTTTTTATTTAACCTATGAACTCCCTGTGTTACTAGGTGATTGAACTCATCTTCCAAAAAAGTGGAATTTTATTTATTGTCATAAAGAAGAGTTTTAACATTAGCAGATACTAAAGGATTTGACAATGTGGTTCAATCCAGTAATCCAGTGACTTATTGATTCGATTTAGTTATTTTATATTTTAGTCCCGAGTGGCATCAGTCCCTTTAAGATGTTATTTTACAAAAAAATAAGCCATTCATATTTTATTTCTCTGTACACTGTAAATGAGATCAGCTTATTAGCAAGCCACATTTGAAAACCAATCTTACTACTTGAACATTAAATATCATATTTACATAATTATTCATTACAAGTAATTTTTAGAATGTTTATCTAGACATTGAAAGTTGAAAATATAACCTAATTGGTTTAATTGACTTAGTACTATAATTTAAGATTTGCATTCCATAATAGCCCAACAGACAAAATGACATTAAAGTTTTCAGAAGACCTCCTACAGATGCCTGCCCCTGGCTCAAAACAGATATGTTTCTGGAAAATTAGCCATGTGACTAAGAGAATTCCTCTCTGCATCTCCCTAACACCTGTTTGCTCCTCTTCCCTTTGGCCTGGAAGGAAGTATATGGAACTCCAAGTATTATTATTTCTATTTAGTGTCTGGATGCTTGTAAATTTTTAAGTTATAACCTCATTAAAACATATGTCAGATACTTCCATACTTTTCAAGTGCTATTTTTAGACCCTTTAAAGTTTATCCTTGGTTGTAGGATATATTATAGGCTCCATATAACCTCAAAGTTCTTTTAAATGTTTTCTTGGATCACTCTCCAGATGAAATCCACACCACAAATCTACATCCAGTCCCTCTGATCTTATTTTGGTTCCTTGAACTTTTTACACATCACAGAGCTCCCAAGTGCTGGAACACTATTCCTCCATCCCTCTTTGCCCAGAAATGTCACCTGAATCTTAATTTCTCAAGACTTAAATCATTTTTTCTATGTAATTTCTCAAGACTTAAATCATTTTTTCTATGAGACCTTCTCTGAAGTCTCAGACAAGCTTAGATGCCCCTGTTACATACTAGCTCAAAAAGAGTGTATGTTCCTTTCAAATATTTATATTTGAATCTTAATTTATGCATTTATCTTTAAGACTATAATATGGGATAGCATATTATGTTTACCAATTCCTTCTTATTTATTTAAATCTGGGAAGAATAGCATCCATAATTAATTCCTCTGAGAGTAGTTATCTAAGTTGGAGAAAAGGTGTCTATGGTTGAAAGGAAAAGAAAGCTAAATTCTAGAATTACAAAAACTGACATGACTCAGAAAAGAAAAGAAACACGTAGAAAAGGAATGTGATTAACTCTCCCAAGTGTTTTTAGAATTATGTAAATGTCTTACTCCACTTGAGGATGGTATTTTCATTGAATGCAAGCTCTTTATTAGCTCACTTTATTTGCCTATCTAGACAGATATTTGGTAATTGCAATGTATAGGTCAAATAAAATCCTCAATATGTTTTTCAGCATTTTCAGCAGGCTTCCTGTAAGTTAAATGAAAGTATCAAGTAAGAAACTGCAGTATCAGTTTTTTTCTCCCTAATTAGAACAGAACTTTTTTATTACCATTTTGAGTGTTGCTGTTTCATCTGTGATCCTGAAGTAGCTACTGCCTAATGACTCTGGTAGAGAAAAAAAGGTCATGGCTAACATTGTATTGGCATTTTGCCTTTGTCTAGTCACAGCAGGAGCCATTGCTCTATAGAATGTTTAAAGGAAATAAATCTGTGGCTTTTATGATGATTGAGAAACTGTACAATCCCTGGGTAGGGGGTTAATTAGAAATGAAAGGGCTTAAAATTTCTCTCAAAGCAGATCTCTTTGAGGAGGTCATTTTCAGAAAGCATCTCATTTATGCATCTCTGAAGTGCTTTTTAAAAAGCATATTCTTTAAAAAAAAATGGAGAACCAGAGAAAAATCATGAGGATCAGAACTAGAAGGGATACGTCAATGAATAAGAAGTAATTGTAAAAATCCATTAGGAAACCTAGTAATTTCTGTCTGGTTAAATAGTGCTATTTGCATATATTTTACCATTGATATGATAAAATAATGCTAATTTTTTATAGCAGGCATTTTGTAATTGATTGTTTCAGTCATTTTTCTGTTTACGTTAGAGGACAGATGTTATTCTTACATTTGTATTTGTGATAAAATTGTGTTCAGAGTAAGAGGGAATTATATAAATTGTCTGCAGGGAAGAACCAGTTAATTTTGTCCTACTTACATCACAAAACATGGACAAGATATTGTAGAGACCATGAAAGAAAATCTGCTCTTTCATTGAATATTCAAATGACTATAGGGCCTTATACTAGCCACAGAGAAAAGAAAAAGAAAATATTAACTTACATAGGAAATATTTTTTACTTTCTGGTAGCTTACAGTCTAGTAGAAGATATGTAGAAGATTCAAATATTAGTATAAGGGCTTCCCTGGTGGAGCAGTGGTTGAGAGTCCGCCTGCTGATGCAGGGGACACGGGTTCGTGCCCCGGTCCGGGAAGATCCCACATGCCGCGGAGTGGCTGGGCCCGAGAGCCATGGCCACTGAGCCTGCGCGTCCGGAGCACAGGCTCCGCAACGGGAGAGACCACGACAGTGAGAGGTCCGCGTACCCCAAAAAAAAAAAAAAAAAAAAAAAAAAAAAAAATTAGTATAAGATAGTGGGTGTCACTTGCCAGGTCCCCGAAAATGCCATCACCATGCTAACTTGTGGATAAAGTAAAGCCAAGTTTATTACTTCAGTAGGGGGAGCCCCTGTGTTGAGTCTTAGTAGGGTCTCAGAAGGGAGACATCAATGGCAATATATTCAGAAAGATTTGGAGATATCAGTTTTCTCCTTTTTCTTTGAGCATTTACTTTAGAAAATTTGCAATTTTAAGTACTTTCTCCTCTCTTTGAAATGTATATAAATCCTTTGAAAGGTAGATTGGTATTTTATTAGTTTATGACCTAGGAATGTCTTTCTCAAGGACTTAGAGACTATTTCTTTGAAATGTAATCATCAAGAGAGATAGCACCCCTTACTCCCAGTCTCTGTGGGAGGGTAGGAGCCTATTTCTGTGGGCACTTTGCTCCAAGGTGCAAAACTACTTCCTTTTATCATAAAGATACGTGAAGTTTGTTTTTCCTCTGGATAATGCCAATTAACTCACACAGACTGACAGCCCCATAATAAGGTAAAGTTAAGATGAACTATGTGTGATAAATGGTGCTGTTAAGTCCTCTGACTTGAGGACTAGTTATCACTTACCTCGAAAACATGTAACGGGTCGTATCTGCATGACTGTGTAAAAGAGTGAGATTTATTTTTGTTTTTGAAATATCTTAGCAGATTGCTTGTAATGCACGTCACACTCTGGTTTAATTAATGTTTATTCAATAATGAAAGTGTTCTCTTTCTCTACTACCTTTGTGGAAAGAATTTCTGGGTTGGGAGACTTTGTTTTTGATTCTATTTCCCCAAATTTCCATCACAGGGGGCCTGTTTGGGACTGGACAAAGTTTGTGCTGTAATAGTTTAGGACTGGTGGGCACAGTGAGAGAAGGGTTTGAAGTGAGTCTTGAAGAGTAAAGATTTGTTTGTTCAGCTAAATCGAGCTTTATTATTCTGAGAAGGAGCTATTGGTAAGTAGACTACTCTATTGTTCAGATAACCAGGTATTCGGTAAGTTCCTAAAACAATGAATGAAGTTATTATAACTTCATCTCCCTGGGTAAAAATTTTCTGGAGTATTAAATTCATGTTAATTGCAGGCTATAGAATATTAAATTTGTGTTAGTGTACACAACAAGCTGTGGGTCTGTAAGTGGTTTCAATTCTCATGTGGAAAATTGCCAATTTTCAAATGATATAAGCCAACAGTTGTTGGTGTTCAGGGTAAAGAGGCTTCATATTTCAGTTGTGATAAGAGAAAGCATGTTCATAACTCCATTGGAATTCATGACTGTTCTTGAAGACAAGAAAGAATTTCAGTAAAAAGGCATGAGTAGGAAAGATGTTCTAGCTAGGATTGATTCAACAGCATATGAGGCTGTAATCTTGAGGAAAGGAAGGGAATCTGAATATGTAGCTCCACTGATAAATAGCCAGAGATGAGGCCAAAAGAAAAATAGAGGAGAGATTCTAAGGAATTTTGAGTGTTGACCCTTAGGACTTTGGTTTTTACTTGGTAGGAACTGGGGAAAGAAAATCAAATCGACAACTGATTTAATAAAGACATGTTGATTCAGTGATAGGGCTAGAGAAAATATATCAGCTAGAATGTTTTAGGAGCAGGATATATTATTATTGATTTTAATTATTCAGTATTAAAAGATGTCTGGAGCAAGTGGTTCAAGGGTTATATAACTCAGCTTCTCAACCATGCCTGGATTCTAGGTCATCTTCATACTGTTCTCTTATTCACAAGAAGGTGGTCCTATAGATCCAGCATCACATACTTATGTGACCAGGTCCAATCCGGGATATAAAAAGGTGGTTTTCTGTCTGCTCATCACTTTTTTTTTCTTTCTTTTTAATAAGGAAGGCATACCTTTCCAGAAATCCTCCAGAAGACTTTACTTTAGAGCAGAGAGTGGACAAGATTAGGACACAACCTCACACTCTTGTTGCAAGGGAGGGAATATGAAAGTAAGTGGAAAGGAAAAAATTATTCCCCTATAGTTATCAATTTATATTATATAAAGCTTCAAAAATGAAAAAAAAAATCTATTTTGCCTCGACAACTGACAGATTGAATTGATAGACAACTTAATAGTACAGTCAAGATAAGATAGAAACAAATGATAATGATTACATAAAATGTCAGAGGGCTTGTGATAATAGGTTAACAACTTAGAAAACAATCAAAGTATGCTCGAGTCTCACGTTATATTATAGCGTAAATACCAGAAGATTAAAGTAATTAATTGCAAAAAATGAAGCTATAAACTAGACATGAGTATATATTTTTGATTTTGAGATCAGATTATATCAAAGCATAAAAGTGATATCACAGAGGAAAAGAGAGATCACAAAGAAAAAAATATATAGTATAAGCTACACGACCAAAATAAAGCATCAGAAAAAAAATTGTAGAAGAAAATGCTTTTAAAATATTTGTCATTTACTTTATGAATGCTTATATATGACTACTAATTTAAAAAGCTTTCGCAGAATGATTTTTAAAACACATATAAATGACCCCTAAATGGATAAAAAGCAGAAAGAGAAAAAATATAAAGAAAAAATTATGAAAAGAAACTTACTACGAATCAAGAATTGCATATTTGAGCACAATAACATTTCATACCATAAGTCAAAGAAGAATAAAAATCAGTATATGAGATGTTAAGAATGTTGGAAAATTGGTCTTTCACATCTCAGTCGATGAAGCAAAGAATGATAACATGCCTCACTTCTAGAAGATGATTTGGTAATATATATCAAAATATTAAAATGTGTTTTTTACTTAGTATTATAGCCCATAGATATTGAGTAATACTATGGTGAAAGAACTATATATATTTTATATATATAACCTGCGTCACGCCTATGGAGTACGAATCATTTTTAATCTCTTTTACAGATAAGAAAACTGCAGCACTGTGGGGTGAGATAAACTCAGGGACACAGCTGATAAGTCTTGGGACCAGATTTCAAAACTATGGTGTCTGTCTCAACAGGTCACACACATAAATATCATGTTACCTTGCTTCTCTACTTTAAATAATCTTACTTAAAGAAATAGAGGAATTATAAAGATGTATGTTAAAGATATTTGCATAAAGAATTTTTAAAGTAGTTAAAACTTTCATATGAAGTAAGTATCCAAACAGGAGAATTTTGCTTAAAAAGTTTACATTTCTTAAAATTGGCAGTGATTATTTTTTGCTTCTGCTTATTTTTTGCGATTAAACACACTCATATTCTTTACTTCAGAGATTTTAGGTAAATGACAAAATGCGTGCTCTGAAAATGTCTGATCTGTAGTCATTTTTTGTTTGTTTTTAATTTGAACAACAGTTTGACAAATTCTTGACATCTATCTAGAGAATCTAGAGAAGCATGGATTTCTGGGGCAGAGGAAGTAAGCTTCAGGTAGCATTGAGTGTTCAAATTGTAGGATTGCTTGCTGAATGTCTTACTTTTCACCTTCCTCCTATCTCCCCTAGAGAGACAAAATATTCAACTGCAAACTTCTATTTCTGTGTTGTTTTCTATTCAGAAAGTATGTTGCCATTTAGTCATTTCAGATAGGGATCATGGACTGAGCCTGTTTTGCTGCCTAGTCTCTGCATTAACTTAACCTCCTCTTAGACAACAGATAGATGATAGATAGATAGATAGATAGATAGATAGATAGATAGATAGATAGATGATAGATAGATAGATAGCCCAAGCAGCTGGAGATGGCTGTAGCAATGGAGGGTCCAGGCCCTTGAGGCGATAAAGGAGGCAAGATGGCTTTTATCCAGCACCAGATTTCTGAGACAGGGAAGCTGAGGACATAGCAGGAGTGTTTGAAATAGTCTGGACCAGCCAGAGGATACAGGCTCTGAGGATGAGCTGGAGGAGAGCAGTCAGTTAAATGAAAGCATGGACCCAGGGGGAGTTGGACCTTATGCCCTTGGCATGGAGCATTGTGAGAAACTTGAAATCTCAGAAACTACTGTGAACAGAGGGCCAGAAAAAGTCAGGCTAGAATGTTTCAAGCTACTTTGGGTACTTGGTAAAGGGGTCTGTGGAGAGATTTTACAAGTAAGAAAAGTAACAGGAGCAAAAACTCAGAAAATATTTGCCATGAAGGTGCTTAAAAAGACAATGATAGTAAAAAGTGCTAAAGACACAACTCATATAAAAAGTAGGATGGAATATTCTGGAGAAAGTAAAGTATCTTTCCTTGTGGATTTAATTTATGCTTTTCAGACCGATGGAAAATTCTACTTCATCCTTGAGTATCTCAGCTGAGGAGAATTACTTATGCAGTTAGAAAGAGAGGAAATATTTATGGAAGACACAACCTGCTTTTACTGGCAGAAATCTCCATGGCTTTGGGACATTTACATCAAAGGGGGATTATCTACATATACCTGATGTCGGAGAAAGTCATGCTTAATCACCAAGTTCATGGAAACTAACAGATTTTGGACTATTCAAAGAATCTATTCATGATGCAACAGTCACACACATATTTTGTGAAACAATAGAATACATGGACCCTGAAATCTTGATGAAAAGTGGCCACAGTAGTGCTGGGGATTAGTGTAGCTGGGGAGCTTTGATACAGGACATGTTGACTGGAGTACCCTCTTCACTGGGGAGAAGAGAAAGAAAACAATTGATGAAATCCTCAAGTGTAAACTCAATTTGCCTCCCTACCTCACAGAAGAAGCCAGCGCTCTGCTTAAAAAGCTGCTGAAAAGAAATGCTGCTTCTCATCTTGGAGCTGGTCCTGGGGACATTGGAGAAGTTCCAGCTCATCCATTCTTCAGATATATTAACTTGGAAGAACTGCTAACTGGGAAGGGAGAGCCCCCTCTTTAAACCTCTTTTGCAACCTAAAGAGGTTGTGAGTCTGTTTGATTTGAAGTTTACACATCAAACATCTATCTACCTGTTGACAGCTCAGATGACTCAGCTCTCAGCAAAATTGCCAACCAGGTCTTTTTGGGTTCTGCATATGTGACTCCATCTGTACTTGAAAATGTGAAAGAAAATTTTCCTTTGAACCAAAACTCTGGGCAACTTGAAGATGTATTGGCAGCTCATGAACACCTGTCAGCCAGGTCAAATTTTCTCCTGGACATTTCCGGGGAAGAGTTGCTTCAGCCAGCATGGCAAATCTTCAGACACCTGTGCCATATATGGTGGAAACAAGTGTCAGGAATAGACCAGGTGGATGTGACCATGACTGGGGAAACTTCAGCGCCATTTCCATTCTGAGCTCCACACTCCTGGCCATACAAAATCAAGCTCTTCCCATGTTCTCCAAACAACAAGAGCACCTGCGTATGAATCTGTGACAAAGCAATGCTTTTTAAGAATTTAAGGCAGAAAGGTGGGGAGGGAATGGGTGAGTATCCTTCAAGGTGGAAAAAGAAGACTCTACATAACAGTCTTGAAGAGTCAGTGTCATTCCATAAAACACTTTGGACAGAGGAAAAATAAACATGGATTTTCAAAAATCAATCAGTGGTGCAAGGAACTAAAGTGAAGTCGAATTTTGAAACTCTTAGGCACTAGGCACATCAATTAATTGATTCCTAGTGACATCTCAAACTTATCAAGGATTTTCATGTTGATGGCTTGAAGCTGATGGTATTAAGGGTAAGGTATTGCTTCTGAATCACTGTTGAGTTCTGATTGTATTGAAAAAGAGTTATCCTTTCATTAGGCAAAGTATGAAGTTGTCTGTAATACTTGCAGCTAAGGATAAATTAGCATGAAACTTGGTCAAACTTTCTCCAGCAATATGGAATCGAAGACGAAAGAAACTTATCAATTGATGTTTTATGTGCAAACAACCTAAAAGTTGCAAGTTATGTTTTATTCAGGTAACTTACTGAGCCCAGGAGACAGCCTCTCAGTTTCTAGGTGGTGATGAAGACCCCTAATTTCTTCCTCATGAATATTTTAACTAAAAAATAAAAATCATATTTAATCATATAAAAAGAGAAAGTAAAAGAAAATTTATGGGCTTGTTTTTTAAAATGATGTTTTTAAGAGTATTTAATGCTATGAGAAACGTTCGTGGTATTTAAGCTTTAAAAACAATGTAAAACCTGTGTATTTAATATTTCCCATTTAATACAATTTAATGTATATGTGCATATATAAACATTGTGTATTTGGAAATTTTCTTACACTAAAATCTAATTTGTAGAAACAAATTTGTTAACTCATTTGGTTTTGTGAAGGAGCTGACCTGCCAGGTAACAGAAACACAGAAATACAGGAATGAATAAATGAATGAATGAATGAATAAATAAACAAAAAATAAATAAGAGAATGAATAATTAAATAAATCAAGAGATTTTAAGCATACCTGTTTTAAAACTAGGCTAGGGTAATAATTAAAAGCATAGGTAATTCTTATTATTTTCAAGTAAAAACAATTAGCCACTTGGATTTCTGTCATTCTTTTCAGCACATCTATGTGATGGGTTTTGGGGTATGTGGGAGAGCCTGTATCACCTTAAATACTGGCAGTGAATTCTGACTCTTCATTTTCTAAGCAGTAGTATGCTGGTAAATGTTTAAAAATAAACTCCGTGAAAAATAAATGAATGAATGAATGAATGCCTGCACTGATTTGTGGCACTTGTCAATTTCCATGGTATAAATACTCCAATGACCGCTTTTCAAACTACCAATGTATCAGAAAGAGCTGTGAATAATTGGTCCTAGGAAGTGGTAGGAGCCTGTTTCATACTCCATTTTTTCTGAGGCATGGTTCTGTGGACATGGTTCCTAGGGCATCTATTCCTTGCATGCTGGTGTAACAAGTTCTGTTCTCTCTATGCTTGCTCAGGACCCATATATTAGGTCTCACCTGTGTCTGTTTGAAGTTCTAGAACAGGGGTTGGCAAACTTTTTCTTAAAGGGACAGACAATAAATATTTTTAGACTTGTGGGCATTTGGTCTCTATTGCAACAAACTCAACTCATCTATTGAAGCTCAAAAACAGCCTTAGACAATATATAAAATGACGGACATGTCTGTGTTGCAATAAACCTTTCTCTTATAAAAACAGGCAGCAGGGCTCTAGACCTTACTTTGCTGTTCCTGCCCATGAACTCCTGACTCTCTGCTGCACGCTGCATCCAGCTCTGCGCCTCAGGCTATGATACTAAGCCTCCCTGCAGGACTGCTGTGAATAGTATCACATCCATGTACACAGTTGTACCGTATAGCCATAGTCCCTGTGCTTTCATCCCCAGCTCAACTTACTAACACCAAACCAAGAGATGGAAGGACAGAAATAACAATTTTGGTCACTTACTTTCCTTCTATTTTCTTCAATTTTTTCTTCTCTTAATTCACACTAAAAGGGAAAGGCATTATTTTTGCCATGTCACGTACTCCGTTACTGAAGAACAAACATCACTTAGCCAAATGGGCTGGTGTAGGCTTCACTCCACGTTGGAATTCTCTGCTCTGAATCCTTCAGACTGGCTCCTTAGGAATGTGAAATATCTCTTTTTTCATCTAAACCTGGATTTCAAACCTACTGCCTTGCTAAAGCAGTCAACTACCCTACATGTTCTGGATAATATCCTCGTGATACAGAATATGATGTAAAAGGGAAATTAAGGTGCATTTCAATCATTTCTATTATATGGATGTATTAATAGTGGACAAAAATCAAGATAACAACAATAATTTGTGAGTATTAAGTAACTTTTTAAAATTACACAAAATTATTTTAAATCAGAATAATAAAAATCTTAAAATATTTCAAAATGAGGACACTGTGGAGAGCTTATAGAAATATTCTACAAGTTGCAAAATATTATTTTCATAAGGATTAAGTGGAAATTTAGACAATAGACTATTTGGCAAATGAGGAAGGGAACAGTCTGGTACAGCAAATGTAATAGACTCCCATGCCAAAGTTTGCCTAAGCGTTTCAGCTGCAGACAACGGGGAATAGCTGTGTAATAGGAATGTCATGCCAGATGTTCCAATTTCCCTGAACCTAAACTAATCACTGCTGTTGCTTTGGTCTATGAGAAAAAAAAAAAAAATTTCATTTGAAAGCATTAGGATTTGTGTTACATAAAATACCAGTTCTTTCTAATTCTTATTCTTAGTCCTATCACCAAAAGTCAGAAGAGATTAGAAATATGCCATTTGAATTTTTCCAGTTAAATTTTATTTTATACAATTAGACCAATGCATTTCTCCATTTTATGGGACTTGATATCCACATTTGAAATGGACTCCAAGGGGTATTTAAGAGGATAAAGATGTGGAAGAAAATCTCCCAGGGCTTCCCTGGTGGCGCAGTGGTTGAGAGTCCGCCTGCCAATGCAGGGGACACGGGTTTGTGCCCACGTCCGGGAAGATCCCACGTGCCGCAGGGCGGCTGGGCCCGTGAGCCATGGCCGCTGAGCCTGTGTGTCCGGAGCCTGTGCTCTGCACCACAACAGTGAGAGGCCCGCGTACCAAAAAAAAAAAAAAAACAAGAAAAGAAAATCTCCCAAATAGACTTCTGCAGCTTAATTTTATATTGAAGGACTTCCAGAATCTAGTTTTATTTGTCTGTGTTTTAGTTGCAAAGTGACATTATATTTTGTCCGTGTGGAACACATTTTAAAACAATATTCTTCTTTAATACTGTAAGAGATACATAGTATTGCATGCCTCATTGATATATGAACGTGATTAAGGAAATGAAATTGCCCATGCCTAAATAATTCTTTAAAAGTGTGCCGTTAGAAAAATCAGAGCATGACAAGTTGTAATTATTAACTTTTATAAAATATCACTATATTTAGAAAAATAAATATACTGTGGTGCAATAGCCATTAGTTTCACAGACAAGAAAGTAAAGCTAATGCTAATAAAATATATGCTTACAATTTTTTTAACTATTTTCTTAATTACCTTTATTAATGACAAGTTTGGATTAGTACAACTAATCTTTTTACTTCAAATGATTTTTTTTGATTCATGTTTTTTTAAGGCTGAAGTGGCTTCCTTTGAAATATCAAAGTCAATAAATAATGTCACCACTTATTAACAACAAATTAAATGAAAGAAGAAATAGATAAATGCAACATTAAAAATTCAAAGATGTCACACAGCTCATCTATGCACATTTTCTCGACTTATAGTTAAGAAAACTCAGACATTTATCTGCTCTCAACTGACAAAAACTAACAAAAATAGATACAGTTCATGAGTTTAGAATACACAGATGAGGGAGCTGAGGCGTAGAAGAAAGAAAACGTTGAATGTCAGGGGTAATATAAAGCCGGGAATACTTATCAACTCACTTTAGTCAAACAGAAGTTAGAATGGTGGTTGCCAGGGCTGAGGGGCGGTAGAAACAGGGGGATGATGGTTAAAGAATACAAACTTTCAGTTATGAGGTGAATAAGATATAGCATGGTGACTATAGTTAATAATACTGTATTCTATGCTCAAAAGTTGCTGTGACAGTAGACCTTTAATGTTCCATTGTAACAACAACAACAACGAAATGGTAATTATGTGTGGTGAAGAACCTGTTAATTAACCTCATTGTAGTAAACATTTTGCAATATATAAGTGTATCAAATCATCACCTTGTATGCCTTACTTATACAATGTTATATGTCAATTATATCTTAATAAAGCTGACAGGGTGGTGAGAGCAAGCTAACGGGATAGAGGTTTCAAGTTTATCTCAGTAAGTTCTTGGTGGCAAAATCAAAAGAGAAAATATGTTTTATATTGAGATTCTTAATTGTTTAAGCTAAAAAGAAACCACTTGTATAGGGGGAGTAAAATTCATTTATTTGCATGCTTGTTTGTTTTTTTGATACTAATATCTGAATGTAATGCCTCTAAGGAGTTTTTTATGATGTAGAGACATAGGTCCTCAAAATACCCTAGTGACATCTAATTACCTCTTTTTATTACTTTCCTCAATGAAAGACAGATTTCCAAGGGACCAAATCACTTATCAGCACTCTAATTGTCTGATTTGATTTGAGTAAAATTAAGACTACCTGGAGAAGTGGTTATTTGATAAAAACCACACAGCTATTTCAGGACTAACCCAGATCCCTGGAGTTATAAGTAATAATATCTCCAATATTAAATTTTATATATAATTGGTAATCTCCTGGACAACTGAGTGTATTCAGTCTGGTTTCTCTCTCATTTTTCTTTATACATTCATTTTTCAACATAGTCTTTGATAGATTTTTCACTTTCAAATGTTTATTGTTTGTTATTCTCCAAAAACTGCTTATAGATTTCCCAAACTACAAGTGAGGAAATAAGATGCTATCTGAAAAATAATTTGACTGACTATTCAATTCCGTCAAATAACTGCATATAGACAAAGCTTGAAAAGAATCCATTTGCAGAAAATAAGTGTACAAGTTCTTTGCAAGTTCACACATGGCTCAAACACACCTTGGTTGTAATTTTACAACCTCACTTAATCATGCTTTTGGGTAGAGATTATTTCTTTTGTAACCTTTTGTGATTTACAGTATTTCAAATAATGTGTAACACATAATACACGTTTAATGGATTTTTAAATTTTTTTTTTTTTTTGGCTGTGCCCCATGGAATGTGGAACTTCCCTGACCAGGGATTGAACCCATGCCCCCTACTTTGGGAGCATGGAGTCTTAACAACTGGACCATGAGGGAAGTCCAGTTAATGGATTTTATATGAACATATAAGGGATAAATCAGTCTTAATTGCTCTGTTTTACCCTGTCTATAATTTGATTCATCAATTAGTTAATTATTAATAAGCCATTCATATAAGATTTCAGCAATGAGAATAATAAGTTTTCTCAATAGGTATGTTTTTATCGGTGAAGATGATTTCAGGTATAAGTTACCAAAAAAGAAGAACAACAACAACAAAAAATTGGATAAAAAAGTAAAAATATTTATTATTTCAAGTAGCTAGAATAGTCCAGGAAAGGGCGGCTTTTCTATTGGTTAATTTACTGGATCAATGATATCATTAAAGACCTGAGGGCTTCCCTGGTGGCGCAGTGGTTGAGAGTCCGTCTGCCGATGCAGGGGACACGGGTTCGTGCCCCGGTCTGGGAAGATCCCACATGTCACGGAGTGGCTAGGTCCGTGAGCCATGGCCGCTGAGCCTGCGCGTCCGGAGCCTGTGCTCCGCAGCGGGAGAGGCCACAACAGTGAGAGGCCCGCGTATCGCAAAAAAAAACAAAAAAGCAAAAAAAAAAAAAAACAAACAAAAAAGACCTGAGTCCATTTCCTCTTTCTGCTCTGTTATTCTTTGTGTATTTCTGGAATACCTCATGGATACAAGAGGGCTGCACACCTGCAGGCAGTGCATTCTAATACTTAGAATACCATGGCATGTACAATACTGGCTGAATCAAAGAATAGTAAGATGACAACCTTTTTGCTGGGAAAATTATTAAAAGAGTTGGTTGCATACTTACATTGTATTGAGTTAGGAAGTTATTTTAATTTTCATAGAATGATAAGCATGAGAACAATTGATTATGTTTATTGTAACAGAACAACATGCCTTTTGAAATGAATCCATGGTTCTAATGCTAATTTTCTATAAGCACTTGGTTTGGAATTGCCTAAAATTTATATTTGAGTGTTTCCAAAAAAATTAGAAAAAAATGCTCAATTTTTTACCGAGTTGCAGGTTTATAGGTTATGGAGACCAATTTCTAGCTTTCCTTAATTAAGCGCATTAATGTTATTTTCCTATCAACTTTTCACAATAATGTATGGTCTTAAAGGAAAAACTTTAATAAATGAGAAAGAAAGAGAGAAAGAGAAAGAGAAAGAAAGAAAGAAAGAAAGAAAGAAAGAAAGAAAGAAAGAAAGAAAGAAAGAAGAAAGAAAGAAAGAAAAAGAAAGAAAGAAAGAAAGAAAGAAAGAAAGAAAGAAAGAAAGAAAGAAAGAAAGAAAGAAAGAAAGAAAGAAAGAAAAAGAAAAGAAGGAGGGGAGAAAGGGAGAAAGAAACAAAGATAGAGGGAGGGAGGAAGTGAGTCAGAAAGGAAGGGGGCAGGGCACAACCATTAAAAGAATAGCACACCCATTAAGAAAAACAGGATACCACAAAAACTGGTTAGAACCTACTAGGCCCAAGATGGCAGAAGATTTGACTTCCAGGAGAACTTAAGCCTCATTATATGCTCATTGTAATATATTAGCATGCTAAATGACACACCCACAAGTGCCATGGAAGTTCAGAGGCCATCCATAAAAGGCCAAAGTGTAGATGGTGCCCCAACTCCTAGAAATTCCCACCCCTTCTCCAAGACAGAATATTCCTCCCCCTTGTTAGCCTATGAAATTAGCCAGCCCATAAAAACTAACCATCCCCACACCTCCGGTCCTACTCCTGCCTTTTGAGACTGTCTGCATTCTGTGTATGGAATGTGTATCTCCCAGGGTTGCTCTCATTTTCCTGGAGGAACCCATGCCCTGTGGCCTCTCTCCCCCTCTGAGATGACCCATAATGTGCCTATGGAGTGTGTATCTCTCTCAGTTAACCTGTTTTATCCTTACTATGGCTCGCTCTTGAATTCTTTCCTGCACGAAGCCAAGGACGCTCACTTGGCAGCCCATCCCAGGGACTCACCTGAGACCTCGGACATGACTCTACTCTGGTGCCCCATTTTTTCCTGCAACAGAAGGCAGGCAGGCAGGAAGGAAGGAAGGAAGGGAAAAAAGAGAGGAAGAGAGAGAAAAAGGAAGAAAAGAAAAAATATATAACTGCGGGAATTTTAATTTTTGCTAAGAAAAATGATATTTAAAACAAAAAGTTCAAAGTATTACAGAAACCATGTGAACATTTTATTTACCTAGTCATTCAGCACCCATGACCCAGTGCCATGTGCTTACCATGTGCCAAGCTAATATATTAGCTAGAAGATGACTAAGATATACTTCCTTCCCAAATTCCTTAGCCATTTTAATATTTATTTCAGTAGAAGATATATATTTATTTAATGAAGATGATTATTATTTATTAATGAGAGGGGTCTTCTTGAAGCATTTTTTGGCTATTGCTCTCAATACCTAGGGAAAAAATGATTGATAAAGAGAACACGCAAATTGTTTTGAGCAGAATCCACAAGCTATGCATTACCTAAAAAAGAAATGAGATATGAATTTAGAATACCTATGTTCTGTTTAAGTAGAATTCAAGGATATTGTCTCCTTGCCAACAGAAGTAACTTGTAAGTGGAACAGTTACAAATAAAAACCCTGATACTACCCAAGTGTTTATCTTTGTTAACAACAAAAACATCCTCAGGGATCCTAGTTAGTTTCCTCCCCCATTTACTCCACCCACAATGGAATATAGGTATAAGGGCAAGAGCATTCATTAATGCAAACCTCAATTTATATGAAGAAGTGATATTTTATTTTGGTAAATAAAAATAACAAGGATACTGACATGGCATAGAATAATCGCTTACAGCGTGACTGAAATTAGGGAATGTGGTAGACAGTTGAGGCTAAATGGGTTTCCATTAGAATTAGGAGAAAGACTGAATTACATACTGCCTTTTGTCAGTGAGCATTAGAGGAATCATAGATGTGTGCAATGCAGATTACTTCAAAGAGACTTGGAGTAGAAATTAGAAAACTGTTTTGAATCCTGGTGCCTATATTCATTCATTTATTTCCTACTCATCTTTTATCAATTTATTTATTAATTGTAATTAGGCAATTATTTTAATACATTTTTATGATGGAATATGTTTAATCTAATTCTGAGGTATTATTTTTTTGCAGCTCAGATTTTTCTTTTTATTATTTATTTATCTTTAACAATAATATATTCAGATGATAGCAAAACTCTGAGGGTACAAAAGAATAATCTTTAAGTCTCCTTTGGGAACGTTGTTGGGAGCTGCATTTCCTAACACAATGCCTCTTTCTTGAATGGAGGATGTTGCTGATTTTGAGTGACTGTCACTCACAGAAAGAATGCAGGGCTCTGGGTTACTGATTATCCACCACTGACCCTGCGGCTTGAGTTGCATGTGTAAGTTTAGGTGACATTATTGCTCATTCATGTTCCAAATAAAATGCTGCCTATGACTAGAGCACCCAAGGGTGGCTAAGGAGGCAGCAGACATCCTTTACCCTGTGCATTCCCAACACTGTCGCTGAGGACAGTTCAGCCATTCCCACCACAGGCTCTCTGACCCCTGTCAAGCAGTCCTTGTCACTCTGCAACAACAATGGGCTCTTCCAAACAATGTCATCTATCTTGCCTCTGATCAATATGATGTCATGCTTTCCCAGGTAAGTCACAAGCTGAGCCAGAGAAGGGATGGACATTACTTGGATGAACGGGACCATTTTTCTAGTCATCTAGGCCCGTCTTCTGGTCTTCATCCCCTCCTCCATGATTTGCAGACAAGTGTTGTGCAATGTCAACATTGAAAGAGGTTATAGTTTACAAATGTGGCTTTTGCCTGAAGTGTCCAAGAGAATAGTTAATACATTTACACTATGAACTCTCAATGGTAAATATAACATGACCAGAAAACTATTTATCATTCAAATTTTCCTACATACTCTGAATAAAATTGCATCACAACTTTTGAGAGAATAGTTTGAAGTCAGTATCCGTTATGGCACAATGGGTGATGCAGCATTAAATAAATGGTATTAAGGAACCATAAAGCCAAAAAAGGCCCACATTGTTTCAATTCAGACAGGCTGAGGAAAGCCATGTCACTATGTGCAAAAGCAATATAGCTACCTTTTTTTCTCATGATGGGAATAATAAAATTAGCAAGAAATGGCACATTTGATGATTAAGAAAAAGAATAGAGGGTCCCTGGGCCTGAATAAGAAAAGATAGTTTAGTACACTACAAAGACTCTTCCTACCCATTATTTTAAATTTACGTTAATAAATCACTCTACCCCACATGGGTCCATGCACTTTTAACATATTTTTTAAAAAATCCAATTCCTTATATGTACATAGGGTCCCCACCAAAGATATTTGCTTACAGCTCCACATACTCTTGGGTAAGCCCTGCCCAGAAATATGCTAACTGTGAAGTGTGGTCAATACAATTACATAATCTGAAATCTGCTTTCTAATTTCCACTCCATGGTCCATTGCTATAAGATTTTGAAAAAGAGTAATGTCTTTGTACTTCTTTTTCCTCTCTTCCAAATGGAGATATAAGAGTAATTACCTCATTAGTATGGTGTGAATACTAATTACCCATATAGAATGCCTAGTAATTTTTTTTATTATTATTACTACTAGTCTAGTGTTCCATAAATATTGACTAGTAGTAGGAGTAGTTGTAATAGTAGTACTCATGAGAGGTTGTGGCTTGAATTAAAAAGATGATCAGGGAAAATTTCTTGGAGGCAGAAATGTTTGAGGGAATTTAAGAACACTTTCTTAAATATTTAACATTAGATTGTTGCTTTGCTAAACTCTTGTGAAATTCTTCAACTGCTCTGCATATACAGTAAAGTCTGGCATATACACAACCTTGAGTCCATGGTCCCTGGAAGGAGATGACTTCTGGAAAATGACATAATATGGAGAGAATTGACTTCTGCAGAGTGACATCATGTAGAAAACAGACTGTAGGTACAGGAGGAAAAAATCCAGAAGAGAGAGAGAAAAGCAGAAGTAGGAATTTAGAGCTTGAGATCCTTAGGAGAAAAGTGTAGGCAACCCTTCTTTCAACTCCTCAGGAATCTCTAGGGACATTGGAAATGAAGTATTTTTCCCCACCCCCACCATACATAGCTAGTTGATTTAAGCCAATTTTACCTAAATAATAAAGGAAAAGGTGACACAAGCAATTTGAACTTGGGAACATACAGCAAGTTAGCATGTTGGTTACACATCGAGTTATTCCAGGTATTGTAAGAGTAAACAAGTCTGCTTAACCCAAGTCTCCGCTTTGAAAACAAACAAAGCAAATATGTAATACTCAATGGGAAGACATTTTGATAATGTTGAAAGCTGAGTCATGAGTTCAGTTAAATTTTGAAATAATTAAATCTGATATTGACCACATCTTTGTTTCATTAGTGTTAATTTGGTTCTACAGTAAAATCTCCCTGGACATTATTTTGTTGCTGCCATATCCCATAAGGCACCTCTGTGGCAGGAAATCTTCAGCATTTCAAGGTTTTGAAAGAATTCCTCTCTAAAGAAGACCCTCATTATAGATCCTACAAGTCAAAACTTTGGGCCCAGCTTCAACCTCTGACACCAGCATTGTCACACTTTTCAGTGGTCTATTGACTGTCTCACAATCTTCCATCTGCATTTCCATGCCTGGTCCCTCACCATGACAGTCTGTCCACTTGGAATGTCTTCTCTCCTCCTCTGCACTTCCCCATACTCCTTCCATGTTTAAAGACCACTTCCAGTCATTGTCAGAGAACATTTCTGATGATTTCTGTGTGCTCATTCATTATAAACTCACAGCACTTATTTTCTAAAATGTGACTGGAACTCATAATCAGATATTTCCTAAGGAGATCCTATACTGCTGACTTGCATCACTGTTCTTTTTTTCTGTACCTAAATCTATTGTGCTCCTTCCTAGATTCTGACCTCAGAGAAGGATTAGGTCCTTGTGTTATAAAATCCTTCGCATAGCATGGTACTCAGCATATAATAGCAATAATGGAGGACCGATTTGAAGTTTTCCAAATAAATTAATCATATCATGCATATTTATGATCGAAATAAGCTCTAGTTGGGTCACTGAAGACATTTTAGTGATATATACTTTAGATCTAATTTTCAGAAAAGAAATATAAATTAGAAGATGTGACACAGCACAAAGTATATTTTAGATTAACTGTAAGTTCCTTAATAATTAAAAACTGTATAAACAGTCTTCAGATATCTCACAGGTGAGATGGTAAATGCCTGGCCAAGTCAATTTATAAATAAACAAGCTAATAAAATGCTGATAAACAAGTATCAATCAATGGAATAAAGGTTGGAAAAAATACTGGTAGTCACTTGACTGTGAAAGAATGCAGTTTTGAGCCTGGAATCTGGGGCTGTTCATGAGGAAGCATTTATGAGATGTGTCAGATGTAAGTATGAGTAACACTTTTTTTTGGAAAAAGTAATTTTTTTTTCATATATGCTGACTCTTACTATGATGACAAAGGGCTCTCACAAGTATAAGCAGCAATTTTATTTTAAAATGTTTTCTTCAATATATAAATAATGCTTTAAACATAAGTGAAGAATATCTCAGAGCTTTATGCTATAGAGAGGTTATTTTGAAAGTAGAATTTGAAATTTTTTCATTATATGTATTTCATTATTGAAAATGATGTGTGTGGTAAATGTATCACTTATTAAATTTCTCTTTTATGTAAACATTTTAAAATCATATTTTATAGTCTGCTGAAAATTCTAGTGTCTTAAGAGTTCCAATGTGTTTTGCATGTACTTATAAAATATACAAAACTACAGATGTGAAATATGAATATGAAATAGTAAAATAATTGATACTATTAGCTATTAAGAATAGCTGGACCTTAAGAAAGATGAAAATTTCATAGTTAAATTACAACTAAAACCTTTATTCAACTTTTCATGGTTAAAAAATAAATGTCTTGCTTTACCATGGGCAGCCAGGAGTTTAAACTATTACAGCCCTTCAGACAAAGTACCCAAATAACATGTTTTTTTACTCTCTGCATTCCAATTTCTTAAACCAGCTTTTTAAAAACTACTGGTTATAAAGCATACTTAAATATATTGTTCTCAGAAAAACAGATTATCATCCATTCATTAATTGTCAAATTAATTAATAAGTTAGTAACATATTTAGAATAACAAGCTGATTTTATCACATTAATAAAGTCAAATATTTTGAAGCAAGTACATTCATCGGGAACTGGTCCTTTTACTTTTTATTATATTCTCTTTTATATGTACATGAGTATATAATAGTATATACATACATGTATAAACACACAGTGAACTACAAATTTTTTTATTAATCATCCATATTCTGAAAATATGTTTAATGTATTTTATCTTAGTCTGTAAGATAATTTAATATCTACAGTATACTTTTTTATATAACTAGATAAACAAATCTGAAGAAAACAACTCCTTGCATGTCATTTTACTCCAATTTTGACTCAGTCTGACGTGCTTGCTTACCCCAGAATCTTGAGGATTTCCACAGAAAGTTCAGGGACCCCATTAACACATTTTTTCCAATTGCATTTTTTAAAATGGCAACAATACAAGGAGCTAAACCATGATAAATGAGATCTTGAAAGAAGCAGTTTCATTATTTCTAACATATATCTTAAGGAAAAATCTAACATTTAGAGATACAACTGAATGGGAAGAATTTTTAATAATTTGACCTTTTCTTTCACTCACTTGTCTTTGACAATGATGACCTAACTCTGTTGGGTCCCATTGTCCTTAGGAGTTAACAGAAGTATACTATCTGAATTATGTGGTATTGATTCCAAGATACTAGGAGGTGATTTTAAGAAATAAAGATGTAATGCCTTGGCAAAATAAGAGGATTTTTTTTCAAATGTCTCAGATGATATATAAATAGACCCACAATCCCTGCAAGTGCCTAGTTGGCATCACAAATAATTCAGTCACCATGATAAAATCATTATATCCTCAGCTATAGAGAAAAAAGAAATCAAAACAAAAATATAGTTGATCACTGATTGAATATTCATGTCAGCAAAACTGAGAGTTAAATCATCTATGATACCTTAATTTAAATAATATTGGTTTATCATTTAATATACTTTTAACTGCAAGTAACATAAAACTCAACTTAAATTGTGTTTTAATGAAAAGGTGTATCATCAGAACAAGAAACACATGTTCATGGTGCAGTGAAACCCATAGGGTATGCATGGTCATGGGCAAATACTTTTGGCAGGGACCCTGTCAATATGAACAATTTGATTTTTTTTAAATATGTTAAAATATCATGGCCAAGGTGATGTATAGTGATTTATTGATGACTGTTTATACTAAGAGTAGAGATGAGGGACATAGATATTTGTTCATTGTCTAAAGAGAGCACTTGAAGATTTGTTTTAGTGACCAGGCACTATCTCTTCCTGTGCAAGGCCAGGGACCATCCCTTCATGGACTTTATTGTCATTTGTGCTGTTCCTGAACGTGTTAGTTTTCTATTGCTGCAAAATTGCCACAAACTTAGCAACTTGAAGCCACTCAAATTTATTCTCTCTCAGTCTCCAAAGGTCAGAGATCAAGACACAGTATGACTGGATTCTCTGCTGAAGGTCTGGATGGGCTGAAATAAAGGTGTGGGCAGGAACTGTGGCTCTCATCTGGACCCAGGTCCTCTTCCAAGCTCACTGGATGATGATGGCAGAATCACTTCTTTGTGGTTGTACGACTGAGATCCCTGCTTTCCTGCCAACTTTTGGCTACAAACTGCTCTTAGCCCTTGGAGACCACCTGGATGGAGTTCATTGCCATATGGCTCCCATATACAACTTACAAAATAGATGTTTGCTTTCTTCCTGGGCAGCCAAAGCATTGCTTTCTGACGTTCTCTTCTTCAACCAGCCAGATAAAACATGCAGCTTTTAAAGGTCTCACCTGTTGTATCAAGCCTTCCCAGGACAATTACCTTTTTCTGTATAATGTAACATCATCACAGAATTGATATCTCCTTATTTTCCAAGGTTCAAACCACACTCAAAAGGAAAGGGATGATACAGGGCAAGTGAATCCTACCTACCACACTGCCTAACTTAATATCCACCACAACTAGAAAAAGGTAGTGAGAAAATGTGACAGCACTACTACTACCCACATTCCTGTGACTCTTTAGAAGGGATTTGTATTGAAGCAATAGAGATCTTCTTATACCTGCGGTTCCCTAAAACCATTGACTTAATGTTGGCTTCATCATTACACATGACACTGCATCACCTGTTGTGCCATGCATGCACACTGGCTCCAAATGACTCCTTCAAAAGTTGTTACAGGCTTTGAGGATGACCACAAAGAGAAGTCTTACTGATATTGCGTAGGAAAATGCAAATGATAGTTTATTTCAGGGTCATGTTACATATTCCATTCTGGATTTTATAGCAGTGAAGCTAAACAGCACATTTTTCATCTGTATCTCCTCTTGAACTCTTTAGGCTGTAATCAATGTATTTCTTGAATTTGATCTCTCAATATTCACCACATATCTGTCTTCTGCCTGCTACCACCAGTGGGGAGGACAGGACAGGAAAGGTTGTCTGACCCTTATCCACATCTATCACATTATAGATCCCCTTTGCATTGGAGCAATGGTCTCAAAAACTTAGAGGACATAGATGCAGCCACCCCTGGAAGACTTGTGGATATGTGGCCCAGAGCTTGCAGCTATAGCGGGTGACTGCCTAGGTGCCCACGGAGGGTGGCACACAGGGCAAGGTATGCCTGCTACTATCCCTGCAACTCTCCAGTGCTGTAGACCAGGGACAGTGTTGAGGTGAACATGGGCCCACACTCCCTCACTCTCAGCTCAAGCCAAATCAGGAGTTGAAAGTCAGTGGTCCAGAACCCTGCATTCTGAGAGTCACCTACACGGTTAGAGTCACCCATTCTGGGTAACCTAATCTCTAGTGATCCTGTGGAAAAATACAGTTCTGATTAGTGAGTGATTGACAAACTGTGCCACCCTCCTGGAACCTAGCCATGCACAAGACTCCACGTGATCTCATAGAGCTCAGCCCTGGAGCTCCTCTGGGCATCTGGTTGACCCCACTGAGGAAGTTGGGAAAGTGTCAGAAAGGCTATTAAGGGAAGAAAAGGACTCTATACCTATAGAGAGACCTCTCAGGGCTCATGATGCTGTGTGGAGACAACTGCACACCCTGGCAGGTCTTGAGCACTGGCGGGAGGTTGGGGGGAGGTTACACCATTTCAAGGAAGGGGCAAGGCTGAGGACAGGGCTGGGGCAGAGCACCCATGTGTCCTGGTCCTGGGTCTGTAAATCATACTTTTCTCCTCCACCCCTCCCTTATTTTTGCTCATTTTCAGTCTACTCCACAAATTTCTTTCTGGCAGTCTGTATACTTTCCTGGTCCCTGGCCCATCAGGGAACATTCTGTGTGTTAACTTTCAACAATTAAAGTGGACCAACAAAATATTTTACTTAACAAAGACTGTCTTTATCCATAAGAGGAATCTCTCATCAGTTCCTATTTTTATCTCCCAGCTACATAAAGTTGAACTTTCCTCACAATATTTCATAAGTATTATAAGAACATAGAACTGTTGTTCTGTGTATGGTAGAGACTGTATTAACGTGGAGTAGACAATAATTTCCTTTCATTTTCCTTGTTCAAACATATCTCAAAATCAAATTTTTTCTCTAGGTGGATTTTATAATGAGGTGTGACTTTTAAATCTGATTTTATCATAGCCTCCAAAATAAATCTCAAACCTACAGGGCTAACAAATTCCATTTGCATTCATCAGGTCTATTATTTTTTTCTTTAGTCATAATCTCACCCAAACTGTCACCTGTATTATAGATAGGAATGTATTTCCTATTTCTAAAGTTCTCCAGTTCTATAAAGTCCTTTAGTAACTTGTTCAGATATTTAACAACCTCTCCTGTAAAGAGATTCCTTTTTCTATCTTTCACTTTGTCAAACCTGTTATTTGCTCTTTAAAAAATCACTATTAACTTTTGCCTTAGCCTTATTTTTAACCCTTTAGTTGAACTACACATATATTGAACATAGTTGAATAGAAGAACATATCAATGTTAAGCTCCTTGAGATTTGATTTAATGATATTACCTTGAATGAAAATGAACAGATAAGTTCAGAACATATGATATTAGGAGAGTTTCTGCCCTTCGTTAATTATCCTTCCTGTTGAAAACTAATATCAAATTAAATAGCTGCAATAATTTTATATTAACGTTGCATCACACTTTTATATCAGATAATTATTAGGCAATAACAAATATAAGACTGTGTATATTTAAGGTAAGTTTAAATGTGTAATTAACTTACTATGCAGGCAAAAACTTTGTCTCCAACTTTATGTTGATGTTCTAAAATAATAAGATTTTCTAATTTTTTTCTTGATTAAAATCGACACAATCTGTTGCAAATAAATAAAAAGATTAAGTTAATGTATGTGGCTGCTTAGGTTTACCTCCTAGTAAAGCTAAGTCAGAAGGAAGTTTCTATGTTCAAGAGTCTCAGTTTCCGGAAAAAACAAATTAAAATCCTGATATGTGATTTACCCACTTAAATTTAGGTGCAATTCAAATAAGGCAATAAACTAAATGTTCAATACTTCTGTGCTGACACAATAAATCCAATTATTTTACTGAATATGTTCATAGATGGTGCATAAAGATATATGTTGATTAAAATATGGATTAATTTATCATTTTCTGATAAAAATGAACATTCTTGGTATTAATGGAAAAAGAATGACATTCCCAGTTCCCCAAGATTATTTACCTAACTATAATGACCATGTCATTCTTGTCTCATTCCTAAAATAATAGGTACTAGGTAGGTATATTTGGATTAGGGATAGGAAATTTTTGTCTCTAGGGATAGAACACAGGGAGGTTTATGAGTGAGGCAAAGGAACCATGACTGTGGGAACCATGGCTGCATTCCAGCCACATCTACCCCCCACAGCATTACCCAGCCCGCTGACTTCAATGTACCCTGAGGAAGATTGGAAATAAATGCAGCTTCTAAACTTGGATGTGTAGGTTATCAAATCACTAAGAATAATTATTAAGAATGCCACAAATTGATTATGGCTTTTCCTGACACGAAGAAAAGAAGGTCTTTCCTTATAACAACTGGGAGCTAAGAATAAGCTTAGCTTATTTTTAGCATTTTATGTTACTATTGTTACTTCTCATTTGGCCCTGGTCCCTACTCCTAATTTTAGCACCACCATCTATGCACGTAAGGAGAAGACAGAGAAGTGAAAACAAAACAAATCCTTAAAGCTTATGGGAAACTAGAGCATCATATGGGTGCTCTCAATTTCCTGGAACAAGGTAATTAAACAAACAGGAATTGCCAATTTTGCTCTAGAAAGCACTTGAGGGTTAGCTCTGAGAGGAAAGATATGTAGTTTAAAACAAGATTTGACTGGAAGTTCTGAATCAAGCTGCCAGAGGCCCTGCGTAGTCTCACAGAGATGGGGTCTAGTTAAGCCTGAGTTGGACCAAGTTCAGTGTGCTTCCTTAGTCACTGTGGTGGTGGACGGCCTTTTATTGTTCCTACTGTTAAGCTTTTGTTTGTTTGGTTGGTTTTTTTTTTGGTCTACATAATGTTCTTCTCTCTTGACTGTGAAGGTCTGGAGAACAAGAAAGCAGAGGGAGAATGTAAGTAGAAAGTAGAGTGTTTACAGAGGAGTGGGAATAGAATTAGCTGGAGAGGTGGTTAGAAACATGTCTACAAGAATTTATAAGGATCTGATAATACAAATAAAAGTGTTTGAAGTTATTATATGAAGTGACCTGTGATGCAACAACTACAACAATGGCAAATAATAATAAAATTAATAAATAAAGCAATAAACATTAAAAAAAGAAGATGGACTCTCCCTCCAGAGAACTGTCTTACTGGGGAGAAAGAAAAAAAAAATGTGTGGGTGGGGAAGTGCAGGGACATTGTCAAGTCAGTTATATGGGTGATGTGACCTGTCGGTCTCTTGAGCAAGAGAGCAAGGCATGTGCAAATCAAGCAGGAGTTCCTTTTTAGCAGAGAGAGATAGTTAGCCAATTATTGAGGGAACTGTCACCCCATAGAGAGCATGATCATACAATTCATCATTCCAGCTAGGACACTTTTGAGAGTAAAGCTGTGCTATATGCTGAGATAAGAAGAATAAAACAACTGTCTGTGCAAACTGGCACCCTATCCGATGAGCAAAACATCAGGGCCTCAGCAGTCATGCTAAAAATAACAGTTACACTAGCCATAGTATCATCATTACATCTTCATCTTCATCGTTATTATCATATCTTGAGTTTCTTTAATTCAGTGATGGAGTAATTTGTTTCATTTGTTATGCAGTTTAATCTTTATTACTACCCTATGAATTAGGCATTATTATTATTACTATTACTATTATTCTCATTTAACAGGGAAGACAGTAGTGACTTAGAGAGATTAAACGAATGGACAAATGCCATACAGCCAAGAACTGGTATAGTTCAGAATCCAGGTCTCTATTATCCCTGAAGCTCTAGTCAGCACTGTCCTATAACCTGACTCGATCAAGGGAGTCAGCTGAAACTTATTTACGAATTCCATGTCACAGAGAATAGAGGCAGGTGGGAAAACTGCTCTGGACTGGGAGACATGAAATAGACAACAGACACATCTAGTGCATGAACCTGGATTGGATTCTTAGAAGGACAGGGTAGGAAAAACAGAAAGGGTAGGAAAAATATTTCGAAGAAAATTGAGGGAAATTAGACATGGACTCTGTGTGATTCTACTTTTTAAGTGTGATACTACTGTTCTGTTCTAAAAAGAAACTATCCTGGTACTTGGGAAAATTATACTGAAGTATTTAGGGAGGAAGTATAGTGATGACTACATCCCATATATTACATATATAAATCTGTATCTATATTCCTCTCTCTTTATCAAGGAGAGAGAATAATAAAATGTTAATAGTTGAGTCAAGGTGAGGGGTAAACAGGTAATTTTCAACCTGCTGTATTAACATTAATGCATACTTAATTTTCAAAAAAGTATTTGATTTAAGTTTGATCTTACTGCTAAGCCACAGGCAACAGCTAAAAATAAATAAATATAATTTATTTATAAGGCAGAGAGTCTGGTGTTCTAAGAGCAATTGGGAACTCAATTACATTAATTGTTTCCAAAGCAAAGACACTCTAACAGGTAGACTTGTGTTATGGGGGTGGGGCAAGTGGGACAAGGAGAGTGGGATCCAACTGCTTGGAGACTCAGGGTAGGTGAGGATGCCACCCTCTCTCACTCTTTTTTGACCTCAGATACCATTTCACATCAACAGGGTGATGGAACAACTCTGTTCCATGTAGTAATTGAGGAACTCAGGATTCTTCCATCTTGTGTGTTTTTTCCCCTCTTCTTAGAGTCCTTGAATTTCTTTCCATCTAAGCTGTTTAATTTGTAGTGAGACTAAGGATTGGGTGAGAGAGGTTTTGTGATCTAGACTGAAAGCATCACACTTCATATTCCATTCTCCACTCCTATTTCATGTGAGGCCAACACAAGAAAATTAGTTCCGCACCTGTTTCAACCCCTGTTTTCAGAGTCAGACCTCAACTCTTGCCCTCTGCAATAGCTTCTCTGCAGAGTAATCATGTTAAGAATCCTTAATGCTGGCCTGTGATGCCCTCTATGTTCTCTCCCTTTTCATCTCTCCTTTTATAACACTTCCCCTGCTGTCCATTCCCTAGGATACTGTCTCCTCTCTCCTATGCTCTCTCTTACCCAAGTCCTTCTTTTTATTACTTAACCCATAATAATCTACAAATCACAACAACTAATAATTATAGCACTGAGATTATTAGTAATAGTAGTGCTTATAGTGTCTACTGCATGCCAATCCTAAGCAATTTACAAATACTGACTCCTTTGATTCTTACTATAACACATTGGCCAACACTATCATTCTCTGCTTTGATGAATGAGAGACCTGAGGATCAATGAGATTAAGCAACTACCCAGGTCACTTTGCCCATATGTAGCAAAGTCATGATTTGCACCCAGGCAGCCTGGCCCCTGATTCCACAATTGCAGTGGTTATGCTATACTGTCCAAAGGACATTTCCTCATGGAAGGCTCTTGATGCCCTAGTCCTGGTCAGATTCCCAGGTTACATGCCCTCATGGTGCTATGGACTTTTCATTTATTGCACTAGGGCAAGTCAAAATTTTACATTTATGTGTTTGCCTATTTGTCCATTGTCTGTCTCTCCTCCTGGATAGTAATCTCCATGAAAGCTAAACCATTAACACTTTGGCACACTGATATTTTCCTGACACCCTAGACCAGTGGTTGACACTGCTCAATAAATCTCCCTGAGAAAACTGTAGCTCCGTTTCCCCAGGTTCTGTATGGCTCTGGTTTCACTGATTCCCAAAGTCCAGAGGGGACGTTCACATAACACCATTAAATCAACAGCCAAACATCCAAGGATCACTTGAAAGCCACGTCTGTTAAAGTTTGGGAAACACGCCTAAGCATATTTTGGTTAAGAACACAAGAGCTAATTTTATCGATAGCTCTAATGGTGTGACAGGCACTTTGTTACATAGATTTGTCTTATTTAATTTTTTATAGAAACTATGATATAGACTCATTCGCTTATTAACTCTTTTTTTACTCATGAGGAAATACAGCTAGTTTGGGTAATTAAATTACCCCAATTCACATAGACACTAAGGTATGACAGGAAACTCAAGCCATACAATCAATTAGCTAAATCAATTAGCTATTTTCATCACATCAGCCCTTACTATGCAAAGGTCCTGGGAGAGAAGACAGGGACTTTGGAGACAATAAGACATAAAGAGGGATTGTGAGTGAAAGGCTGGGAGAAGGGTTTAGAGAGATAGAACCCATGCCATCTAGAGCCTAAGCTGAACCTTGTCTTCATCCATGAAGGCTGTTTCTCACCACCATCCCCACTCCCTGACTGTGGAGCATCCTTACTGAGGAGAAGGTAGATATTTGTCTTTGGCAGTTCTGGGATAAGAGCAGATTCCCCCTCTATGGGACTTGAGAGGCTCTCTTAAATTTCCTATCAGTTACTCTTTTTACACTTTCAACTCATGGTCAAATTCAAGGCAAAACAAGGAGTTTGTTTCCAGTCCTAGTAGAAAGTGCAGGGAAAATATAAAGATTTCTCACCCTCTGAACAACATCTATTTTTTGAGTACTCTATTCTCACTCAAAGTCTGGGTAGAAGGACCTCTCTGGAGAGACTCACAACTCAGAGATACTATCCATGCTGGACATAATGATCACCCAGATATGCTTACAACATAGATCGACCACCTGGGAAAGACAGACAGGTCCCAGGAGGAAGGGTCTCTCCTGAAGCCTGGCTGTTTCCTGGTACTCTGAATGTCCTGATTCTCTTACATACACAAGGACAACTTCATACATAACACCAATCCCAGATGTACCAACATCTCCGCCACATTGAGTTCTTCCTCAATCTCAGCAGTCTACATGGTGGGGGAGATGGAGGAAATATCATGTGGGGAACTTACAAATGTTGAATTAGTTACTGTCCTAATTATGAGATGAATTACATCTAAAGTTTGGTCCATTTACAATGTCTAATACTGCTTCAGCAGCAGCAGTTTTCGATTATTTACATTTCTTGCTGCCTAAAGAGCCATGGAGACTGGCTATTAAAAATTAGACTGACCAAATCTGTAGCACATATCTGCACATTTTATGTGGATTCAGTTTACACACCAAAAAAAAAACCCAAAACAGGGCTTCCCTGATGGCGCAGTGGTTGAGAGTCTGCCTGCCGATGCAGGGGACACGGGTTCGTGGCCCGGTCTGGGAAGATCCCACATACCACGGAGCGGCTGGGCCCGTGAGCTGTGGCCGCTGAGCCTGCGCGTCCGGAGCCTGTGCTCCGCAGCGGGAGGGGCCGCAGCAGTGAGAGGCCCGCGTACCGCCAAAAAAAAAAAAAAAAGGCAAAACCCACCAAAACCTACAATCTCTAACTTGGATTTTTTTCACTTAATTTTGCATTTAATATCTCTTAATATATACCTTATCCTTTTATAAGGATATTTAAGGTTTTTTTGGTTATATTTTTCCTTCCAATCCAGAGAGTTAGAAATTTTGGCGACTGAGATGTGTAGTCAATGTACCCCATCAGAAATAGCTTTAAACACCATACTGCACGAATGTTAGTTCAGTGAAAACTCACAAAGTCTCATACTTTTCAGATTTTTAAATGACACATTGAACATAGAAAAATATTTTATTTCAGTTAAATACAGCTTTAACAATTCATATTCCTTTTACAATAAGATCATTTCTTAAAATGTCTAGATATTTTAGACACTGGATGTACAGCTAATAGCTAACATGAATTATAGGAAAAACTGAAATTGCATGGATTTGCCTAATCTTTAAAAAAATACTCCCTGGACAGCTATAAGAAATTTATAATACTTCAGTATTATACCATTTCTAGGCCTTTCCTTTAATAAGAATTCTAAATCTAACTACTTAAATATATAAATTTATTGAAAATTAACATCAAATGTAAGAACAGCAGTTAATTTAATGTTAAAATGCTAAAATTATGCCTTACTCGAGAAATAATTTTTGAAAGTTTACAGAAAAAGACAGCAACCATGTTCTCTCTCCTGTATCTCTCCCTGGGTGGTAGAAATCCAAGAGGCTTTGATTGGATAATGTTCAGCGTGTTTGAACACACTGATCCTGGCAAAAGTATCCTTTTTTTTTTTTTTTTTCTGAGGTTCAAAATTAAGAACTGAAGAAGCACAAATAAAGGTACAGTTTTCAGTTCATCAGAAATAATAATTTTTACTAAACTCTAAAATGAGTTTTTTGCCAAAATAAGGAAGACTCATGAAATTTTTTCTTATAAAAAAAAAAAAGAGAGAGATAGTTCAGGTAATCACAGGACATTATTTTGGGCAAAGGCCCAGCATATCTGCAAAGAGTATTGCCTTGAAATTTTATCCTATCTCTCAATCACAGAGATCTCACATATCACAGTTATATTACTGTGCAACTACTGATTTTCCCAAATACTTCTTAAATGCTTCTTTCTAGTCAAGGTAGTATATCAAAGGCTTCCCACACATTTCTATTCATTTTATTCTTCCATATTCTTGTTTACAATATTTCCTCTGCCTGAAATACTATCTCTCTCAAAACCCCTGCCTTCCTTCCATCCCTTCATTTTCTATTTAGTGTCTGTGTCCTCCCTCACAGGCCTTTTTTTTTTTTTTTTTTGCGGTACGCGGGCCTCTCACTGTCGTGGCCTCTCCCGTTGCGGAGCACGTGCACGCTCAGCGGCCATGGATCAGGGGCCCAGCCGCTCCGCGACATGTGGGATCTTCTGGGACCGAGGCACGAGCCCGTGTCCCCTGCATCAGCAGGGGACTCTCAACCACTGCACCACCAGGGAAGCCCTCACAGGCCTTTTCTGAATACTTTTATGCTTATATGGCCTAACAATTCTCTTAACTATGATTATAATTGTAACCTCACACATCCTTGTTGCATTCCTTATACTATTTTCCAATTTAAATCTCCAGTTTGAATTTTTAATATTTGCTTAAATGTGTTGTTTAAATTTTTGCAACACTGGAAATACTTTCCCCATCTTTGTACTCCCCATCCTCATTCCCACCAAACCCAAACATATAGTGCACATAGTAGTCACTCAGTAAATAATTGTTTTTTTCCTCATTTATGAATTAAAATGACAGTTCCTATGTATTATTTATTTTCTGAATTTTTCTTTTACTTCCTCTTATTACTTTACTATATTTACTTTTCTTTCTGATAAAGGCCATATTTAAGCAACACAAAGGAAGTAGGGACTCTTTATAGCAAGAGTACTAACCATTAACGTGAAAGTTGCAGAAGCAGTGGAATGAAAGGAGTACATTACCCTCATGGAACAGGGCTGGATTTACAAGTAGCAATTCCCAACTCACCTTGGTCAGATTCACATTTGCATTCCATAACCCTGGAAATCTGGTAGGAATAAGTTCCTATTCATTGCTTTCCCTTCATTTATGGGTCCATTCAATAAAATGCCTAAATCTCAATTAAGCTTTGCTTTTGGAACCAACAATGTTCCATGCAAAACCTCGAGTGGACAGATATTCTGAACAAACACTTTTTCATGAAAAGATCAATGGCATATTATGCTGTACAGAGATGAAGGATCTGAGTACATTCTGTTTTTTTTTTTTTTAACAAGCAACAGGAAAATTACAAACTGAATCAATATGTCCAACAGAATGCCTGTTCATTGCTACTGACTCAGGCTATTCCTGGAGATTCTCGCGCAGCTGTCTTTTTCTACATTTTGTGTTCGGAACTGACACATGGAAACTTGAGGACTGAAATACTAAGACTTTAAAGCTCCCACTCTGTGTGGGAAGCCTCTTTCCCTGGTATCAGGGATGACACAATCACTTTCATCATTGGGTTGAATAATCAGCCTTCTTCCAGGGGCCAACTCATGGGAGGAAACTCCCTGCACCCATTATGTCAGACTGCAATTTAGCAACTTGAGAGATTGTGGCCCACTTGCACATAAGGCATTCATATTTTTCTCAGGCTTTTGTCCAACTTATAATCTTAGGGTATATTTTGAGGTATTTCTTTAAATGTCATTTAAATTTCTGTTCTGGATACTTTACAAACTCTCTGAGTCCTACAAAATGATATCATTGTTTTAGTGCTAAATTATTACTTTTATTATAGGTTTTCCTACAGAGAATATAACAGCCATAGAAGAAACAAAACTGTATCCCAAGAATTTAAAATTGAAAGAAAAGCTTAAAATTTTGTTTTTAGTTTAATAAAATAGAAAAAACAGAATACTGCTCTTAAACACTTAATGTACCTCACAAATAACAATTAGGGTAATAGGATTTTCTAGATGTTGCATTGTATTCATAATTTTGGATTACACAAATATAGGTATTGCTTTTAAACAGCTACTTCCAAATACGTTATTAGCAAAACATCTCAATAATGTAACCTTTTATGGATGTTATGGTAAATGTTTTCATTTAAACCTTTTTCAGTCTGTCTGTAGCATTAAAATCTTTTGCACAAGCCTAAATCACTAACAGAATGGTTTCTGTGACTTTGTTGTCACATGAACCTGCTGCCTACAAACTCATTATATCTTTGATACAGGATTGAATATATAACCTAGAATTACAGCATACAGTCAGTCTCCTCATGATGGCATGATAGAGGCACAGTCCTCTTTACACAAGTCTTTTCAAAGCTCCTTCTTATGGATTCATTGGTTGGATTTTCCAGCGTGATAGAAAGTCCCCAGTGGCTATGGAAGGTACTGGGGCTTCTCTGCAACAAATGCAAGAATTCTTTATGAAGGGATGAGTGGACTGCCTATTATTCACATGACATAGAAACATTTGCTATATTAAGGAATTTCCATTTGAAAAACCAGAGCGCCATTTCAAAACCCTGTTAAAACAGAGAACCTTAAAGAAACAGTAATTATAGTAAAATTATATGTGGAAATGAAGAAACCACTTATGCTCTAGGATGAATGGATGGGTATTTTTGATGATAATACAAAATATAAAAAGGTTAAAATAATAATAATTTACATATTTTGGGGTATTGAAGCTGACTTAAATGTGACATAATTGGGGTTTAGTTGATGCTTAGATAGAATTTGTGGCTGCCATGTGCTGTGGTAATAATAATAATAATAACAATAATACTATCATAGCAATAATAAAAATAACAATTTAAAAATTCCCTTTTCCATCTGTATTACCATTACCAAAATCATCATTATCATCACCACAACCAAACTGAAGAAGTTTTCCACAAGAAGATGAAGCCATTTATTCAATAAATATAAGAAAATCTTAATATTCTAATATTCTTAATGTCTCATAGTAAGTTCACTCAGAGTGAACATCAGACTCTAAATTGTTAAGTACTCAGTGGCTGGTAGTGATTGGAGTGAGCTAGCTAAGAGCATGATATGACGATAAAGGGAGGAACCATGAAGACTAAAATTTTGCCTGGAATTTTAGCTTAAAATTTAGATCTGATATCTGGGTCTTCTCCTTTGTGATTACCTTGTCTTACCTTGCAGGCTTCCAATGCACCTGATCTGAATGCTTTTAGATTAGGCAAACTTTCGTGCGACTGTTGTAATTAAAGGTTTTATACATATACACATAAGTATATGCATATACTGTACACATTAATCACAAAATGGTAGAAATACTGAAATAAAAATACTTTTTATTTTAAAAAGTATTTAAAGAAACTAAATAGTAATCTTAAAGTATTTAAAGAACCTTTAAAAAAGGTTCTTTTCCATTTATATAAATCTGTTTGAAATCAAACTGTATGAAGATACAAATTGCCAAATGTGATGCAATTAAAGGTCTGTTGAGATAATTTCTTCATGGTACATCTAGTTATATTGTCCATATTATCAACAAATATGAAGGTGGTTTTACAGTCTATAGTCTTTTATCAACTGCTGTATGCCCAGCACACTAGAACACCACCTGACGTGTACTAGGCTCTTAGTGTATAGCTGTTTAATGAATAACAAATTCATTCATTTTCTTTTTATTTTAACAAACACTTGTGTAGTATTTCCGGGCATAGCTCTAAACACTTTATTACTATATTTCTATTTGATTCTTATAACAACCTTGTGGAGTAAATGCTGATATGAACCAACCTTGCCAATACCTTGCTTTCAGATCTCTGGTCTCATGAATTGTGAGAGAATGAATGAATTCCTTTTGTTTTAGGTCACCCCGTTTGTGGTAGTTTGTTATGGGCAGCCCTAGGACAGTAATACAGTATGTAAGCAAGGTTTACTTTAAAAATAACAAATCTGGGCTTCCCTGATGGCGCAGTGGTTGAGAATCTGCCTGCTGATGCAGGGAACATGGGTTCGTGCCCCGGTCCGGGAAGATCCCACATGCCACAGAGTGGAGGGCCAGTGAGCCATGACCGCTGAGCCTGTGCGTCCGGAGTCTGTGCTCCACAACGGGAGAGGCCACAACAGTGAGGGGCCCGCGTACTGGTAAAAAAAAAAAAAAAAAAAAAATCTAAGAACTTATTTAAATATAAACAAATTTAAATATTAAAAATAGTTAATTAATTTATTAATTTTAAAAATACAACTGCTCAGAGTGCTCAACGAAATCCATGACTCAGTAATATAGTAAAGTTTCCTTTGTTGTTTGTTTTCTTTTTTAACACTGACCATTTGGAGTATATTCCTTAATTAAGATTCATAAGTGCAAGAATAACAGGTTATTCTAAACATAAATCACAGTATTTGGTGCTAGTTACATTTTCATAGGCATTGAATTTTGTAGTTAGTAAGGAACTTCATAGCTTCTCTACACCAGACCCCTAATTTTGGAGAAATTCAATGGCCTGTTTATAGTAGGTGTTTGTAGTATCTGGTTAAGAATCATTTCCCCCAATTTCCAGGTCCATAATCTCACCATCAATTAAAATAAACTTGGAGAATTAATAAAGTTTAGTTAGTCACTGAAGACTCTGGTTCTATTTGTACACTAGAAAAAACAGTTTTTTTCCTACTTCTGGAAAAATAAGTTCCCTGGGAGTTTTGTTTTTAGTGTTATGTTGTTTTTCCTTCTTTCTCTCTCTTGCCCTCTTTCTCTTTCTCATTTTAGCTTTTTCTCCCTACATTGTGGGCACAATATTTCCCATATTATCAAGACTATTAAGACTATGATATTAATTTGCCTGATCAGTAGCCCTTCAATCTCAGGGATCTGGGCAGAAGAAGGAAACAGCAGGAAGCCTTCAAAGGCAAGGGTATCAGCTGCCGATTGGATGGTGACCAGTGAGCTGAAAGCCTTAACTAACCTTCATGATTTTGGAGCCCTATAGATAGTACTCTGAAGAGATACAACATCTGAATTCTGTAGACATTACCACAGATTTCCATTGTCATTCAAATTGAAAATACGTATATACTTACTTTCTAGCTAATATGTTATTAAAATGGCTATTCAAATATACACTCTGCTAATTAAGTTTAAATGGCGCCGACTAAGGATGACCCTTTCCTCCTTCTCCAGCCCCATCAATAAAGAAAAAGATATTTACAAACTGGACTGATAAGGAATTTTTAAACCTATGAAAATATATATTTTTCCTATTGTAATTCTTTTAATTTATATGTTAAATAAATATATAAAGCTACATTTGGCATAACTTCTATAAAGGTTCTATATCAAACATAGAGGCAAAATTAGTGAAATCATTTAAATTTAAGGTTTTTCTAGTCATCATATTTATGGATATTTTTCTCTTCTTATCTCCATCTAAAAGATACTTTATAGCTTTTTTCTTCATCATATTGTGCAGAAATTACATTGACTGCTCTTTTGAATCAATCGCTACCATTTTAGAAAACAGATTGTTATGTGTGAACAGTACTCAAATTTAATATTTTAGATAGGCCTAGTTTCATCTAAAAGCTGGTAACTAGGAAAGTTATAATTAGAATATTAGGGAAAAAAACTGTCTTATAATTAAGAATGAGCTGTCCTTGAAATTCATCTCCACAATATTCACATATATTCATTAACTTCAGATGTAATTAGAAGGCATATAATTAATGCCATGGTTCTGAATGTTTATCAAATTACCACCAGTCATCGTAGTTTCCTGATGATGCTCAGCAACCTGGTGCATGGATATCAATAAAATACTAATTATGATTTACTAATTGTGATGACTCCACAAGGCCTAAAAAACAGCATTGTTGTTTAAATTAAATTGTTAGTTTTATTGACTTAGTTATTGAAGGATGAGCTGTTTCAAGCTGTAAAATTTTGAACTGACATTTTAAAATTCCTTCTACTGTTATAATTAATGCCAATTCTTCTGAAAGTGGGAACCAAAAACAAAAGATGCTAAGGATAATAGGTTACACAAATTAACCCATGCTTACTTACTAGATGCCATAAAGAGAGAGGACTGTTAAAGCATATATTTTTATTTTAGCTGTTAATTAAAAAAAGTTAAAAAGCACATTGAAATGTAGAAGCCATGATCTTTCAAGAATTTCTAAGCAAAACTTTCTTACATTCCGTAAATATAAATGTATCTAAAATGTATAAACACAACAGCAAAGACCACCACTGATTTTCTATTGGTATTGTGTACAACACTGTTACAATCAATCTGCTTCTCTCCAAGCTTTAAGTCCCCTGCTGTGCATCAGCAAGGTGATCATTTTCTAATGCCTTTTTGTATTGTAAGCTCTAGAAGAGTAATCTTTGAATCAATTAAATTGTGTATTTAAGGAAATGTTCAAACTTAATTTCAGAACTCATCAGATTGAAACCTGGATGAGAAACACAAGCGAACCCAAATTGTTTCCAACTTCAAAACATTACTTTAATTTAGAAACACATGTTAATGACTTACATACACAAAATTAATATCTTAATATCTTTTTTCACAATCACACTGGCAAGTAGAGTACATTTGTAAAATGAAAACTTTGTGTTAAAGGGCACTTCTGTCAATATTCATATTTTCAGCTTTCTTTGCGGTTGATTAATGCAGGGTAACCCCAGCTGTGAAACCTTGCAAGACTGGCAGAAAACAAAAAGCAAAACAAAACAAAACAAAACAACTTCAGTGCTCATAACCCCTCCTGATTTTACTGTTGGTAGTTTTACTGCTATCAAATGTAAGTAAATGTTTTCTAGAACTTGTGAAACTAAAAGAGGTCTGCTAGTGTATTTGAAAGGTGCCAGTGCCCTTCTTCATCATCTACCTGACTCTTAAATTATAACAAAAGCTGCATTATCTACTGCCTGTTTGTGTTCTTAGTGATGAAATTAGTCTAAGAATAATAGTGTCTTACAGTTCAGACTGTTGTCCGAAAACTGAATCCATTTGAATTCAATGTCGTAATCCTGGTGATTTCTTAAAGCTTCATTGTAAATTTTTAAGGCAACTATTTTATCCATAATTGATGCCAGCTGGTATCACCTTTCAAAGAATGAAATGCTCCAGCTTCTCAAATAGTATAGATGCTTTCTAATGCTTTTTGCCCTATTTTGTAGTTTGTTACCTTTCTTTTTTATTGGATCAGTAGCTTAGGGAAGGGAGTTTTAACCCAATAAATATCCCATGGACAGTTGGTACCATCATTCCCCTTCTTATTTTCCTCCCTGATTCAAGGAAGGCAGATGGGTATATCTACACCTTAAACATCACAGCTCCAAAGCCCCCACCCAAACATTGGCTGTGATTCCCAATCACAAGCACTGAAATTGAAACTGTGATTAAAAATCTTCCAACAAACAAAAGTCCAAGGCCAGAGGGCTTCACAGGTGAATTCTTTCAAACATTTAGAGAAGAGTTAAAACCCATCCTTCTCAAACTCTTCCAAAATATAGCAGAGGGAGGAACACTCCCAAACTCATTCTACAAGGCCACCATCACCCTGATACCAAAACCATACAAAGATGTCACAAAGAAAGAAACCTACAGGCCAATATCACTGATGAACATAGATGCAAAAATCCTCAACAAAATACTAGTAAACAGAATACAACAGGACATTAAAAGGATCATACACCATGATCAAGTGGGGTTTATCTAAGGAAGGCAAGGATTCTTCAATATATGCAAATCAATCAATGTGATACACCATATTAACAAATTGAAGAACAAAAACCATAAGATCATCTCAATAGATGCAGAAAAAACTTTTGACAAAATTCAACGCCTATTTGTGTTAAAAACCCTCCAGAAAGTAGGCATAGAGGGAACTTACCTCAGCATAATTAAGGCCATTTATGACAAAACTACAGCCAACATCATTCTCAATGGTGAAAAATTGAAACCATTTTCACTAAGATCAGGAACAAGACAAGGTTGCCCACTCTCTCCACATAGTTTTGGAACTTTTAGCCACAGCAACCAGAGAAGAAAAAGAAATAAAAGGAATCCAAATTGGAACAGAAGTAAAGCTGTCACTGTTTGCAGATGACATGATACTATACCTAGAGAATCCTAAAGATGCTACCAGAAAACTACTAGAGCTAATCAATGAATCTGGTAAAGTAGCAGGATACTACTAATTAATGCACAGAAATCTCTTGCATTCCTACACACTAATGATGAAAAATCTGAAAGAGAAATTAAGGAAACACTCGCACTTACCATTGCAACAAAAAGAATAAAACACATAGGAATAAAACTACCTATGGATACAAAAGACTTGTATGCAGAAAATGATAAGACACTGATGAAAGAAGTTAAAGATGATACCAACAGATGGAGAGATATACCATGTTCTTGGATTGGAAGAATCAACATTGTGAAAATGACTATACTACCCAAAGCAATCTACAGATTCAATGCAATCCCTGTCAAACTACCACTGGCATTTTAACAGAACTACAACAAAAAATTTCACAATTTGTATGGAAACACAAAAGACCCCGAAGAGCCAAAGCAATCTTGAGAAAAAAAATGGAGCTGGAGTAATCAGGCTCCCTGACTTCAGACTATACTACAAAGCTACAGTAATCAAGTCAGTATGATACTGGCACAAAAACAGAAATATAGCTCAGTGGAACAGGAAAGAAAGCTCAGATATAAACCCACAGACATATGGTCACCTTATTTTTTTTATTATTTTATTTTCTTTGCTGTATGCGGGCCTCTCACTGTTGTGGCCTCTCCTGTTGCAGAACACAGGCTCTGGACACACAGGCTCAGCAGCCATGGCTCACGGGTCCAGCCGCTCTGTGGCATGTGGGATCTTCCCGGACCGGGGCTAGAACCCGTGTCCCCTTCATCAGCAGGTGGACTCTTAACCACTAGGCCACGAGGGAAGCCTGGTCACCTTAATTTTGTTAAAGGAGGCAAGAATATACAATGGAGAAAAGATAGGCTCTTCAATATGTGGTGCTGGGAAAATTGGACAGCTACTTGCAAAAGAATGAAATTAGAACACTCCCTAACACCATACACAAAAATAAACTCAAAATGAATTAAAGACCTAAATGTAAGGCCAGACACTATAAAACTCTTAGAGGAAAACATAGGCAGAACACTCTATGACATAAATCACAGCAAGATCCTTTTTGACCTACCTCCTAGAGAAAGGGAAATAAAAACAAAAATAAACAGGTGGGACCTAATGAAGCTTAAAAGCTTTTGCACAGCAAAGGAAACTCTAAACAAGACAAAAAGACAACTCCCAGAATGAGAGAAAATATTTGCAAATGAAGCAACTGACAAAGGATTAATCTTCAAAATTTACAAGCAGCTCATGTAGTTCAATATCATAAAAACAAACAACCCAATCCAAAAATGGGCACAAGAACTAAATAGACCTTTCTCCAAAGAAGATATACAGATTGCCAGCAAACACATGAAAGAATGCTCAACATCATTAATCATTAGAGAAATGCAAATCAAAACTGTAATGAGGTATCACCTCACACCAGTCAGAATGGCCATCATCCAAAAATCTAGAAACAATAAATGCTGGAGAGGGTGTGGAGAAAGGGAACCCTCTTGCACTGTGGGCAGGAATGTAAACTGATAGAGCCACTATGGAGAACAGTATGGAGGTTCCTAAAAAAACTAACTATAGCACTACGATATGACCCAGCAATCCCACTACTGGGCATATACCCTGAAAATAACATAATTCAGAAAGAGTCATGTACCACAGTGTTCATTGCAGCTCTATTTACAATAGCCAGGACGTGGAAGCAACCTAAGTGTCCATCGACAGATGAATGGATAAAGAAGATGTGGTACATATATACATTGGAATATTACTCAGCCATATAAAGAATTGAAATTGAGTTATTTGTAGTAAGGTGGATGGACCTAGAGCCTATCATACATAGTGAAGTAATTCAGAAAGAGAAAAACAAATACTGTATGCTAACACATATAAATGGAATCTAAAAAAAAAAACAAAGATCATGAAGAAACTAGGGGCAGGATGGGAATAAAGACACAGACCTAGTGCAGAATGGACTTGAGGACACAGGGAGGGGGAAGGGTAAGCTGGGACAAAGTGAGAGAGTAGCATGGACATGTATACACTACCAAATGTAAAACTGATAGCTAGTAGGAAGCAGCCACATAGCACAGGGAGATCACCTTGGGGCTTTGTGACCACCTAGAGGGGTGTAATAAGGAGGGTGGGAGGGAGGGAGACGCAAGAGGAAAGAGATATGGGAACATATATATATATGTATAGCTGATACACTTTGTTATAAAGCAGAAACTAACACACCATTGTAAAACAATTATACTCCAATAGAGATGTTAAAAATATAAAAAATGTTTTTAAAATTTCAATAAATAAATACTATAATGAAAATATAAAACTGGACTGACTCTTAACTATTTTGTTGAGGTCTATTTACATTTTAGTGATAACAACAATAGTAACATCAAGACTAATAGTTGTGGAAATAGTAATAGCTAATGTTTGTTGAAAGCTTACTGTCTATTGGGCCTTTTTCTAAACACTTTACCTAAAACCTTTAACTTAATTTTTGTTTAATCCTTAGTAAAACTTTATGAAGTATACATATGATAAAATGGAGAAAAGATATGTAATTTGCCCAAAGTCACAGTTGTAACATCATGACAAAGGCATTTAGTAGATTTTGTTGTTTGTTATTTTGTTATTTTTTATTTTTTTTGCAGTACGCGGGCCTCTCACTGTTGTGGACTCTCCCGTTGCGGAGCACAGCCTCTGGACGCGCAGGCTCAGCGGCCCTGGCTCAGATGCCCAGCCGCTCTGCGGCATGTGGGATCATCCCGGACAGGGCAAGAACCCGCGTCCCCTGCATCGGCAGGCAGACTCCCAACCACTGCGCCACCAGGGAAGCCCCTATCACTGACTTTTTATACACAGAAAATATCCTGTCCTAGATACGCACTACTATACATAAAATAGCTTTAAACAACAAGGACCTACTGTATAGCACAGGGAACTATATTCAATATCTTCTAATAACATATATTGGAAAATAATCTGAAAAAGAATATATATATCAAGTCACCTTGCTGTACACCTGAAACATTGTATATCAACTATACTCAATATAAATAAATACATAAATAGAAAATATCCTATCCTATCTGGAGGATCCTGATTAATACATTCACTCGCACACACAGACACATCACAACAACTCACACATACACATATTTAGGATTCTTATGTTTTCACACTTAATGAATGATCTATTCTTTTTATTTTAATAATAGCTTTTAATGGCTTTTAATTTGTGGCACCTAACAAAGTGGCACTCAATAAATATTCTAGATTGAAAATTGCATCTAAAGAGCAAGCATAATTCAGTTAGACTAGAATATCTTCAGTGACCCTATGGACTGTGCATTTGTGGCACTCATCACATACTGTTTCCTCTTAATATTTTGGATTGACTCTTAAAATATACAGATAGCATATGCTATATTAACTTCTTCAATGGAAAAGTTTTTAACTTGATCCAACATAGTTCCTGTTTTAGTTTCAGTTGTTGCCGTCTTGTATAATTTTTCATTTTGCAAATGACACCGGCATTTTGTGCTTCTTTCACACACGTTTTCCCACCTATGGGATTTTAGTAAAAGCCATGATATTTGCTAATCTAATAACTGAAAAAAATGTTGTTTTACTTCAGTTTTGTTTTTTAATAATTCCATTAAGATTGAGGTTAAGCTATTTTTTTAAAAGAAGTCTGAGTCTGAGTCATTTTACTTGCTTTTCTATGAACTATCTGTTCACATACTTGCCAATTGTAAAAGTCACATTGTTGGTCTGTTCTTTATTAATTTTTACAATCTCATCACATATTGAAGAAATAAAGTATTTGCTATATAAGAGGAATTATACTTAATGAGATTCATTTAAGTATTTTGACTTTCATATATTTTATCATATGCAGAAAAGTTGGATGGGTTTTCAGGATGATTGGTTCATGGATATTACTAAGCTCAGGATAGAAGCTGTCAAAAGTTGCACTGTAGAAAGTCTTATCAATTTAAATTATCTCCAAAAACTTGCATGCATTTTTTAATATACCACAATATTTTCCATGCCCTAACTTTTAATATTAAAAATATTTGGCGGGCTTCCCTGGTGGCGCAGTGGTTGAGAATCTGCCTGCCAATGCAGGGGACACGGGTTCGAGCCCTGGTCTGGGAAGATCCCACATGCCGCGGAGCACCTGGGCCTGTGAGCCACAATTACTGAGCCTGCGCGTCTGGAGCCTGTGCTCCGCAACAAGAGAGGCCGCGATAGTGAGAGGCCCGCGCACCGCGATGTAGAGTGGCCCCCACTTGCTGCAACTAGAGAAAGCCCTTGCACAGAAACGAAGACCCAACACAGCCAAAAATAAATAAATAAATAATAAAAATAAAGGAATTCCTTTAAAAAAATATTTGGCAATTTAACAGTGTACTATTATAATAAAGTACCTAAGAGTAGGAATAAAGCATAAAGATCATTGGAGAACAATTCAATGCAACAGAAGCAAATAGGATGAATAGAGGGTTGTGACCTGCAGAAACCTTAGAAGTCCCTGTGAAACCTGTAAAAATGTAACCTTAACTTGGGAGGAATACACTTAAATTGTCAGGTAAAAGTAATTAGGGAATTTCTGGTTCTAGAAATGGATAAGCAAAACCATGACTGTAGGGATAAATATGTTGAGATTGTGGATCAATGAGGAGACAAGTCTGACATCTGTTAAATATATTGATGAATAACATTGAATTCTGATGACATTGAATATATTAATGTTTTAAGCAAGAGGAGGTCATTGGGGATTCTTGGATCAGCAATGAGAAAGGTGATTAAAGAGATATTTCCAAAATTATGTATGTAATTTGCATTGAAAGAGAGTGAAAAAGAAACAGAGACCCCAGGCAATATCAATAAAGTGTGACAATGTAATGATTCTTTCTGCTTGAAGGCACCATTAAGGTTCAAGTGGCGTCAAAATAAACATACAAAACAATAAGATGGATTCCTATTGAGACCAAGTTTTAGAGCCATCAAAAAAGATCACATCTTTAGATTATCACTGTATAATTATACTTTCCAATAAAAAGCAAGGGTTACTCTAATGGTATACTTATAGAAGAGAAAGTACTAAATATATATTTTCAGCCTCTGATTATTCCATATTTAATTTTAAGTGAAAGAAACTTGTTAAAATTTAATACCCAAACTTAGATTTTGTACCTTTATGCTGGTTTGTTTTTACGGATGAAGAATTTTTTTACAAAACTTTACAATGCAAATTTTGAGAAGTATGATTTTCCAATCTAATTTTGTCTCTACAACATCCGATCTGCAGTGAGATTTTAGGACAATTTTAGTAACCTCTTTTTCTTTAAAAGATGAAATATTCAGTCACCTAGAACATTAAGGGAAACCACAGTGCTCTCTCTCTAATGAGAAGCAGAAACTCAACCACATTGGTTAGAAATAGCTAAATGAACAGGTTCCCTTTTCTTTACTAAGGAAGCTGTGACTGACACTAACTCCTCTTGCCTTAATACAAAATCATGGAGCTGTGATTTCCAGGGATTCTCAATTTGCAGTCTCATTAATTCTCATTTTTATTTGATGGGTTCCTAGGCACTAGTGCCTCTGCTCCTTTCAACAACACTCCTCTCTCTTTGGTTTGCCAGTAATATTAGCCATTCAAAGCTTTATGCCACATGAGCATTGATGAATGCTCATGGAAATAAATCAATTCATCAGACCTGTAGCAACTGGATACTCAACATCAATTTTCTCTTTGTGGGAAAACTAATGGGTTTGGTAACGAAGTGGCTGAGAAGCAATGGAACAAGATTTGCAGTTTATTTTTCTCATTCAACCCAGTGATTTCCCTTAAAGTATGTGTCACAGTATTGAGAGATAGTGTTTAATATAAAATTGAGTTTATCATAACATTGTATGTGTATTCAGAGTCAAAGTTCTATTGATAATGTAATATTTTTTTTTGATGTGAACTGTATATTTGAGAAAAAAAATAATAAGATTTCCTTATTTCTAGATAACACTTCATAAACTTGAATCAAGAAATACTACAGATTCATCATATATTATTTAAAATTGAGCAGTTGTAGGCAATAAGTTTGATATCAAATAAGATCAAAGAACTTTTATAAAATCCTGGTATGGTAGATTGCTTGCTAACCATAAAACACATTTTCTCTTCATTCTCTTGCAGTTAGCAGGAATAATATGGTTAAGTTCTGGCCAATGAGATGGGAAGTGATGCACAGCAATAAACTTCCCACAGACTCCCATCCATGTCCCCCATCCCTTCCATCATGACCTTGGGAGCCAGGGTTTAAAGATGGTGGATCCAAAAACACAGAAGGAACTCAAGTCTTTAATCACCACTTAGAGTCGACCTGCCTACTAATGAAGAGCATTCATTTTGAACTTTCCATAAGCAAAAGTTTACATTGAACCACTGCAGTTTTGCAATTTATACATTAAGACAGTGAGTTTAATCTAAATTAAAATACTTAGGAAGAGGACTTGGAAAACACCTAAGAAAGGAGAAAAACTTCAGTTATTACTAAGATTACATTTTCCATCAGCCTGGAAAATAGGTGACTCTCAAAATGGAAGTTGAGTTTTAGAAATAAAATAAAGTGTTATTTATTGCACATAGGAGTTTAAGTATACAAATTTATTGAATTCCATTTTCTAGAGCATGTACTACCTTACTATTGAGAGTTTTCCTCTGTGGTCAATATCTAAGAATGAAGCAAAGAAAGGAAAGAAAGAGAAAAGAATGTAGGAAGGAAGGAGAGAAAGTAGGAAGGAAGAAAGGGGAAGAAGGAAGAAAAATTATGGTGAAATTGAGGAAAAATAGGGCTTCATATTTCTCTTCCATTCTTTTTATTGTGATTTATCAGACACCTATATAGGAAGATAAATTAATTAAGGGATTTATCCCTTAATTTATTAAATACATTTTTAATACAAAATTTATATTTTCATGCTCTATATATGATATCAGAACTTGAGAGTTTCAGTTGAAGTGAGAAGCAGCAAACCCTTCATTACATTAGACATGTAAACAACAAAGTTTCAGGAAAAGATGGCAGAGTAGACAAATATATCTGTTCTCAAATTCTTTGGGATGCCAAGAAAAAAGTGTATATAGGGATCTACATTTTTTAAGGCATAACATTACAAGGACATGAAACATTTGAAAGGGAAAAAAAAATAAAACCCAAGAGGATTTGAACTTAGAAAACAGAGGGAAGGTTAGTAAATGCAGGGCCGGCTTTGTGAGTGGACAACCAGTGCAGTCACAAAAGTCCCCACACATAGATATGTCCTGCAGTCAGTTTAATGGGCTGCTGTCACTATCTTGACATTTTTAATGATTTTCAAACAAGGATTCCCACTTCATTTTGTATTGTGACCTGAAAACTGTGAAACTGGACTTGAGCACATGATTTGGCAAATCTAAGATAATTGAATTGTAAGCAAAAAGTATGGGAAAACATGAACCAAATAAAGTTATGTAGCAAACCCTCAAGTGGCTGAGGTATTAGGATCAACAGAGCTAAAAGGTTGGTGGTTTGGGGAGTTCTAAAATAATGAAATATGTAGGAAATCTGTTAAAGAAGCAGCCAGACCTATCTCGTGCTCAATGCAGACAGCCATTCCAGTAGATACTCCTTCCTAACCTAGCAAATGACTGTAGTTTTATTTTCTGGAGAGTAAGGAAACAGAATGTCTCTGGACTAAGAAAATTAGCAAGATGGTAGATAGAAGTTAAAAGTATCAAAACTGAAAGTTTGCCCCAGTTTATAATTCATTGTCTTCAGTGCTGAATCCACACCTCATGATCTGTGATAATGGAGCTGAACTCTATTAATATTTATCCTTTGCTGCAGACACAATTTTAGACTTATCAGTAGGAGGGCATTGCAGGGACACTGGAGGAGATAGGACTTATTTTTTGGTCCTGATATGCTTCCATTTGCTTCATTTTTTCTCTTACAATTGTCAGCAGCTATCATCAGGCAGACACCGAGTGAGTGATGCTCATAGCTAATCAAGTTTCAGCAGCACCACTGTGAATAGCTTTCCAGTAAGTTTCAGCAGTGTCTCCTCAGGTGGATTCCAACTGAGTTCATTGTAGTGGTGCCCAGAGGTCATTTTCACTACTTCACCCTTCTGTACCTTAAAGGGGTGTTTCCTCTTTGACTCCTCAGGCCTCAGTTTCTTGCTTGTCTGTACCCAGAAGAGATGTAAACTAACATCAGTCCTGACCGTGGTTCCCTTGCCCACCAGCCTCAGCACCTACATCCAAGAGGTGTGTTTTCTGTTTGCCCAGCAACTGTGAACTAGCTTTGGCCTAGACCAAACCAAATACACCATTATCCTGTAGGGTTGCAAGCACATCTTCTCCAATGAGATCTGAACTTCAGTCTTGACAATGGGGCCTCCCTTCCATGGATGTTCCTTTCTTTGGGATTCTCTCTCTGCCAGAGGATATTCTTTAGAATTTTCTTTACCCTTTACAGTTAATAATTCTTTGTATATCACATTCTCTGTTCAAATTACTATGTGATTTCAGTCTCCTAATTAATTAGACTCTTATTGACACAGCAGGATGAAGTATCTAATTAAGTATTTTATTTTCTGAGCTATCCAGAGTTCTACACGATTCTGCAATTGCTAGGAAACATATCTTTTCTCTACAGATAGGAAATTGCCAGATTCTCCATGGGGATATCTAATGAGCTCAAAAGACACAGAAATCTTAATAGCTAAGTTTCCCCAAATAAATAGGCCAACCACATCGCAGGAGACAAGTTACAGCCAAGACCCCAAAGTTTAAAGTTAGCTTTTCAGTCTCCACTTTAAATACAAGCAGACAATAAAGGATTACCAGACATCTGAGGGAAACCTCTAATAGGAAGAGAGTAAATCAAGGAAAACCCAATGTGAATGAAGTAAAAATTATGTAAAGAGTAGAAAAGCTTAAAAAAAACTAGCACTAATAATATGAGGAAGTTAAAAGATATTATATTGCAACCATGAAACAAAAGTTATATAAAAGATAAAAAGACACTCTGGTAATTGCCCTATAGGAAATTAAGGTAAGGTTGGCAAAATTAAAAATGCAATAGGTATATTGGAATATAAAATTGTAGAAATCTCCTTGAAAGAGAGCAAAATGACAAAAATAAGAAAAATAAAGAGAGATGATATGATAATCAGAGGTCTGTTTCAGGAAACCTAACATCTGAAAAAGAGAATAGAGAAAACAGTGTAATATGATACATAAAATAAAACAAAATGTCCCCCAATATTATACAAGAACATAATTTGACCTGCCTAGCACAATGTTTAGAAGTAGGAACACATCAAGTCACATGAAATTCCAGAACATTGTGGACAAAGAAAAAATTCAATAAAATTTGAGGGAAAAAATATTAGTCATATAAAAATAAGGAAACACAGTGACTCCAGATTTCCCAATGTTAACATTGGAAGCCAAAAGCAATGGGGCAATACTTTCAAAATGTTAATCAAAATTATTTTCAACCTTGAATATTATTCAAAACTAAACACTCAGTCAAGAGTCAGGAAACAATAAATAATTTTTATTTAATATTCTGAGACATTTTTCTTCATTTGCCATTTTGTAGCTGGTTCTGGCAAATGTTCTTTACTAAAACAAAGGAGCTAAAGAGGGAAGGATACATACCTTAGGATACATAAACTAGAGATCTGGTGGGAATCCCCAGGAAATTGTTGATAGAAATCTCAAGATGACAACTGCAACTAACAAAGAAGGCAACCAGTCCAGACCAGGTGACCCCAATTCTAGGAGACATCTTTGGAAAGATGAAACTGATGGAATACCTGATGGACCTCCATGTTTTAGAGGAGATTAGACATGAATGGGTAAAGTAGAAAGTGTACATTGAAAACTCAGCAAATAAACCAACAGCAGCAATAAAAAAAGCAACTAGGAATTACAGGACTAAGAAGAAAAAAAATAGTAAAAATTAAAAATAATTTAATTAAAAGTAATTTAACAGTTTACCTCATAGTTAGGTATGCATCACTTTTGCATTATTTTCATAGATCTAACCAAAATTACCATGTAACTGAATTGGGATGATGAGAGCATTTAAGTAGGTGATGAGAAGGGAAACAAAGACAGTTAATTCTTCATCTTCTATGTTTGGAAATCAGTAATGTTTAACCCTAAAAAGTCAAAATATAATCACATAATTTAGCCTTAAAGAGGTAAATTAAAAAATAGTGAGCTAACTGAAAGAAAACTTTAGAAGAGAGAAAAATAGGGAGTGGGTGGTAGAAACCGCTCTTTTTCATAAGAAATCTCATGGAATTATTTTTCTCTTTAAGTTGTATGCATACATAACTGCAGTTAAAGACAGTTTAAAAATATTAATGTCACTATTTCAGTGGGTTAAATTTGAAATACATTATCCAAACCACCTTTTAGTTTGTTTCACATTTTTCATAAATTATATAGCAGCAGTTTGGAGAACTGAAAGTGATTATGCTGATGAACTAACTTGAAAGAGCATATAAAATCATAAGAGAAAAATACAATGTGTGGTATAGGAACACTTTTGCGATATAGTCTAAACACATCTTTGCAATTCAAATACAGCTTGGCCATCATTCAGCCAGAACATTAGGTTCCTTAAAATGTTACCTGTAATGATAGGAAAATACCTCTTTACCTATTCCTCCCTATAACGTATTCACCTTTAAAAGAGTTTTACTTTTTGTAACAAACATGTCCTTCATTTTATTATTAGTGAACTCTAACTTCTCGATAAAAAACATGCTGTCTTCAAGGGGTATTCTTTTCAATAAGGATTGCATTTCTTAAGCGCTTTAGTTTGAATCAAATGTGGATGGTATTTCATAAACTGGAACCATAAAGATTCCTTAAGAGTTAAATTTAATGTGTTTTCATCCCCATTATACAAGTTAGTAAAGAATAATTCTGTGGCAGATTAATGGGCATGGTAGATACACCGGCACACCATTTAGTGAATCTCTGAAATCACTGATCTAGTGTTCTACTTAGACATTGTCTCTAACCTATTGCTATTCATGTCTTATAGTTTTTATGTTGTCTGTTACAAATTAGTAGAATCTAGTTTAAAATATGTATTTTAATTTTTTATTTTTTGGGGGGAGACAATTACCAGAGGTGATAATATAAACATTAGGGACATAAGTGCTGAACTTGGTAAGATAATATCTGATGCTGTATTTCATCTATTTTACTTTCCTTTACAAAATAACAACAGGGCTTCCCTGGTGGCGCAGTGGTGGAGAGTCCGCCTGCCGATGTAGGGGACGCGGGTTTGTGTCCCGGTCCGGGAAGATCTCACATGCCGTGGAGCTGCTGGGCCCGTGAGCCATGGCCGCTGAGCCTGCGCGTCCGGAGCCTGTGCTCCGCAACGGGAGAGGCCACAACAGGGAGAGCCCTGCGTATCGCAAAAATAAATAAATAAAATAAATAAAAATAAAAAAATAACAGCAAAAGCTCTCTCAATATGTCACTCCAAATTTAAATTTGATTGTCGACTAAAATAAAAGTTAGGCAGTTTTTAGCTAATGTAAATAGTGTCCCCACCCTCATTTCCCAGAAAAAGAAAAAAGAGGCAGTTTTACTGCTTTCACTTTAACATGTGTTACACTTAATCTGTGAAATGAACCTAGTTAAAGATGCCTGTAGGAAAACAGGAAAAAAGAGAGGCAGTTGTTGCGAGTTGTTCTCTTCATAGCATTTCCTGAACCTAAACTTCTTTTTGTCTACTCCCATGGCAATCTCTTTTACATCCCATTCCTGACTGCCAGTGCCTACTTTCAAATTCAAACTCGAGCAGGTGTGCAGTTCTAGCTCCACTCATAGTTCTACATTTTGGTCCTGTCCCTAAACTCTGGACATATCTATTGTTTTGAAGTCCAATAAGGATATCTTTTATATTCTCATTTTAATGTTTTCTGTCAATCTGTCCATTTATAGCACCATTATATAGGTCCAAAACATGAGCTTACTTTGCTGTCTACACACAAATTTGATGTATTTTAATGAAATTAACATATAATAAATAAAAAATGTCCTTCAGAAAAGCGTACTGATTTATCCGCCAGCAGTTTATGAGTGCTCATTCCCTACACTCACGAGACACTGACAGTTATATTTTAAAATATTTCCAACATGACTGAGCAGACAACTGAACCTCAACATTGCTCCAACTTGTAAAATTACACATTGAACCATTATATTATTAGCTTTGATTCAATAGAGGCTAATATAATATAAAGTAAGGGTAGGGAAACTAAATCCTAGAAGCAGAACATCAAGTACTACTGGTCTGGAAAGGTTTCTGAAGAAGATATTAGAATGTACACATTATGAAAGATGAAGATATGCCCACCTTTGGGACTTTATTTTTTTAAAAAATAGCTACTTTAGAAATGGTCCTTCTGAGAAAGTTGTTAGGAATGTGGCTAGAAAAGATTCAATGCTGGAGTGTAGGGAACAGCCTACCATTCCCTGGAAACAACTGTTTATTTCTTTACTGGTTCCGCTATCAGGACTGCAAATATGCTTATGTTATCATTTGGGAGATGTGTTCACTTCATAACCTGACTGAAAATGTCATGACTTGCTTTTTTTTTATGATGAAGAAAATATGTGAGTTGTTCCCTCAAGTCATGTTTGTCTAATTTTTTTAATTCAAAAGAACAGGTCTCTCACCTTTGGTATTTAAAGGCTCTCTCTTTTATCAGTCCATGGTTTATTTTCTTCTCATACCACACATCTTTTTGTTTTTCTATAATGTTTCATTCAGGTTTTTTTTTTCTTTCCTATTTTACTAATTTTCTTCTCCTTCAACCCTCTTATTGATCCTCAGACATTCTCAAAGGTAAATCATCTGAAATATAAAACTTCTTGGCAGCAGAGACAGCATTTTTAAAATCTACAAGAGCAGTACTTTAAATTTTAGAAGTCTTTCCCCCCTTTCTTTCTGAGTAACAGTAAATCTGGTTGATGTCAGGTTTAGACTGCTAGCATTAAAGGGACTGGAAGACTGCATTCATTAAGTAACTTTTGATGAAAATGGAGTTTTCTTAAATCCATTTACACAATGGATAACTTGAAATGTACTCAAACAGCAGAAAGTAAATATTATTCTCTAGAGGAAATAAATTATTTAGGTTAGAAGAACATGTAAAAATATGGGAGCAAAATAAGTTTAAAAAAAAGAGGACGGGTGGGGAGAGAGAGAGAGAGACAGACAGAAAATGATGATACATTCAGATCACAGACTGAGTCTAGGATAGATTTTGATTCTCGGAAATTCTCTCTAATTTTTTTTTTTTTTTTTTTTTTTTTTTGAGGTACGTGGGCTTCTCATTGTTGTGGCCTTTCTCGTTGCGGAGCACAGCCTCTGGACGCGCAGGCTCAGCGGCCATGGCTCACGGGGCTAGCCGCTCCGCGGCATGCGGGGTCTTCCCGGACCGAGGCACGAACCCGTGTCCCCTGCATCGGCAGGCGGACGCTCAACCACTGCACCACCAGGGAAGCCCTTGTCTAATTCTTTAAGCTTTAATATTTCAATCTATAGAACTAAGGAGTAAGAGTTAATTAGCAAAATTTCCTCCAATTCAAGAAATCTATAATTTCAAGAACTACTTGTAGCAAAACTTGTGTAGATATTGACTCATTACTTGGAGTGAAGAAAACTGTTAACTCTCTTTTCTTACAGAAATGCATGTTAGTGTTAAAAATCAAATAAAACCAAAAAAAAAACATTTAAATTTATGTTTAATACTGCAGGTTCTTGGTTAACTTACATGCACATTCAGGCAAACATGGGAGCTCCCCAAGAATTCATTAGTAAAAAGAAAAGACAGAATACACCTCAAGGTACTGATATCTTTTGCAACAATAGTGAATACCATAAAGTCTAAATAATATTTGTTTGATTTATGTTTCAGGTGCTTATTGTCAAAAAATTCATTAAATGTTTGGAAACCACTTTTAGCTGAAAAAATGATAGTGGGATAATTTAAGCAGGTAAGTACTTCTAGTTCCTTGAAAAATGCCTGAATGTAAAGATGTATCTAATATGAAACAGATGCTAAATGTTAGTTTTATAGACTGGTATGGAAATGAAGAACAAATGCTGATTTCTGTATATAATTTATGACATTTATAATTCAAAATATTTCATGTTAATTTGGACTCTTAAAACATTGAATAGTCTCACAGGAAATGCAAACTTGTTGTTTTATACCCAAACTTCATGGACCTACAGCTCTCACTTAAGCAACAATCCTTAAGCCAACCTTACTTAAACTGATACTCCATTAGTATTATATTGTGCTTCTGTTTTAAAGTGTAATATTTGCTGAATTAAACTGTAGACATTATCTCTGAGATACAAATGTGACCTCTGAAATCTTAAGCAACTTGCTTGAGGTCATGCAGCTAGTACAGCATCCAAGGAAGAATATAAACAAGCCATCTTTCCCCAGAATCCAAGCTCTTAGCTAACCACTGTGCGGCACTGCCTCTGATGCATCCACGGAAGAAATGAAGCTTCAAAATTTTCTGCATGTATAACTCAATAGCAAAGTTTCGTTTGATCATGGCTGATTTTATAAAAACTAAATATGTATTAGGTGAAAGATAATTCATTTTATGATAGAAAACTCAAAAGCTCAGAAAATAAGGCAGGCATGCTAAGGATCATCTAAACCAGAAAAAATAATCAAGTATATTTTCTCTTTTCTTTTTTCAGGTAAAGTTTAAAATGAACCAAATATTAAATTAAATGTAAGAATGAGTCCGGATAAGTGATATTCATAATGGTCCAGTGTTTGGCTGAAGACTTAACTCTGACTCCTACAAATGGTGCTGTCGTTGTGTCCCTTGAGAAACAGAGATCCAAAGAGTAATTTTGTTCTTCAGTTTAGAGTAGGAAGGCAGTGGAATGAGGGATTCAAAATATAAGAGATGAAAAGAATAATTGGTGGCAGAATTTCCCAGAGCACGCATTATCATCCAGAACGCAGGCTTCTGGATTATGTTTTTAAAGGACTGCCACCAGGGAAGGAGAGAAGAAAGAGTGAGAAATGGTGAGTTAAAGGGGGCGATTCTGAACTGTGGGCATTTGATGTGGGTGACTATGTTTGATTAGTTAAAGCGATGTCTTTCATTCTGTGAAATTGTCATGACAGTGTATTGAGTAATCTTTTATAAATGAAGAAAATCCTCTCAATGAATATTTAATATTTCTCTTAAAAAATGCAAATTCCTTCTGATGTACATTGTTATGATTAAACCAAAAAGTAAGAACCAACAAAAAAAGAAATATCAAATTTCCCTTTTATGGTTGCTTTAAAGAATTTGAGGGTGTGAGCTATCAAATAATAGATCTGCTGACATAGGTGTCACTTTGTTTCCATAATTATACTAAGAAGGTTAAGTTCTTCACTTTATTTGATAATTACCAGCAGTAGACATGACACAGTTATTAAAAAGTCAGAAAGGTTATGCATTGAATCTGACATCTTTATGGAATACTAAGAGTATTTTCACCTTATTTTTAAAGTTCATTTTATCTTGTATAAAAAGTTTTAAAAATACACTGCTTAATCATATTTTAAATGACAATAATGCATGTTCTACAACAGAATAGAATCTTTCTCATTTTCCGTTGATCTAAGTAGGAGATTATTTACGTGCCGTAAATCAATGGCACAGTGTAAAGCAGTAAAGATCTGAGCAGAGTGAAATAAGTGTACTTTCATCCTTGGTGCCTGCTATGTAATGGGCGCAATAGACACATATGATGTCACCCTTGGATAGTGGCCTTCATTAGAGGTCTAATAGAACTAGAATCTTGAAAATAAGGCTCTCGACTGCCAAAGCCACAATTGATTGTCCTGAGGACAGGCACAAGCCAGAGGTGATAAGCTATGGCCTAAGCACCATCATATCAGTGTTCTCTCAGGTTGTTGCTGGGAGAATATGGAAATCATAATAAAGAGCACCAGAAAACGATCATTGGAAATTCTTTGTGTGAAGAACATAGGTAAGGCGAGATGGTGTGGTCTCTCAGTGAACACAGTGCTAAAGAGATTCCCTGGAGCTTTGTGAAGTCTCTTCTCGTTCTGTACTTTGAGACTGGGAACTGTGTTGATGGTACCAGTAGAGCCATGCATCTTCTACATTCCATCTCTGTTTCCTTGCACTAAATCCATAGAAGTTATACTAATGTGCCTAGTCCTCTTGACCCTGAAAAATCTAACCAATTATACCAAAAATGTTTAAAATGCTAAATTAGCAGTCTGAAGATCGAATGTATAGCCTTTTCTTCTACTATTGCATAAGGAGGTAGCATGAGGCATATCATTAAATCCCCTTTGCCTCAATGTTTTTATGTATAAAATGGGACAATAGTAAGTACATCCCTTACCTAACTCATAGATAATGATGCAAATAAAATGCTATAGGCAACAGTTCTTTTTTAATTGAGCGTATTATAAAGGTGTTAGTGGAACTATTTTATGAACCTAGAAAGGTCTAGAATTTCAAAGATCACAAATCAAGTGGCCTTCATTGTATAGACAGGAGGGTAGGTAGCTATCTTGTCTTCTACTTATATGTGTGTGATTTGTTTACATGGCTATCTTTGCTTTTGAAAGCCAAAACATGGTATAAATTTTAAGAAAGAAAAAAGTTTTCAATATAATTTCTAACCAGCTATATTTTTAAGCAAAATAATAAGAATCTACACATAGAACTTATTCTTATAGTTTGGAATTAGGAATCCAAGAATATAAGTTATGGGTTTCATCAATAAATTTAGACTTTTGGTCATGTGTGGCCCTACAACTCTTAATAATGGCATCCTACTATCTCAGAGTGAAACTATCTCCATTCAGATGAAAAGTGGGCACAATACAATTTGAATCAAAGTTTTTCCAATCTTAGAAGCTCTAGGGGTACTGGAACTTGTAGAACAGTATCTGTTCCTCCATGAAATCATTGACATGTTTATTGAGAAACCGTTATGGAATATGTTAATAATAAGAGCTTATTTAAAACAAAGTTGTGTTTTAGAGACATACAGTATATAATAGGTAATAAGAGTGAACACATTGACTCTTTGTGTGACAGAATCTTCTAAATGCTTTACATGTATTAATTCAATCTTCATAGAAACCCTGAGAGATAATGTATTAGTTTCCTGTTGCTGCTCTAACAAATTACCATGATCTTAATGGCCTAAACCACATAAATTTATTCTCTTGTAGTACTAGAGGTGAGAAATTTTAAGTGAGTCATATGAGGTTAAAATCAAGATTTTAGCAAGGCCAGCTCCTTCTGGAGGCTCCAGGAGAGAATCCCTTCCTTGTGTCTCCCAACTTCTAGAGGGCACTGGCATTCCTTGGCTTCTAGCCACATCACCCTAATATCTGACTCCATTGTCACATCACCTTTTCCTCTTCTGTAGTCATATCTCCCTCTTATAAGAATGCTTAGGATTGCATTGGACCTACTCAAATAATCCAGTATAATCTCCCATCTCGGGGTTCTTAATCACATCTACAAAGTCTCTTTTACCATTTAAGTAACATATTCAGAGGCTCTGGGAATTAAGACGTCAACATATTTGGTGGAACATTATTCTGTCAACCACAGAGAACTATAATTCTCCTCATTTAATAAATAAAATGAGAAAACAGGTTTAGAAAGAGATCAAGCAACTTATGTTAAGTTTATTCAGCTAGGGAAATGGTACAGCCTGAAATCAAATATAGTTAAGTCTCAAGCTCTTGACCACTTTGCCATTCTGCCTGTAAGCTAACTGAAGGGGAATAAAGCCCTGAATGTGAATCCTAGGCTGATTCATTGTAACCTCATTCCTAGACAGGGATTCTATGTCACAATACTAGGTCCAACCTGAAATGGACTCTCTGAGAATAGATGAGTTAGCTTAAATTTTCTCTCCGTCCTCATTAATGTGTACATCAATAGTCCCCAGACTCCTTTGGTGACTCAAATATCTCCCAAACTCAGGTGTCCTTGATAATATGGAGTAACCAAGCCAGACTTCTTGTGATGTTTTTACTACAGAGAGTCTATTTTTCTGTCCCTGTAATAGCAGAGCTGCATGTTCCCTGTTCTCCATGGTAGTGTTTCTAGATCTTTCATGTGTGCTCAAATCACCTGGGGATTTAGTATAAAAGTGACTGCCTGACCCACAGCAGACCTGTGCGATCAGAATCTCCCAATGTGGAGCCCAGCTAGGGATGTTTGAACAAGTTTTTTCTGATTATTCTGATACACACCTAATTATGAACATCAGTTTAGGATTATGTCTTGATTCATAATCTAAAAGCATTTGTTCACCATTTTCTTTCCCCAAAGGCATTTGCCAACATTTTTGGAGACATTTTCTGTTGTAACAAATGAGGAGGTGCTACCGACATCCAGTGGGTGGAGGCCAGGGGTATCACTAAACATCCTACAATGTGCCGAACAGCACCCTGACAACAAATAATTACCCAATCCAAAAGAAACCTGTTCCAAAAGGATGTGAGGAGATGGTATCTCACTTTCTTTTAAGCTAAATCCAGTCTTCCTCTGTTCAATTATGTTTCTTCACATCAATAACTGCAGTTGGCTTTGACTTTAAAGGAACAAAACAGGGAAAATAAAGGTTGAGAAAGTTTCTACATGTTTAAGGCTGGGAGATAGTAAAACTTCTACATCAGTATTTTCAACACATTTTGTAAAGAGTAATCCAATATTCACAGTCCTCCCCCAAAAGCAAAAAGAACTCTAAGAAATTCTTGAACAATCCATGCTTCTCTAATCGTGGTTCACTGGCATTGAGTAAATGGTTTCTGGTCTCTGTTATGATTAGCATCAGATTGAGTGAGCATTTACCAACTTTTATAGCCATTGGTCATTGACAGAATAGTTCATCTTCATTTTCAGTCTTGGTTCTATCTATACCTTACAAGCTGTGTGTCCATGGGCAAATTAATTAATCTCCTCAATCCTCAGTTCCCTCATCTATAAAAGAGTGCCAATTTCATGAACTCTAGTATCACACAGATTCTTCTGTCTCTACATGACAAAAGAGACTGATGTGTGTATGGAACTCCGTTTCATGGGGAAACTATTTTTCTTGAGAACTTACTATGCACCCAAGCAATGTGTTTAACATTTTATATAGCCTCCCCCCAACTCACACACTTTTTTAAAACAACAAATCTAAAGGAAGACAAAGTGTTTTTTTTATTCTAAAAAGGACTACACATTCTCTTGCCTTCTAAGAGGTGGGAGGACAAAACATAACCGTGAGAAAATAAATCTCTGAGCTGCTGACTTTCTGGTGATAGAAGGACAGGAGAAGATGTCCTTTGCCAGCTATACTGTTAAAAGTTGAGAAACTCCGTAATGATTATTTTTATTTTGAACAGCAGATAGTTTAAATAAGAAGAGTACATGTGTTAATTACATCATGCAACAAAAATTGTATTATCGATTTACAGAGTTTGGGACACTGGAAATAATAACAGCCAACAGAACAGAAAAAGCCCATGCTTTTTGAGTGTTAATGTTCTTGTGGCAAAAGACAGATTTTTTTGGAACAGAAGATAGGAGTCACTTCAGAGTCTGGGAATATGTGAAAACCCTGGGAAGGGCCTTGGACTTCACACTGAATATGGATTAGGCTGACTGAGACAATTTCTTCCAAATTACAAAGGTCTAGATTGCATAAATGCTTTGGGTTAACTTTGAACTGCCCAGATACTACAGATGAAGAAATTGAGATTTGGTGATTGTGGATTAAGAAATTTGCCCATAGACACACAGTTATTGTTAGATCAAAGAATGCAATTTAATTTTGTCTAATCCTCAAACAGGAATTCTAATCACCTTTCTGTACCATATTCAGTTGTGATAGGGAGTAGAGTGGAAGTTAAATTGATTGCCTTAGTAGTATTTTGCTTATCAAAAGGTGGGCTGTGCTTAAAAAAACGTAGTGTGGTCGATAATTAGAAATGTCCTATTAATTGAATAATATCTTTCATTGTGGGCTCCACTTACATGTTACTATCTTCTTAGTTGGTCTTATTCATGTATCGTGTTTTAAATAAAAGAAAACCAAATGAATAATTTGCAAAAGTAATTATAATACCCAGAGTTAAGTAGCATTGACCAAGTTGCGGGTCCTATTGTAGAAACTGCATATATATTTTTATGAATTTTCACAGGAACCCTGCAAGGCAGTATTACTAGTTTATTTTTTTCTTCTGAGATAAATGGTATTTTCTCCAAATTTCTACAAATAGTAGCAGAATTAAGATCCAAATCTAGGTCTATAGGTTGTGAAAGATAAGAACAGAAAGTTTTAGATTTTGAAATAGAAGTGTTTTATAATATTTTGTATACTTTAGTCAGTGTCACTATCTTCAAATCTTAGACCCACAAACAAATAATGATAATACAAATAGAATTTTATTATTAAAATTTACTAAAGAAAATGAGTATTCAAGAAACTTAAATATCAACTTTTCTTTTTTTCAGGTTATAGTGTTTATACTTCTAAAGTTATTAAAGCTTAAACCTGCACTGAGACTTTTGGGACAACTATGTTACTGTCTCTCCTTATAATCCAAAGTAATCAACTGATGTTCAAGCATTGCTTATGACAGAAGTAAAATTCAAAAAGGGTAAGAGAAAAGTGGTAGAATGTGCTTAGGTGTAGCCAAACAACCTGGGCACTTAACTTACCCAAAGATTACACCCTGCATGTGACCTTATTTTGATATTCGGCTCAAAATCATTTTATTTTTAGGCATAGCATTGGTTGTTTTTGCTTTAACGGAGGTAATAATAAGTTACTGTTATTTTTAATTACTTTAGTCGTATAGAAAAATCTAGGTACCTGCGATATGTAACTTTAAAAAAAAAAAAAAATAGGCAGCTGCGCAGTTCATTCTTTGCAAAAAGATGCCACAGGCAAAGCTATTAAAAATCCCTGTCGGGGCTTCCCTGGTGGCGCAGTGGTTGAGAGTCCGCCTGCCGATGCAGGGAACACGGGTTCGTGCCCTGGTCCAGGAAGATCCCACGTGCCGCGGAGCTGCTGGACCCGTGAGCCATGACCGCTGAGCCTGCGCGTCCGGAGCCTGTGCTCCGCAATAGGAGAGGCCACACCAGTGAGAGACCCATGCACCGCAAAAAAAAAAAAAAAAAAAAAAAAAATCCCTGTAACTCTGCACACTTCACCTGTTTATAAGGTAGACCATTAAAAGGCAATTTGCTATATGAGGGTTGAATTGCACGACAAATAATATTTACAAATATGAGCAATTAAATTGAAAACTGCTTATTTTTGTTCTATTGCTCTGCCATATGACATTCAATCTATAAATATAAAACAAATTTTTAGGGTAAAGGGGCAATTCCCTGGAATGCAATTAAAAGCAAAATCTATGAATGGGAAAACAGACTTGTGGAAAATCATTACTTAAGAAAAATACTTTGCAATTTAAAATGGAAATTGTATTTATAATTTGCAGTGGACTTCAGTGAATTTCAAATACTCCCAGCATAAACATTTACATTTACATAAAAATTTACGTAAACATTTAGGAGTCGTGTCGCTATGTTTTACACACTAGGATGTGAAGAAGCAAATAAACTAAAAATCACAGGAAATTTTTAAATGCATAATTTTACTAACAAACGTTCTTTGAGTCTGGCATATCCTCTTCAAAGTAAAAGACATATTTATCTCTTTATGCTGGCACTATCATAATTACTGGCACTATCATAATTATGATACATTGATACATTGATACATTGAACAATTATGATACATTGAACATTCAAAAATATTGAACAATATTTTTAAGGAGAATAATACTTCGTGTTAAAAACTTTATCCCATTCTGCCCACCCCTGTCCCCCATCAAAGTAGTTTTTGGTTCACTTTTTTAAAAAATACAAAATAATCCTCTTAATTATGATGGCTCTTTGTATGATCAAAACATGCTGTGAGGATGGAAACTGAGAGATCCTGGGGGTCGAATAGGAACATCTGGGTCTCAAAATGGCCATGACCTCATTTACACAGTATTCTCCACATGTGTCAATCTACATGCAACCCCCTCTTTGCTCTGTCTTCTGCACAGACATTCCTTTAATATGTTGAAACAGCTAAGGTGTGTATTTCTCTATCTCCTCTTTGCAATTCAAGACAATCTCAAAATTATCCACTTTAAAAATCTTACCCCTTCCACTTTCTCCCACATGAGACCTGGTTAAGTGCCTCTTACTGGAAATTTTGTAATGCCCAGTATGATAGCTGTTATTACACTGAGTTATAAACATTTTTAATGTTCTGAATTAAAATTAAATGCCTTCTAAAATTAAAAAAAAAACTCTTTGAAGTTGAAGATTATTTATTTTATATCAGAAACACTATTAGCCTGTCACAATAGTTGACATTTTGAAGAAGATTAGAAGTTTAGGATTAATAATAACATTTTTTTTCTGCCATGAATGTTGTTACATGGCCCATGCATTTGATAATATACAAATAGATATATGTATAGATAGAAACCTATTGTATATTATCAATTGCATAGGTAATATATATACATATATATAAACACATATCCATATATAGTTACATTCATATACATGTATATGCATGCATATGTGTTTGTGTATAAAATCATATGTGAATATATTTCTTCCAACTTGAATATTTACTTGTTCTTGTTAAATCAGTTTACCTAGCGTATCCTTGGTCTTTGTACGGCTTCCAAGTGACAGAAGAAATCAATGATATGGTTGAAACTCATTTTTAAAATGTTAAATACATTTTTTAAATGCACCATGACTGCACATAAAAATTGAGTACTCACCTAGATGAGCATTATATGAATTATCATTTTTGTGCTAATGAACAAATATATTCAGGAGGGTGAAATATGTGAGAAATTACCATTCACTATAAAATTAATGAAACAGAAAAAATTTCCCTTTGCAATCTGAAGATTTTTTTAACTCAATGTAGATATTGAGATTCAAGTTTTCAAGTACAGTTCGCCCAGTCAAGTTTCAGCGTGCTTACATCACTGTTGCCTGCCAGAAATTGAAAATTTTGTTCCCTACGAATTTCATGTGAACATGAAAATGGAAAGAATGAATATGAGCGTTGATACAGTACCTCCGGAGGGTCCAAGCTTATCATTCTCACGAGCAATTATTTTCAGATGCCTCATGAAGGTTAAATGTTTTCCAAAACTTCATTACAATTTGTATTACAGAAAGCCTATTCTGGAAATAAATGTGTAAATCAGATCTTCATAAACCCCATGGTAAAGGAGATCTCTGTTAATGCCCTGTGCCTCATGGTTGTGGAAATTAAAGTTGTCTCACAGGTAGACTCAGAGGAGAAAATTATTATTAGATATATTTAGTGAAGATTTTCCTATGCGAAAGAAAATAGTTAAGGTTTATTTGTTGTATTCTTTTCGTGTGTGTGTGTGTGTGTGTGCATGTTCGTGTGTGTGTATATGTGTGTCTCCTTGGGCCTCATTTTTGGGATTAATATTTTAGAAAAGACTGCATTTCATCTTCTGTTGGACACAAAATTAAAGCATAAGGGTAAAGGCATGATTAGTTTACTATATGCAAACATTTGGATATTTGCACTAAAATGGCAATGAATATTATTGAGTATATAAGGTAGACTGAAGGCTAACCTGGTGTCAAAAAAAAAAAAAAAAATCTGGTTGCTGATAAAAATGGGTTGGTATTTCAGCATCGCTCCACAAATTCAATCAAGGGTTTGGCTTGTTGTTTCTTCATCACATAGGTCATTATCCCCTTCTGCATCACTGAGAATGAATCCGGTCATGTTCTCATGCCAGCCCACAGCAAGGAAAAAGAGAGAATGGGCTACCTAATTAATATTCTGTGCCCATTTTCAATGTGAGGGTTTGTTTCCCCTACATAATCAAGCAATTCTCAGACACTAGCTGAGTGTCTCACAATTCAACTCAATCCTCCTCCTACTGTCTACCTGGCCATAGCATCAGATCCCACAGGACTGTCCCCACCCCCTCAGAAACAATCACAAATCCAGGATGTCACCTGTGCTTCTGACCAGTTGGCTATAGACTGCCGATTTCTACAAGCCCCTCCATGGGTTTGATTAATTTGCTAGAGCGCTCACAGAACTCAGAGAAACTTTTCACTTACTACATTATTGGTTTATTATAAAAGGATATAACTCAGAACAGCCACATGGAAGAGATGTATAGGGCAAAAGAAAGGATGAGCTTCCATGGTGTCTCCAAGTAGGCCACTCTCCCAGCACCTCCACCTGTTCATCAACCCAAAAGCTCTCCAAACCTCATCCTTTTGGGGTTTTATGGAGACTTCATTGCATAGGCACGACTGATTAAATCATTGGCCACTGGTCATTGATCCAACCTCCAGCCTCTCTCTTTTAGCTAGAGGTTCAGGAGGATGGGGCTAAAAGTTCCAACTCTCTGAGCCCTTGGTTTGTTCTCCTGGCAACCAGCCCCCATCCCTGGGTGGGCTCAAAAGTCACCTCATTAACATAACAAGAGACACTTTTATTGCTCTCATCACTTAGGAAATTCTAAGGGCTTTAGGAGCTCTGTGCCAGGAAAGGGGATGGAGACCAAATACATATTTCTTATTATAAATCACAGTATCATACTCATACATGATATTTTAATGCCAAGGCCTGGAAGTGAACATGTCATTTCTGTCCACTCCCAGTTGGCCTGAATTCATTTATGTGACTGCTCATAACTGCAAGGAAAATTGTGAAATGCAGGCTCTGGCCATGTGCTGAGTTTAAACTGGTGGGAGACTCATCAATTAAAAGGAAGAAATAGAGAATGGATGCCAAGAGATAGGTAGGTGTATCTGTCTCTCTGATGTCTGGCAAAAGTTTTAAAATTCTCCGAATTTTTTTTTTTTAATTTTTAGTCTGTTCCCACTCAGAATTACTTAGAAGAGAGTAAAGAATATTACTATAAGTTGAATTCAAAATCTTATCATTTGCTTGTGCTATAGTCAATAGTCTAAAACACTATGCTTCCAACTATGCTTATGTTGTCTTTTGTGAATTAAATCTTAGAGAGCAGCCACAGTTAATTGTCTTTGTAAGAGTTACCAATTACAATGTTAGGCATATTTTCTAAAATGATCTTGTACTTCCTATTGTTGACCTGAAGTAAATGGGTTGCCAGATATTTCTTCAGGAAAGATGGGTTTATTCAGGATCAGTTGAGAACTGCAGTTCATAGTCAACAACGATGGTGAGCCATGGGCAAGTTCCCACACAGCAAAGGAAGGAAAACATTTTTACAGAATGGCAAAAAAAAACAAAAAAAAACAAAAAAAAAACAAAAAAAAAACATGGAAGGGCTACAGTAAACAAAGAGTCCAAGGCTTTTCATTGGCTGAGTATTTGACAGGAAATAAGAGGAGTCTTTCTTCTTCCTGCTGGTTTCTGCTGTTGTGACAGGGCATAGGAGGTCCCCCTTCTGGTCTTCGAAATCTATTTAATTGAGATTTCTGTTTATTAATTTTATATTTCCTTCTTTTGATCAAGATCTTTCTCTGAAAGCATCTCTGATCAAGAGTCAGGTTTTCTAGTTTCAGTGGCTTTTTATCCCTCAATTCCAGGAAGGAACTTTGTTGGGTGTAATGTCCCATGTTGGAGGGAAAACGCACAAATTGGAAACCTGTTAAGGTCACATTCCAGAAAACAAGGAGGGGTAGGAAGAAGAGCTCTCAGGCACGTTTTGTCTGAAGTCCATATGTTATCAAGATCATAGACACTGGAGATCATCTGAAGCATTATGTCATCATCAAAGGTTTAATGACAAACTTCCAACAGGCCTGGTCTGGATATCTTAAGAAAGCTGTCTCATCAGATGTCATCTGCCTTAATTCCAGAAAATCTTTATTTTCAGGTCACCGGATGTTACGTAGGTCCAGTCAGGGTTCCACACTTTCCTTAGGTGTGTTGCATGAATCCAAGAGTTTATTCCTTGGAACTTGGCAGAGCAAGGGTTGGTTAGCAGTACTTGAATTCAAGCAGTACTTGAATGGGGCCTTTTCAGTAAAGTTTAAGAGAGTCTTTCTGGAGCCCAGTCTTTCTGGGCCTTTTCCGTGAAGTTTAAGAGAGTCTTTCTGGAGTCTTTCTGGAGTCTTTCTGTTTTTTCCAATAGACGAAATATCCAGATTACAAGGTGTGATGCTTAAGATCTTTGTCTCCCGAGAGCTCATGGTGAAAAGATTGCTCCACCAAAGCGGTTATTTTTAATAGAAGCAATTAGGCCTTTGCAATATTGGAGCACTTCTCCCTTTATTAGCTGTGGATCAAAAAACGCAGGAGCCAAGTGCACTGGGCATCCAGCAACTATCTTGAAGAGTGAGTTTATGAGTTCCAAAAGGGATGGTTCTGAGATTTAGAAGGATCAGTGACACTGCTTTTGGCCTAGGTATTTGGAAGGCTTCTACAAATTTTGCCAATTGAGTCTTAAAAATGTCCTTAGTGCGTTTGACTAAACCAGAGAATTGAGGGTGGTAAGTACAGTGAAAGTGTTATAAAACCAGCCAAATGGCACAAACTTAAAGCACCTGGCCATTAAAATGGGTTCCTCAATCACTGTGATGTTCACGAGGGCTTCCCCAGGTAGGGATAATCTTTTCCTAAAGGACTTTTGTCACAGAAGAGGCAATAGCTTGTCTTCCAGGAAAGGCTTTTGTCCAGTGTGAAAGCATACAGACCATGACTAAAATATATTTATATCCATTAGACAGAAGAAGTTATGTGAAATCCAATTGCCTGAACTTGAAAGGTCCATTAAGCAGTTTAAAATGTCCAGGAGCATTACAAACAGACTTCCTGGGTTGTATTTGGACAAGTGGGACAAGTGAGGTAGGCACCTTTTTGTGGCCCTGTTAATGTTTCCCCACCAATATTGATTAATGAAGGCAATCATTTTGTCAGTAGACCAATGGTTTAATGCACGTACAGTGGTAGGGAGTCGGAATTTTAGAGTCTCCAGTAGGACACTAAATGCTATTTTGTTCAAACCAGAGCTCATTTTTTTTCATCAAACCAATAACTGATGAATTTCCAATCTCAATTTTCCTTTTCTGAGGCCAATTGTTGGAGTTCTTTAGCCAAATTTCCTAAGTTATTGTTTGGAGAAATGTCCCTTTTGACTATGACAAAGGTTTGACTGCTGTTGGTTCCTCTAAGGGCAGTATTCCTTGCAAAAATATCATCAAGACGATTTCCCTTAGCATCCAGAGTCAAGTTCAGAATACCTCAGAATCTTAATGTAGCTAAAGCAACAGGCTGCCTCCAATAATTCCTGAATAGAGGGGCCATTTTAAATTTTATTTCAACCAGAAGTAAGGAAGCCACATTGTTTCCCTAACATTCCAAAATCATGAGCTGCTCTGAAAGCATATCTACTATCAGTATCAAATTGGCAGTACTTGGCTAAAGTACAAACCCCTGTAAAATTGTATAATTCAGCTCTTGGGCTGAACTCACCATAGGTGATGGTATGACCTCGACAACATCAAAAGGGAGTCATAATAGCAAACCCTGCACCATATTTACCACCATCACCTTTTAAATATGAACCATCAGTGAACCTTGAGAGATCACCTTACCCAATGGAATTTTCTGTAGATCATCACAAGGAGTCAGATATTAAGCAGTCACAAGGGACTTTGTGGGTGATGGAGGGGAGAAAGTAGGGGAGAAAAGTAGAATGTAAAAGAGTTATGGGAGGGCTTCCCTGGTGGCACAGTGGTTAAGAATCTGCCTGCCAGTGCAGGGGACACATGTTTGAGCCCTGGTCCAGGAAGATCCCACATGCCGTGGAGCAACTAAGCCCGTGCACCACAACTACTGAGCCTGTGCTCTAGAGCCCACAGGCCACAACTACTGAGCCTGTGTGCCACAACTGCTGAGGCCCGTGCACCTGGAGCCCATGCTCTGCAATGGGAGAAGCCACAGCAATGAGAAACCCACACACTACAATGAGAAGTGACCCCCACTCGCCACAACTAAAGAAAAGCCCGCACGCACCAACGAAGACCCAATGCAGCCAAAAATAAAAATAAATGAAAAAATAAATTTTACAAAAATTAAAAAAAAAGAGTTATAGGAGGAGAAGTTAACAAAAGAAATTTGTATGTGGTGAGGCTACTGGCTGAGAAATGTTGAGTGTGATGAAAATTCAGGAGAACTTCTATTGCATGAGGTATAAAAATGGTTAAAGGGGATCCCATAATGGTTTTCTCAGTGGTCTTGATTAAAAGGGCAGTGGCTGCAATGGCTCTAAGTCAAGGGGTGTATCCCTGTGCCACAGTATCCAGTTGCTGGCTATAACACCCTATGGGTTGATATCGGTCCTCCTGTTTTTTTGGTGAGTACCCCAAGGACATCCCTTTCCTTGATAACAAAATAATAGCACCTGCTAAAAGTTTTACATGACAGAAGACTGTGCAAAGGTGGATAATGAGAAAGGATCTTCCTAAAACACCCAGCAAATACCTTTACAAACACCCCATCACAAATTGGACCATAGGTCAGTTCCTGAACCAATCATGACAAACGGTGACCTTACATCTCAGTTTTCCCCAAAGTGTTGTTAGCTGTTATTCTGTCACAATTAGATAGTGCCCCCTTTCAATCTTAAAATTGTCACAGTTGGAATAATAAATTGTATTTCTATTCTATCCAAAGTCAATCTGGTAAAATCCTGAAATTTAGAATGGGATCAGCTTTTGTTGGAGCATATGTGCATGATGAACAATGGGGAAATTTCTGAATGAAATAAGGTTCTTTATGAAAGGTAAAGAAAATGGATATCTGTAAGAAATCACCAATGTCCTTCAAGGGATCTTTTCCTGATGTGGTGGGCTGAATTGTTTCCCCTCTAAATTGATATGTGGGTGCTCTAACCCTCAATGTGACTTGGAGGTAATGGTAGTTAAGTGAGGTCATGAGGAAGGGACCTTAATGCAGTAAGACTGGTGTAATAAGAAAAGGAAGAGACAACAGAAATCCCTCTCTTTCTGTGCACACAGAGAATAAGCTATGTGAGGATGCAGTGAGAAGGTGGCTGTCTACAAACCAGGCGAAGAACTCCCACCAGAAACTAACCCTGAAGCCATCTTGATCTTAAACTTCCACCCTCCAGAACCATAAGAAAGTAACTTTGTGTTGTTTAGGCCACCCAGTATGTAGTATTTTCTTATGGCAGCCTGAGCAGATGAATATACCTGTTATATATATTTTTCTTTTGTAAGGATATGGGAGCTTACCTCTGATGCTGGGTGCTTTCAATTGTGGGTGCTTAAGGGGAACATGGGTTCTGATTTTCTATTTTTTTCCACTCCATCTACCTCTGCACTTAGGACTTCCCTAATTATGGAACTAAGCCCTCAACTCTTTGGATGAAGAGTCTTAATGTACAACTACCCCCACAGTCCCCAAGCTTTTAAAATGCCATATGCTATGTGTATATCCTTGGATAATTGTGACCCATTTTAGTAGAGTTCCCCTACACCCCACTTATGTGTTGACTGATGTGTGGTAACTTGGATGGGCTCAATATAAATGCCGTCCAGCTTGTACAAGAAAAAACAGAGAAGCTTTTAATATGAGATGAAAGAATATTGAAGGAGAGCTTAAAAGAGAAGTGTTTAGTCAGAATTGTAGTGAAATTCATGCTCTAAATTTGAGAAAAGGATGATTTTCAAAATTAACCTCAACTTGGAACTTCTTAATATTTGTTCTAATGTTCTTATTCCTACTCACTTTTTTCTCCTAACTTGAAAAGCTTTTTTGATGGAGAACATCACTTCCCATATGCTGTATTTATCCTTAAATAGAGAACCTCAGGTTAAATTCCCTTACGGCTCTATTAGACTTGCTTTTCCTCAAGATTGTTATTAAGGCACATTTACCAAGATAGTAACTACCTAATAGAGGCATTCATTTTAAATTTAATATACAAGTTCTGCAAAATTCAGGTCAGGAGTGGGCCGAAGGCCTATGCTGGATATACACAATTAGGCTGGGCTGGGACTGTCACTGCCTAATTGTTAAGGGCTGCAGTTCACTGGTTTCTAAAGATTTTATTTACATGTCACTATTGAGGATACAAAAAAGGATGTTTTAACATGTCCAGGAGGACCTGGAAAAGCAACCTGCAATAAAATACACTAGGACTTCTGCAGTAAAACATGCATATTCTCACTAAGTATGATAAAGATTATAAGGTCAGTTCAGGTCAGCTTTTGCTTCTGAAAGAGCTTAGATCACCTTGAATTTGCACCCATCTGAGTTATCCTTTTTTTAACTTGTTTTTTTTTTCCTTTAAGCTCTTATTTTTTTAAAGAGTTTTGGATTTCAGAATTGGGTAAGGGGTTATAAACTTGCAATATGGTCACAGTCCGAATTTATGAGGAAGAAGTTGAGACAAAGTGAGTAAAGAAACCCGTTCAGGTTTCCACAGCTGCTACCTGATGAAGGCATGATTCAAATTCCTGCAGTACAGTTTTACTAGGTCATCCCAGTGAAATGAACAACAGAGCAGGAAAAGTCCACTTTCTTTAATGAGGTAAGGAAGGTGTCTTGGAATAGGTGGCCTTTGAGTTTTGCACTGTTGGATTTTTATAAATGTGTTACTTTATGCTTTTCCTCACCAAGTACATTAAACCCAGTTAGCTAAGGAAAGAGATTCAAACATGACTTTTGGATGAGTTTGGCTGGGACAGACATTTGGAAATGAACCAGAAAGGGAGGAAGGGCCAGATCGTAGACTCTAAACATTGTATTAAGGCTTGGAAATGCAGACACTAACCGGGAAGTAAAAGGAAAAAAGGTTAAATGATGAAATCGTAGGTTAGAGTTGCAGGGGGATAATGAGTTAACAATATATGAATAGTGAGCAAGGTAGGGACCTTTAGATATGCATATATGTGAACATTTTTATATGTGTAACTTCTATAGCTAAACAAAAATAATTACTTGTTGTCCCCATCAAACCCCGCTTTCTAAATCTTTGTGTAAATTCACATAGACTCTCGCTACTACTTTTAACAAATCGAATTTGTACTAGGTCCATGATTACTAAAATATGACATGACTCTGTCCTTATCAATTAGGGTACAATCTATGATTCAAATTGTGGTACAAGCATAGCATGTACTTGAAATTTATAAGTTTAAAACTACTTTGAAAGAGATTTTTAATAGAATTCTAGTCAACTTTTGGTATTTAGTTAGTACTTTGATTAGTTTAAGGATTCACTATTAAAAATGTTAGAAATGATACTATTATGGGGAAATGTCAGAGATAGCTGGTTATCTCACAAGCTTCCAAGTTGGAAAATGTTACATAAACACAACCGACTGGATTGATTTGAGGATCCTATCTGAAGACCTCACTCACCGAGGAAAAACAGAATGCACTGAGTTAACTAAAAATGCAATGTTTCTATGGGGAAAGACGGGAAGAGGGAATATATAAATTAAATAGAATATATTTCTTCTCAGTGTATGGAAATAAATCAAGATTGATTACAGAGAGAGGGTCAGGCAAAATAAGATGTCAAAATCTGTAATGAAATATCAAAATTGTAGAAGGAGTTAATAAAAACGTGTTAGCTGCAGGTTGCATGTCGTCATGGCTTTTATCGTTATATGAGAAAATTAACTATAGTAGCACTCAAATAACACCAAGGTAATTAAAGTTCTGTCAGGTTCCCTATTATAAAGGCCAGTCTTTCATGCTCAGCCATTGGCTCAAGGATGAAATTTAGGGCACAGCTGAAGGCTAAGATATCTTAGTATCTAAGTGGGATATCTTGGATAAAAATGTACACACTCTCTGTGTATATACCTGTGTGTATCTACCTATATATATATGTATTTCTCTGTGTGTGTATGTGTATATACATATTCTAAAAAATGAAGAAAAAGGATTAGCTTTAACATATAGTTTTCAAAAGTTACATTTCAAAAGTGAAAACTTCAGGGAGTTTACTCAATTAATCAGTAGTCATCCATTTGTCTATGAGCTACCGATTCCAGTTTTTTGTTTTTTACCAGAGCCTTGTGTGTGTGTGTGTGTATGTGTGTGTGTGTGTGTGTGACATCATTTCTCTTAAAAATTAAGCTCATTTACATAAATTCATCTTACATAGTTTATAGTCATGCTTTATCAAATTTTCCATTTATCTTACTTTTCTCGCACTTTTGCACTAACTCTGGAGGATGTTTTTGAGTTTAAACATTAAATTGTCAGTGCTGTTCAATATTTCAAAGGTGCAGACAACGTGCTAATCATCCCCAAAAGCTGATAGACCTTTAAGAGATCCCAGATGGACCCATTCCAGCAGCCATGCTTATGTGTAATTCATTAAAGGACTTTTTCTTAATCCCAAATTCATTTTCATGTCTCTACTTTTAATTATTGTTCTTTATTTTGCTGATTAAAAACACAAGAAATGACTGGGACATAAAAAATGTAACCTTTGTGATAAAAAATTGATATGGGCAAATAAGAAAAAGGAAGATCACCATGCTAAGCAGTTTTTCCTGGATACTTTCATGTTTGTCTTATGTTCCAGCCCCTACAAGATGGTGTCTGAGAAGAGTGAGACATTTTTCTATGCAACATTTTTAGAGAAGTCATGTGTTTTGCAAAGCTAAACTTCTTGATTATGTTGAAATTCAAGCTAAATATAATTTCCAGATGAGCATACTTATGCATATAATACATTATTAATTTCTGTACAATATTAAATAAAAAACATTTCCAGGCATCCTGGCATGAATTAAAAATATGGATGCCACCATACTATTGATTATTTTTCTACATAGTTACACTTTAATATGCATAGCAATGCAAAATAAATATGCTAAGAATCTTTCAATGATACACACCATTCTTCTGAAAATGCTAAGATACATTTTGCACAAAATTCATACACTATATCCACTATTCCATGAAAAAAATTGATCTATTTCAAATATAATTCTCTATCACACAATGTATTTAGAATTTCTCTGTGGAGTAGTCTCAGGCTTTTTACATATGTTTGAATAGTAACAAGATTTCTGTAATACAGAATGCATCACATTATTATTAATAATAATAGACTACTATAAATCCCATCACTGTGTGAACATTTAGCACGTGCCATCTCTAATTTTCACAGAAGAGTCCTGTTTGCTAAACAACCTCAGTAATTTCAATCATGCTACTATTGTTGAAAATCTGTCAATATTCAAGCCACTGTGCCAGGTGCAGGAGAAACCAAGTGATAGAAAACCATTTCAGAGCTCTGTAACCTCAAAAAGCCTATTATCTAACTAGAGATATTGATTACAAACAAAAAGCGTGTCTCCCAATTCAAGGCTTCTCTCATTATGATGTCTTAAATATTTTACTGGCCTCCTAGCTAATCATTTCACTTTTATATGCCAAAAAATGCATATACATGATATGTGTGTGTATGTGTAGAAAATTTTATACAAACTTAAAAATAATTACTTTTATTAATTTTAATAGAATCAATACATGGAGCTATATTAGCCAAAGTGAAAAATGAGAACTCAATCAAACTCAATATCAAAGTTTAAAATTTCTGTATAACTTTCTTAGAGAAAACAAGGCACCAGCATTTAGAGTCTGAAATTAGCGTTGCTAAGATAAAGAATCGTTATTGGGAAAGAATCATTTCTAAATACAACAAACCTTATTTCCAGTCAGAAAGTAATCACTATTTCTAAGCTGCATTGGGCTGAATTTCCTGCTAACAAATGATAATATAGAACTCTATGAAAATTAATGTTCCACTGAGAGCTCCAAAAATGATCTCCTCTAAAGATAATATTGGTGCATTAAAATAAAGAATTACACATTAAGTTTCAAGTTAAAACTCTATAGCATTAATGCAAAAATAGGCTGTGATGTATCTACTTTATTTTTTAAAACACTTTTTAAACTGTTGGAAGATGTTTAGAGAAATTAATCTATACCAAGATTAAGATCACAGTGAGGCTCATTTCTCAGAAATTTTCAGAGGTATTTCAAACAAATAAAACAAAGTTTTATTTTTTTATTTTGTTATTATTTCAAAGAATTTCAGAAATAGTATTTAATTCCCATTATTGATAGAAGGTAACCATTTTCACTGCTATTCATTATTTTATACATCTTATTTGATTTGCACTTCCATGTCATTATGTACTGTTTGATTATACCTTTTTTTTTTTTTTTTACGTCTTCTTTCCTTTTATTGAAAAAAACATTTAGAAAATGGCAGTCTCTATCAATGGGCACAACAAATCAACAAGCATATACAAGTGGAAAACAGACAAGATAAAACCAAAAATGCCGTTGGTTGCTTTATTTGGTTAAGAGCACAAAATGTTAGTAACTTACTTTTCTTTGACTTAGACACCATTGTTTCATTCTTTTCTTCTTTTTCTTTTGCTTTTATTTCTACTTTAAAGACTTATTAGATTCTGTTAGGAATGTTCTTTGCAGTTTAGAAATGAGCCCAGAAAGATACAAGCACTGAAGAAGAGGTATCTTTCCACACTCCTCACTACATCACTTTCAACTTGTATACACAAACTTCTGTTCAGGTGGTTCTTACCATTAGATTATTCTCTCACTAAGAAGAAAAGTAAAATGCACCCCTACGTTCATAGAAGCACTATTCATAATAGCCAAGACATGGAAACAAGCTAAATATTCATCAACAGATGAATGGATAAAGAAGATGTGGTACATATATACAATGGGATACTACTCAGCCATAAAAAAAGAATGAAATAATGTCATTTGCAGCAACATTGATGGACCTAGAGATTATCATACTAAGTGAAGGAAGTCAGAAAGAGAAAGACAAATACCATATGATATCACTTATATGTGGAATCTAAAGTATGACACAAATGAACTTATCTATGAAAAAGAAATAGACTCATAGACATAGAGAACAGATTTCTGGTTGTCAAGGGAGAAGAGGGGTGGGGGAAGGATGAATTGGGAGTTTGGGACTAGCAGATGCAAACTACTACATATAGAATGGATAAACAACAAGGCCCTAATGTATAGCAGAGGTTACTCTATTCAATATCCTGTGATAAAACATAATGAAAAAGAATAAAGAAAAGAATGTGTAAATATAGAAAAGAATGTGTGTGTTTATATATACATATATATATATATTTACACATATATATAACTGAATTTATACATATGTATAACTGAATCACTTTGCTGTACAGCAGAAATTAACAGAACACTGTAAATCAACTATACTTCATTAAAATAATTTTTTAAAAAAGAAGAAAAGCATAAAATAGGGAATGCCCCATGTTAAAGACACCAGTTTTAGTTTATTATACAAGTATCTACAAGAGGGATAGTAAGAGGACTAGCTTTGCTGGTGCATAATCTACAGCATCGTGAGCTACTGAGATGTGGTACGGTTTCTGCGGAAGGATCCGTATTTATTCTCCATGCACTAGCTTGGCTGTGCTCAGTGACCAGTGCCTATTCGGATTGATTCATGTCTTACTTTGATTGGTTGATACCCAGCTGTACAAGTTGTTAAATATTTTTAATATCACCCCTCCTCTGCTGAGTGACTTTGAGCAAACTAATCCTCTCTCAGTTTCAGTAGTGAAACAAGACATTTGAACTGTATAGTCTCCCAAGTCCCTTTCAGCCATTACATTCTATCACTTGGGGTTTAGCTATACACATAATGAGTAGGAGTCAAGATGGAGAGTGAGAATGCCAGAGAGTGAATTTTTGAGAAAATCACAACTCAACTACTGTTTAGAAGATACAGTATCAATGGTTTAAATGGAATTTGAGAACAGACACTGCAGAATTTTACGGAGTTAATTTCCTCTATTAGATGACTGGGGACTATGTAGAGATGGGAACCAGCTGGTTTTGTAACATCAATCTTGTAGAGTACAAAGACTAATGTTAAATAGGTTCTTCTTTTACAAGCTTGCCAAGCAACTACAGGTTTCTTGAAAAGAACTGCAGAGGGCTTCCCTGGTGGCGCAGTGGTTGAGTCTGCTTGCCGATACAGGGGACACAGGTTCGTGCCCTAGTCTGGAAAGATCCCACATACCGTGGAGCAGCTGGGCCCGTGAGCCATGGCCGCTGAGCCTGCGCGTCCGGAGCTTGTGCTCCGCAACCGGAGAGGTCGCAACAGTGAGAGGCCCGCGTACCGCAAAAAAAAAAAAAAAAAAAAAAAAAGAACAGCAGAGCTAGAAATTTGCAAAATGTTAACTCTACTATTTTGCTTGTCGTTTATATTTTTTAGTAAAAAGGTGAAAATTGAGTCCAGCTGGTAAATATGAAAACACGTTAGTAATGTAAGCAGACTAAGCAAACATTAATAATTTATTATTTTTTATCATAGGCTATCATTCTTCAGTTCATAAATGCATGGGATACAGCATCTACTATATCACAGGCATTGTGTTACCTGTTGGGAACACATGTAAACTACTCATACTCAAATCTTTTTCTCAGGGTTTGCCTTTGGGAAATCTAGCTTAAATTAGTGTGTGTGTGTGTGTGTGTGTGTGTGTGCCTGTGTGTGCACGCACAGGCACACACAGGCACACACATACACATGTGCCAATGTTAAAGTGTTGGGGGCAGGGTGGGAGGTGGCATGTAGGGCATTCCAGGCAGCTGGAACATCATATATGAAAGCATGGAGGTGGGAAGTAAAGAGAATTCTAGAAACACCTAATAATGTACAGGAATGACTAGAGGATTGCAACATACATGGAGAGGAGTAAGAGAACATACTCTGGTGGATGTTGGAAGCAAGAAAATAAATAGTCTTCTATGGCCCATTAAAAAGAATTTGTACTTGTTCATGAAGACCATTAGAAACACATTGAGAAAAGGATATTCCAATCAGAGGGAATTGCTTGGGTACACATGCTATTGCTTGAAGAAGTTTTGCATATTCCTTTAAAATGATATAGAAGTCTAAGTGTGCTAATGGGAAGATGATAAAGGAGCAAGATATAGATAACAGTTATTAGAGCTGTTTAAAATTGATTTGTTTTATTTGATCAACATATTTTGGTTGCCGATAGAAGAAAAAAAGAAAAAAAAAAACGGAACTCCTACTCTTCCGTCATATTAACAATAGGATAACATGGTTTCCACTGCCTTGTATTTGAATTAACTGATCCTTTCTTCTGCTTACTCTAGTCTGCTGTTGAACTCCTCATTGACTTCTTCAGTTAAGTTCTTGTATTCTTCAGCTCTATGATTTTTTGTCTGATGCCTTTTTGTATTTTCTGTCTCTTTGTTGAAATCCTCAGTTGTTCACACATTGCTCTCCTGGCCTCAGTGGGCATCTTTATGACTTTTATTTTGAACTCTTTATTGAGTAAATCACTTATCTCCATTTCATTAGGGTAGGTTTCTAGATAGTTACCTTGTTCTTTTGTTTGGAACATATCCCCTTGTTTATTCTCCTTGACTCTTTGTGTTGGTTTCTGTGCATTAGATGAAACAGTCACCTCTTGGACTTCCCTGGCAGTCCAGCAGTTAGGACTCTGCGCTTCCAATGCAGGGGGCATGGGTTCGATCCCTGGTAGGGGAAATAAGATCCCACATATGTCATACGGTGTGGCCATTTAAAAAAAAAAAAAGAGGGGCTTCCCTGGTGGCGCAGTGGTTGAGAGTCTGCCTGCTGATGCAGGGGACAGGGGTTCGTGCCCCCAACCAGCCCGGCCCACGTGCCGTGGAGCGGCTGGGCCCGTAAGCCATGGCCGCTGAGCCTGTGTGTCCGGAGCCTGTGCTCCTCAACGGGAGAGGCCACAACAGTGAGAGGCCTGCGTACTGCAAAAATAATAATAATAAATAACAAAAAGAGCCACCTCTTGTAGTACTGACAGAGTGGCCTTGTGCAGGAGACAGATCTTATTAATCAGTTGGCCTGAGCTCCTGGTTGCCACTCAAACCTCTGTAGTTGTCCAAGCCACCATCTTTGTTTTTAGTTCAGGGTGTGTCAAGACACGTTAGTGTCCCGAAAGCACGGACTACTAAATGCCTGCTCCTTCAGCTTCCGAATGCAGGTCAACTGGAAGTCCAACCTTAGGCAGCAGCTGGGAAAGTCAGGACATTAGATATCCAGTTTAGGCCCCATCAGGGAGAAAATGGAACTGGGTGTTTGCTTACTCAGTCTGTGCTGAGCCAGGGGGAATTGTTGCTGGAAATGTGTGTGGGACCTAATATAATCAGCTCTTTATTTTGTGTGATACCAAGTGATTACCAAGCCCATCAGTACCAAGGGCTAGGTGATTAGAGAGCTAGTGCCTCTGGTGGCAGCCACAAAAGTAGGGATACTACATATGTGGACAAGCTCCTTCCGGAAAGAAGCTGGAGACTTGGTTTTACTGTCAGGAAAATCAGGGGGGAGACAGCAAAGAACAGGCCCATCAGCTTCTTCCAACTCCCTGGAAGGTCCCATTTAAGTTTCCCATTCAGGCTGATTAGAAACTGGAACTTCTAGCAGCAGCTGGGAAAGTATGCGGTCAACTTCTTTCCAGAGAGAAACTGGGCAGTGGGCAGTTTTGCCTGTGCCCTCTATACTGAGCTCAGGTGTGTAGCTGCAGGGATTGTTCCTGCACTTATTTAAAAACTACTTCTTTGTTTGCTATTATTCTGTGTGACTTGTGAATGCAAGCCCCATTGCCTGTCAGAGATGGGTAGTTTGGGTGACCATCCTGCAGGTGACAGCTGTAAATGTTGAGGCGTTAGAGGTATGGACAAGTTCCTTCTAGGGTGAAGCTGGACATTTGGTTTTACTGTTGAAGCAAGATAGAGGGAGGATGTGGGGTAGTACCTTTTGGCTCTTTTGGGCTCCAGGGAGGATCCCAATCAGCACCTAGACACAGGCTAATTAGAAGCTGGATTCTCAGCATTAGCTGGTAAGTACATAGTTAACCCTTCCAGGGAAAAACTGGGAGATGGGTAGTTTTTGTCTGCTCCCTCTGCACTGAGCCTGGGGGGAATAACGTAGGGAGTGTTGATGTGCTCAACAACTGCTGCTTTGTTTTCTATGGTCCTGTGGGACACATGAATGCAAGACCCATTGGCTATCAGAGCTAGGTGATGTGGGGACCCATCTGGGTGGCAGCCTTTGAAATTGGGGTGCTATATGTGTGGTCCAAATCCTTGCTTCTCAGGGAGGAGCTGGGTGTTGGGGTTTCCCTTCTCATCATGAGACACTGTGCCTGGGGTGGGCGTTATAGGGAGAGTGTGTCTCCGCCTTTCCTACTTGTTTCCATGTGAGTATTTTCTCAGTTGTTCAATGTGGAGGAGTCAATCAAATACAGTTTCTGGATTTTTCTCAGAGGGAATTGCTCCACATATAGCTCTGTATTTTGTGCCTTCACTGGAGGAGGGAAATTCAGGAGACTCCTATGTCACTATCTTGGTGATAATCACTCTTCTTTTCCCTTTGTTTAAATGAAATTGGAAAAATGTGGAATATCCCTCCTTTATTTAAACAGATTTTCCAGGGAAATATGCAAAAAGGGGAAGAAAATTCTAATCCTACTATGAAGCCCAATACTATTATGAATTCCCATAATTGCAGTCTTTCAGTCTGTAATATAATTATTGTCTCCATAACTCTCCGCTGCATCACTGTGATAGGTTCATTTCACTTACAGATCCACCTCGTTTGCTATGGCCATGGGTCAGCCACTATCCTATGTATTTCACTGCTTTCCCACCAAACTATAAAGTGTAGTAAACTCTTTTTTAAAATGTTGTGTATATTCTGGTTTTTCTCAAGAAACCAAGAACATACTGCAGCTCAGATCAGCTACACCACACTGTTTGTAAACAACTGCTTGTCTCTTTGAATTATAACTCATCAAAGAATACTGGACATTCTTGGATTAAAATGTCCGGCCCAAATGCAGATATCTATTTAGTTCTGAAAACTTACTGAGACAGAGCTGGCACTTAAATTTTCTTGAATAATTCCATTATATCATTAAGATAATCCTGGGCTGAGATTATTTTTTTCTTAAATGAGGCAGTAAGCAAAAATTTTAGTGTATCATGCAAAAATGTATTAAGTTTAACATGGCCCTTTGAGTCTATTTTGAATATTGCATCCATTTGTAAATGGATTACTGAGCTGATGAGACTATAAGAAATGGTCTCCCAGGCATGCAGGCATAGAACCAACAATAAAACTCAGCAATATTGGTTAAAAATACGACATGGTGACATCAAGTAATTTCAAAATTTAGTGTGAGAAACAAATGTTTTGAAGATTTTGAATCACATATTTCGAGTTAGTCTTTGGAGTTATGTTGAACCCATATTTCAGGTAAGCCTAAAATTAGGATGTAGCAGATATGTTATTACCTGGATTTTCTTCTCCACAGTCTCTCATCAAATCCTTAAACTTCTGAACCTGACATTTCTGGAGGGAGAATGCATTACAGTCCCAGAGCAGCAAGGAGACAGAAGAAAGAGAGCCTACTTTCAGCATAAAACTAATAGACTGGGCACTCTTCTTGCCTATCTTTCTGGTACACTCCATTCCCAAATCCTCTGTTCATAACACCTTCATTCTAAAATAGTTGATACATTAGTTCTCCAATTCACTTCCCACTCATTTCTTAATTATCTATGCACAAAAATTTGACTGAACAACTAAATATAGCCTTAAGGGAAGCATACCACACACACACACCCAACACCTTTAGGTAGAGTAATTATGCTACTCTATTAGACTGTAAAAGTGAAATGAAAACCTCTATTGGTTTGGTGTCCTTTATCACAGTTTTTTTCAGAGTGATTAGTGTATCATTCAAATTTATGGACCAATATTATTTATTAATATAGTATTGGAAATCATACTAAATGTTAGAAATGGAAGGTACCATTCTCAGTGCTGGAATTTTGATATAATATCTTGTCAAATTACCATCAGGGAACTCATGACATTACATTTTTATTTTTCATTTTCAGAAAGATCTTGGCACATAGTAGGTATTCAATAAACACCTGTTATATGAATGAATAAATAGATGCATCCTATAGCTCCAAATGATCCTAGGGAACAAGCACATCACATAAACTCCTTATTTGATATATGATACTGAGCTCAAGAGGATGTGTGAATTGTTTTAAATTATATATAGTTTGCAGCCAGGTTTATGTTAAAATGTAGGTCAGTTAAGTCAGGGCTTGTTGCTATTACACCACACAGCCTGATAACTGGAGTCTGCATAATCCCTGTTAAATTGTGACGTTTCTAATTAGATGTGATTTCCATGCAGCCTGGTATAATAGTAGTTCTTGTTATTGAAATATTTTTAATGTAGTCTTCTAAAATTGAGTCATTTTTTTTAGCAATGTATGTCCTTGCTGCCTCATACTTGTGACTAGAAAACACTCCACAATTTTTTGACATCAATTGGTGTTTGTGCATTTTCACACTTCATGTATCCCCATTAAGATGATAGCTCTTGGTTTCAACCCATGTTTCCAGGGTATTGAGGTAATTCTAAATTTTAAAGATGGCATCTGTGATGTTAAGTAGCAATTTGATTTGTGTGTACCACAAAAATGCATCTTGCTTAAGGATGCAAAACAAAGTCGCAAGGGCTAAATTTGATCCATATAAACATTTTCATTAGTACAGTTGTTTGGTTTTTTTGTTTTGTTTTTTATAATGCCCAGAAAGGTATATTAGTTTTCCAGGACTGCCTTACCAAAACACCAAAAACAGAATAGCTTAAAACAACAGACACTGTCTTATAGTTCTAGAGGCAATTCTTGCTCTTTTTTGTCTCATAGATACATCACTCTAGTCACATGGTCATCTTCTGCCTGCGTTGCTTCATTTTGTCTTACATTTGCATCTGTCTGTCTCCATGTCCAAATTACTCTTTTTTATAAGGGTACCAGACATACTGGACTGGGACGCACACAAAAGACATCATTTTAACTTAATTACCTCCGTAAAGACCCTATTTTCAAATAAGGTCACATTTTGAGGTACTAGGGGTACAGACTTTAATATGTTTTTGAAAGTGGGACACAATTCAGCCCATAATAGAAAGTTTTGTGTTCTCTACTCATGATTATAGATACATACTATGCCATTCATAATATTATACAGAATGTGTCATACATTTAATACATATATATCAATCTTAAATGCATATATATCCAAATATATGTACATATATATATATATATATATATATATATATATATATAACACATGACATGTGTTTTATATATGAACATGTTTATGTGTGGGCATGATAGTAAAATTTCTAGTCTCCATAAACTTTTCTTCTGCTTTGCCAAAAGCCATTGGTTACTAATTTAAAGCAGCTATTCAGCAGATAGTATTTTACCTGATCAACTTATTTTTTAAAATTGGTTTACATGACTTAATTTCATGCACAATGATATCATAAGACCTCATGCCTCTTTCAATCTTGTAGCAGATTTTAAAATGGAGCAAAAAGAGGAACCCAGTATCATAACAATGCTGGAGTACTGAAATGACATAATGTCTAGGAATATATTTATAGATATAATAATGTCCAAGAGAAACACAAATATCCTTTCAATGACTCTGAGGTTGAGAGAAAATAGTCATACATGAATGTGACTGAATCCATATATTTTCCAGTTAAAGTGGTTTTCTTGTTTTCCTTATTTAGAAAGTAATATTAAAAAAAACAGAGGTCATCACCTTGCATATTTTTCTCAGTTAACATTATAGAAGAACTAGGTATTCAGTTAAGACCTTTCTTTTTTACTATGGTGCACATGAGAAAACAGAGCAAAATGGAGCATCAAAACCTATTTTTTTAATTGCAGTATAGTTGCTGTATGATATTATATGTTACAGATTTACTATATAGTGATTCACAATATTTAAAGGTTATACTCTTTTCATAGTTATTATAAAATATTGGCTATTTCCCAGTGTTATACAATATATTCTTGTAGCTTATTTTATATCTGATAGTTTGTACCTCTTACTCCCCTAACCCTATATTGCCCCTCCGCCTCTCCCCACTGGTAACCACTAGTTTGTTCTCTATACCTGTGTCTTCTTTTTTAAAGAAGAATAATACATTTGTCTAATAAATCTGTGTAAAGTGTTTGTGTTTTTGTTTTTGTTTTTGTTTGCTGTACACGGGCCTCTCACTGTTGTGGCTTCCCCCATTGCGGAGCACAAGCTCCGGCCGCGCAGGCTCAGTGGCCATGGCTCACGGGCCCAGCCGCTCCGGGGCATGTGGGATCTTCCCGGACCGGGGCACGAACAACCCGTGTCCCCTGCATCGGCAGGCGGACTCTCAACCACTGCGCCACCAGGGAAGCCCCTGTGGAAAGTATTGTAAATAACATGTGTGTTACCATGAGATTTGTTGCAATAGGATAAAATGTACTAATATATCATGGAAATCTCAGTTACTAAAATCTTAGGCTAAATTCTAGACCTATTTTCTGACCTCATGATCCATAAAACTCAAAGTGCCAATCTGTTACTTTGCTTTTGGAAGATGTTTCCTATTCACATTGTTCAAGGGCAGCACCTACTGGGTACAAAGCCCACCGCTAACTTTCTGTTGGTTGTATTTCTGCTGTTTTGTATGTTCTAAATGTCATTCCAGTGTGTGGCTTTTAGTGAGAGGGTTGGATAATGTGGGGAGAAACAGTAGACAGTCAAAAGGGCTTAGATGCAGATTGCTTTAATAGTTCTAGTTTAATTTCAAACCTAGATAAAAATGAGATCCTTCCATTCTGGGTTTCTGTTAGTCTCATTGCTTTTGTCACATGTAGCAACCAGCCTGTGGGTGATTGCACATTAGAAAATTACTATGACCCTTGTCTCAGTGAGATAGCTGTTTTGTTTATAAATATGAAACATAGCTGTACATGGATGGAGTAACGGGTTCTATAGAAATGATTAAAAAGAAAAAACATTCTATCATATACATTAGTATTTAAAGAATACACTTTATAATTAAAGGTTGTCATCTCAGGAAGAGTACAAGACTTGGAGAATTACCTTACTTCTATTTCTTATTGTTTCACATACTAACTTTGAATTCCAAAGATAAACTCTAAATATTATCTTAAAACATAAATGATGCTTTTGATATAGTATCTCTCAGTGTTAGTAATAGTGGTACAGACCTCTAACCTGGATTCTTTGTGAATTCTCTCTCTCAAATAAACAATTGCTATTTTAATTGAGATATTCACCTTGCTGCATTAGAACCTTTGGGCTCAATAATATTTTTCTATAATGAACTTATTTCTGTTAGGGAAGCTGAACTGAACTTGAAGACTCTTGTAGCCTTAAGAATTTTTATTTAAGAAAAATAAATTTATTTATTTATTTATTTATTTATTTTTTTGTGGTACGCGGGCCTCTCACTGTTGTGGCCTCTCCCGTTGTGGAGCACAGGCTCCGGACGCGCGGGCTCAGCAGCCATGGCTCACGGGCCCAGCCGCTCCGCGGTATGTGGGATCTTCCCGGACCGGGGCATGAACCCGTGTCTCCTGCATCGGCAGGCGGACTCTCAACCACTGCGCCACCAGGGAAGCCCAGAAAAATAAATTTAAACATTCAATGCTCTTGAAAGAGTTCCTTCCTACCAGGGTGTAATATTCATTTCACATGCAGATACATTTTTTCTTTTCTAGTTCTATCAAGTTATCTTCTGGTTAGTTATTTCTGATGGTTTGAAGAAAGAGTTACAGCAGTAGATTCACTCTTTATTTTAATACTAGGAATATATATTACTGGATAAATTATTTGATTTCTCAAGTGATTACTTGCTTGATTATTTCTGTATTTTTATTTAGCAATTTTTTACATGGTATGTGTTTGGGGCCAGGAGCTGCCCTAAGTGATTAAAACATTAATTAATTTAATCATCTAATAACCCTAAAGGCTCTGAGATAATTTGGATTGATTTTGCCCAGCAAATATGCATTTCCTCCTACACCCATTGTGGGTGAGTTTATTACTCTGCCCAGTTGAGGCTGGGATGGGACTTGAGACTTACTTACTTTGGCCTATTTGCTTACAAAATATAAGAATACTTGATGGGAGTGGAGATCTTTAATGTGCTTGCATGTTTTGGTTCACTTCCTTTGCCCTTATAGTATATTAGGCATTGTCTCTTTAGGTTGGATTCCAGCATGAACGTATTAAAAGAACACCTGAACCTAACTTCCAACTTCAGAGACTGACGAAGCAGAATCTCCTGAACAAGCTGATCTTAGGTTAACTGAAACGTTTTTAGGGTTTCACTAACTCTAATGTTGCTGTTTGGACTTTTGGCCTCCACCTGACAGTAAACTAGCAAGCATCATCCTTACAGGGCTAATTGACTCTGATTTTCATGTGGGTAATTGCTACACAATAGGAACAGGAAAGTGTGGGTAATTGCTACACAATAGGAACAGGAAAGAGAATGACTGGACCCGAGTTGATAGTTTGGGTCACTTCTTGGCACATGTATGTTGGGTAATAATCATAAGTAACCATAGTTTGAAAAGAGCATGGTAACAAGAGTCTCAGTCTCTTATGATGAAGGTCTAGGTTAGCCCGTAAGGGGGAGCGACCTAGACCTGACCAAATGGTAGAGGAGGAATATGATTATAATTTGTAGTCTCAGTATGAATTGCAGCAGTGGCTAATATAGATTATTCCACTACAGTTCCTTTTTTTTTTTTCTTCAGAAATTATTCCTTGCCACCATCATGAAGAAGCATTGTCAGCACAGAGAAAATTTATTGCGAGACACAAGTGGATGTGAAAAGTACAAGGGATGAACTTGTACAGACGCTGTCAACACCCTTCCATTAGTGTGGTACATTTATTACAATGGGAGAAGCAATATTGACACACTGTTAAATAAAGCCCATAGTTCACATTATATGTTGTAGTGTATATTCAATGAGTTTTGACAAATGTATATTCTTTGTGTTATACATTTTATGGGTTTTGACAAATGTATAATGACATGTATCCACCATTACAGTATCAAACCAAAGTTTCAGTGCCCTAAAAATCCTCTCTGCTCTATTCATCCCTTCCTTCTCTCTCCTACCCCATCCCCAGAACACTTGTCCACATCTAATCTTTGTACTGCCTCTATAGTTTTGCTTTTTCCAGAATGTTGTGTAGCTAAAGCCTATCCCCCCTTTTTTAACTTCTGTGAATCCTATCACAGAAGCTCAGAGATTTCAGGAGTGCTGCAATTTATCATGGGCTGTAAAGTTAGCCCCTCAGGCTTAGCCTTTGGAGTCTTGGTATGAACCATTGTAGACAACTACAACTGGTCGGAGAACCTTTCTTTTACCTCCAGTAAATTCACAACTATTCAATTATTCATACTTACCTTCAAGAGATACTTCAATTAAGATTGGGATTGACATATATATACTAATATGTATAAAATAGATAACTAATAAGAACCTGCTGTATAAAAAATTATTTAATTAAATTAAAATTTTAAAAAAAGAAATACTTCAACTGCAGTTGAAAACATGAGCAGCTTGCCCCAAGGAGAACAAAAATTGAAAAAAACAAAAAACTATATAGCCATAAAACTACTCAAAATTATAGATGGAAAAATCATAACCAAGAGCCAGCGTTAGGGTTAGGGATAAGAGCCACTGCACGTAAACAAATCAGGCTTTAGATTTGCTTTCACATTCATCCTTTTCATAAATATGTAAGTTAAGTATTACGATCAGCCATAATATTTTTCTTAAAACACAACATACAGTTAGCACCATTTTCTCTAATCCACTAAGGGCGATTATCCTAAAAGAGACCTGTTTATTCTACTCCTATATTCCTAGGGCAGTTGCTGACTGATTACTTACCACCTAGAAAAACTGCTTCTCTCTGTTGTGCTGAAGACCCATAAAGCACCAGTTTTATATCAAAGACCGACTTTCTGTGCTACTCCCAGCTAATATGGAATAATGTGTAATTTGGAATTCAGTTACTCTAAACATTATCATCACTTATTCTCTCAAGAAAAAAATATGTATATTGCATTTGATATCACCTAATTTCTGAAATTAGTTGAGACTAAAATAATTCTGAACATAGATTTCCGGAAAAAAAAGGTAGAAATAGCCACAAATATGAACAATTTTAAACACTCTAATTTTATTAGAGGATTAATTATTGACTATCTCATTTAGATTGCCTTTGGATAATAATTGTTTGTTAGCATACCAGGTCTAAGGTGTAAAGTTAGCAAGGTCTAAGTTACTGGTAAAATATATTGTGAAGTTATTATTTGAATCAATATTTAAAGTATGAAAATTAGTCATTTTGGTAGAATATATATTTCACTTTTTAAATGAAATCCAAGACTATCATATGCAATGCTTACACAATGTGCCAGCCAGCAATCTGCTGATAAATACTGTCTTTTTAGGCTTATCACTAATTTTCTGAAAACTCTACCATTTTAAGATAATAAATGTAATTATCTCCAAGTTAATATTATTAAATACACTCTGTTTTCTTATGATAAATTCTTCATAGAATTTATGTAGAATTATGTGGAATTATGGGCCAACATTTGAATGTATATTTAAATATATGATTCAGATGGTGAAAACCCCCTCCAGAAAGTATATAGCATATAGCACCCCTTCTACAGGTCTGAAAGAGTTCCTGGTTCCTCCATAAACATACTGATATTCGACATTATTATCCCTAGATTCTATGCCAATTTAAGAAGTAAACACATGTTTTACATTAGTTTAAATCATATTTTCTGAGACTAGTAATGGTGTCAATGTATTTATCGTATTCTATGCATCTATCCATGTACATATGTATGTATGTACATATCTATCCATCAATCTATCAATTCCATTGCCAATTGCATGATCACAACCCCTTTCCATTTATATATCTGAGTAATCACTTTTTGCTATTGATTTAATTAACTATTTATTAAAGATTAAAGCTTTGTATGTCATAAATGTTGCCTATGTTTCCCCAATTTTTACTTACTTTTCAATTCTGCCTATTCATCAGTATTTAATGCCCAGAAATTAAAATGTTTATAAGGTCCAATCAGTCAATCTTTTCTTTTATGGTTTCTGTATTTGGTGGCAAAGAGTTGTTTTGAAGCAAGAGTTTTCTTTTTCAATAATTTTTTATTGAGCACTTGTCCTTACTTAGGGGCAGAGAGAGTCAATTAAGTGCTTGTCCTGCATGAAATTTCAATCCAGTTGTGGAGACAGAAAAATAAATGTACATTCACACAACATTAAGAAATGTCTGACCAACAGCAATCTACAAATAAATGCAAACTGATACAGTGCAAATTGAGAACATATGTGCTAAGAATAAAGGAATGGGTAATTGAAAGGAACTTTTCAAGTGAGGGAAATTAGAGATAAGAAAATACACAAGGCGTTCAAAATTCTCATGACACTTTTTCTCAGTGGTTCTATGCATCTATGAATTATTCCATTTTGCATATATTGGAACAAGCTGGACATTGCTAAACAAACTTTATATACTTTCTTCTGGGACACGAGAAGTTGATATGCTATAAACACTTAAGTATAGATGCTATTTTCAACATCTTTCTATGAGAAATTGAGAGTAAGAGTTGGATATGGACAGGAAAGAAAAATGAATTATTTCCCTTACCAGCCATGAATACGCTCCCTACCTCCTTATCTAGTTTTGCCTTCCCATCCATGTGCCACTCTCCACTTCAAAAGTTCAGTTTCAGAGGTAAAGGTACTATAGGAGAAAAAATTGTGGAAGTGGTGATAGTAATATAATGAAGTCATCAAAGGAATAAAAGCCATAAAATAAAATAACAGAACTGCTTATTTTTACTTCCAAAAATACACATAATAATCTAGTTAGCATTTTTCATGTCTGATGCTCATTTTGAATGGGAAAAAAAGCCCCTTCAATTTTGGTGAATTATGTTAGTAAAATGTTCTCGTTACTTTCTGGTTTAACTTCGTTTCATTTTAATGCCTTAGAACAATTTCCTGGGCTCTGTCTCTGCTCTCTCTCTCTTCAGTAGTCCCCAACACTCATTACTGATGCCAAATGAAACAGGAAGAGGCGATGACACTGTGATAGCAGCATATTTTCAGTTCCTGTGTCTCCTATACACTGTACTTTCTAATTTTCCTACACTTGGGTTCTGAATGATCTAATTCAAAACCATAATTTTTATTCTTACTTGGAGCTTCTGTTATGAATACTTAACTTCCATAACCCTAAAAGGTGAGCAGGACAGGCCAACTGAGGGTAAAAAATCAGGATGGCACATTAATGTTACTTCCTTAAGCCTAAGAAATTAAAATGATCTTTCTCCTCCTCGGGAGCTAATCAAATCACCTAATACTAAAGTGCCCACTAAGCAGACTTTTTCAAGATAAAAAATTCTCCAAAATCCATAGGACTGACTTTCTTTTGGAAAAAAAAAAAAAATGTTTTTCTCTCTCAAAGTCCACTATCTGCAGTTTTGTGACATTCCCCCCAAATGCAGAAGGGCAAACAACTTGCAAAAGGAAATCTGCTTTTCCTTCTAACCACAGTAAGGTGTTTTGGTTCCCAACAGTAACTGCCTGTTTCTAAGATATATGCCTATCATGTCATAGTTTAGGCTTTTTGACTATCCTGTGAAAGTTTCTTACGTTTCTCCATTTATTCCTGCTTAATATGATATTTATGCCCTTATGACCCCCAGTAAAGGGGAAACATGAAACAGCCAAAATCTCTTATAATCAGATAAGGTAACAACTCCTTTCAAGAAGCTCCATATCATAAAACATTCTCATTGTCTAGTGTGTTCAATTACAAGTGTGTCTTACTTTAGAATGTAAAGAATGCCTGTGTATGTGTGGTATTGTAAAATAATTTTTCCACTTCCTATTGTGTATCAGATTATAATAAAATTAACTTTTAATTTAGCTGTATGTATTTTAAGGTATTATTCACTTATTTTGATTCAGGAGATTTCTTCTGAAAAATGTTTCCCACTTTGATATTATCATTGAGATCCATTCTCTCACAGAACATAATGTCTTACTGCATTGTAATGGGATAAAAATGAAGGAAGAACAAAATGTCTTATAATCTGGACCAAATATTTCATATGTTTATTACTTACGAGAATATATATCAGAACCTCAATTTTTGAGTTGTCTACTAAAACCATCTTGAAAATATAATCAGGGTCACAACTTTTTATTCTTAAAATCCTTCTGGGCTGTCCTGCCTGTTGTATCCATGCAATGGGACTAAAAATGGGGTTAAAAAAAGATCAGAAACTCAAAATAATTGCTTGGTAAATAAAAAACAAAATTTCTCGTTAAGAGTCTTAGAAGTATTTGAAAGAGGAAGAAATATGCAATATTCTATAGAGGTGATAAAACCATCAGGCTACAAATTTATTGAAGAACTACTAAGTTATTATCACTTCCAACATTTCTGCTTTATTGTGATTAATATATACCATTCCCTCATTACCTGCAAACATCAGTCTCATCTTGAATTTTAGTCTCTTGTAAGATAGTATGTAATAATAACAACTTATTCTCAGTTAAGGTGACAGAAGACTGACTTAAAAAAATAAGTATGAATCAATTTTATGAAAGTAGTTCCAAATCTTCAAATTAATGTTAGTGCAGGATATGTGTTGCATGGAATTATGGTATCAATTGTACTGGAATTGTTGCGTAAAATTTATACAAACATAGCCTTAAGGAAAATGTAAACATTCTTAATACTTGACTCTTCATGATTAAACCTTATTTCCCTCTTTGGTCTTATTACTTGTAACTATATTCTTGAAATCAAAATTCCATCTAAATTGAACTCCCTTATGTTCTTGGAAAAACTCTCTACCTGCCCCACCTTTTGCCTATGCTATGTTTTCTACCCAGAAAACTTTCTTTCATTCCCACCAACTATTTAGTTCCTACTTAACCTGGTTATTTCTGGATCAGTGTCTCTTCTTCCAATCCAGGTCAGTTGCCATTCCCGCTGCACCCTCTGGTGGTCATTTCCATACCCACCTAAGTTGACTAAGCCAATTCTGGTCAATTCATACTCTTTACACTAGTGACAGTTTCAGAAAAAGGCATGTGATCCAATTCTAGACAGTAGAGCCAAAAGCAAATTCTGATGAAAGGCTTCTAATACAGGGTTCCTCATTCACAAAATAGAGACACAGGAAAACATAGTGGCTCTTCTGTTTCAAAACAAATTTTTATTATTGTGGTTGCTGCTGTGGTCTTTGTTGATGTTAATTTTTTATATGATTCCTGGGACTATTCTTGCTATATTTTTAACAGCTGAAAGTTGAAATCAACCAAAGATGGAAGAATGAAGACCTGAGAAGAAATCAAGTATCTGTCCACATTGTTCGGCCAATGAATTTGCCACCGTTGAGGGCGATGTTAGCAGTCATTTAGCATTTCTCTTGCCCATCTTATATGTTTGCAGAATCTTCTACATTTTGAAGAAGAGACTGAAACTCACTACCAAATCTGAAAAGCCTCATATTCTCTTTTCTAGCCTTCCTTGTGGTGAGAGACATTTTTCTATGGATTTTTTGCATTCCTGCACAGCTGGAATCCTTGAGCAAAAGCATTTGCAGCCAGTTTTTGTGTATGGAGACATTTCAGGATATTTAAGTGTTTTTTTTTTTTTATCCTTTCTTGGAGGGGATCTGTTTATATGCAAGTGTAATAAACATAGAGATGGCTTCCCTTTCACCCACAGAGCTATTTGCTTACATTTCAGAGTAAAGATAACATTCTTGCTGTCTGGAGGAAAGGACAGACAGGTTATGAGCAACACTACATAAGATCAGAGTTTCTTAATTTTGAGCTTTCTCTCCTGTAATGTACCCCACTGCATGCGCAGATAACTTCTAGTTCCCACTGTGTTGCCTTGTGAGAATTGATGTATAGGAAACCAATACAAGAGTGATAAAAGTCTTCATCTATGACCAAGGAGGCATATGTCTTTTACTAGCCTTGGAAGGTATGCGTTCAACATAGGAGCTACTGTCTCAACACTCAACAGAATGGACTCATCATGGCAGCTTGGTCTTGACTTTCTATGGCAGACTAACTTGTTCGTTTGCAAGTAGAGTAAAAGTAAGGAATCTTCACAATTTTAGACTTAACATCTTATTAGCTAGAGGATAGTCACATGACTGAATCCAACAGTTGGTTACACTTGCTGACGTTTTCAACTGAAAATGTCGATATGAAAAAATCTGGTACCATGCTGAATTTCTAGACACCATGGTTGTATCCTGCATCATCCATTGTAGTTGAGTCAGCAGTGCAAGCTGCCTGAACTGTACCTATTGCTGTTGTCAGCCTTGGGATTTTACTAAAACAAATCAGTCGTGTCTCTCCCAAGTTTTCTCCTCCTGCCAGAAGATGTATTATTCTCCATAACACTTACCATAGTCTGACTTACTTCATTGTTTATTTTCTATTTCTCCACTCTGGAATGTAATCTACACGAGGGAAGGGATTGCATATGTTATTTCCTCTGTCTGCACATGATAAACGCTCAAAAATATTTCTGAGGGAATGAATATCAGGGATTTGGAAAAAACATTACTGACTTTCACTATTTTTTCTCTTGAGGAAATTATCCATTGTGTGGAGTGAGTAGTGTTTTTTTTTTATTTAAACATCTGTGAATTAAACATTTTTTTTTCTTAAGTATCTGGAGAACAGTGGAAATGCGGCCATGGAGAATAAAATATACAGATATATACAGTTTGGAAAAATTTTTAGTACTCAATTGCCAATATGATTAGCCGTTGTATTAGTTATCTAGCTGTACAATAAGTTATCCAAAAACTTAACAGCATAAAATAATAAACATTAACTCACTTAGTTTCTGTGGTTGAGGAATCATGGAGAGGCTTAGCTGAATGCTTCTCTATCTGAGTTTTTCACGCAGTTGCTGTTAAGATTACAGCTGCGCCTGCAGTCATCTGAAGTCTTGGCAGTGGCTGGAGAAACTGTTTTCACACTGAGCTTACTCCCAAAACTGGCAAACTGATCTGGCTGTCGGCAGGAGTCCTCAGATTTTCACTACGTGGACCTATCCTTAGGGGTGTTGGAGACGATTTATAGCATAGCAGCTGGATTCTTTCAAAGAGAGTCATCCAATAGATGTCACATGTATTTTATGATCTAGCCTTAAAGCCACATTCTGTAATTTCAGCCAGTATCCTACTGGTTATATGAGTCAGCTTGATGCCGTTTTGGAAAGGACCTTATCAGGATTTGGACACCATAAGGTGAGAATCCTGGGGGGCATTCATGAAGGTGGGTTATCACAGCAGTAATAAAGTCTCATGAATCTTATCTTCTTGTAAGGAAAGTGTAGCTCTTTAAGGCCTTTTTAATACCTGTAAAGCATTTTTATTAATTGACAAAGGAAATGACTGGGCAGGCCAAATAATAAATAAAAGAAAGTGTATAGTTTTGTGATATTATCTGAGACCCAGATGTGGTAGTCAAATTAGACATATTTTGAAAGATTTGACAATTCAAGCATAGTAGTGGTATGTATTAATTATAGTATTAATTATTTTCCTCATCAGGAACATCTCTTCTCATCCAAAGAATGTCCAATGGAGTTAGTTTAACCCATATAGAAATGGAATTGGTGATATATTCCTGCTGCACTTTTTGGATGCTGGCAGGTTATATAGCAAACTGACAGAAACCCAAGACTTTCTCACCTACAATGAGCGCTCGTGTTATTATTTACTAATTTTAAACCTACCAGACGTTTTCATTAAAGGAATTGTAAGCTCTAGTGGAGCCTAAATATATGTCCGTTTATTAGCTGGCATCCATCTTGTATTTACACTTTGATCAGTGTCCAAAGAATTACATAGACTCTTATAAAACATGTTGAAGAGAGACCTTAAAGTGCACTGTGTAATGTATGGTATATTATAGAAATATTTTTCTTCTCAATATATAGAGGGACTCTCTGAAGAAAGAATATGTTGGGTAGAGAAGCATTCGTTTTGGCCAACCCTTTATCTTACCGATACTATCTGCCATTTTGATCTCTTTTACATACTGTTTTAAATACTTAGGCTTAATTTTTCCTACTCTACCCAGTGCCAACTGAGTTTGTTACAAAAAACTCTTAGGTATTTCCTTTTGATTCTCAGTTGCCAAACTTCTTAAAATTTTGATTTGTTACTGTCATTCTGAAATTTTAATAAGAATAGTGCTCTACATAGTTAATCAAACTTTAAATTTGTACCCGAAAGTATGTCAAATATGGTACATATTATTCACAAAGCTACTCTTATGTCTAAAGTGCTTGAGAGTAAATGTTCTGAAATCTTCTAAACATTTTGATGCTAATTGAATGTCCTTAATTTTACTACTGTTAAAAATGCAGTTCTGTTTCAAATAAAAAATATTTCAAGCCATGTTAAAATAAAACAGTTAATTTGAACTTTGTGTGTCCTTTTTTTCTCAATTTGAAGGGGTATCTTCATTTGAGTTAAAGGCCTATATGAATGACTAGTTTTTAAAATAAGATATTTGTGACTTACCTTTCTTAGCTCTAAACAAATTCATGGAGTTGAACTTCAAATTTTACATGCTTCAAAATAAATGTGAATAGAAAATTCAAAACATGAGTGTTTAAGACTTTATTTTTTTTTAACTTTCACATTATGCCTAAAGTCTAATTCACTATCTGTGACTATTAGGTATCTTCTGGCACTATAATATTCCAGGTTGTTCCCTCCCACTGAAAATCTGTTCTCATATTATTTTCCCAAGATAGCGACTATATTGCATTTTTCAAAGTTTAATCCTGTTGGAGTTTTTTGTCACAAATATTTTTTAATAAAATTTACCGATATAAAACTGCTTAACACTTTACCTCTATTCTCATAGTTAACATTTTATAATGTCAATCTTATACACCTATACGATTAATTAAAATGTGATAAGAATGACCCTAAAATAAACCTATTCAAATTATGTGACTGGAAGCAACAAGAAAGATACAAAATGTTTGTATTTTCTCAGAAGCAAATACAAGATAAGAAGTTTATATCATTCCCTATGTACTCATAAAACACTACCATGTACAACTAATTATGCATTTCACACCATGCTCTTCCTTTGTGCATTGAATCCATATTCTTGAAGATTAAATTGGTCAAGCATTCAAAGATGTTAGGAAAAACATGTTATTAAGCTACAATTGTCCACACAAACAAAGCAATTCATGAAACCTAACAAACAAATCTACTTTATAAAACTCGTTGCTAAATCAGGACCTTCTTAGTTTTAAATAGACTAAGATATTTATCTGTTTTCAAATTTAGGCTGACTGAAGTTTTTGATATCCTGAGTATAATTCTGGTTTTAAGCTTATGCATACGAAGAGCCTTCATCTATCTTTTAATGAGGCTAAATATGTCTCATATGATATCCCTAGATTCCATGCTCTATCATTACATTTATAAAATATATTGCATTTGTCTCTTTTTTTGTCTATTCAGCTAAATGTTCAGCTCCGCGATTGTGAGGTATCTATCTATTCATTTAGTATCTCTATATTAAAAATGCAAAATAGTTACTATTTGGGAGCATTTAAGTATTCTAAACTTTCTAGAAAGTGATTTCCAGGCAATTATGGTCACAGAAGGATAGTAGTTACTCAGGACTGGAAATGGAGTATGAGCTCCAGCAGAAATTTTTACTTTTACACGAGGCCAATTTTATCAAACATTTCCTGAGGTCATACAGCTTATTAGTAAAAGGTAAGATGAAAATGCAGCTCATTCATTCAGCGAATGTGCCATAAGTACTATGTAACAGGTATATTAAATTGGTAGTACTCACCAGGTGTAATCATAAAATTAACTTTATATTTTCCTCTATTTTTAAAAACAGAGGATAGTCCTCCACTTAATCCTGCTTGAAAAGTTGCAGTGACTCCATGACATTTTATCACTATTAAATAGTAGAAAATTCAACATTCACTTTATAACGAAAATACAGTGTCAATTCAGTGATTAAGAACATCCTGTATGCTAACTAACACTGCAATGATCATTCAGTTATAAGATGACTTCTTTCCCAGCTACAGCCAGCTGTAATGGCTTGTAAGCTGCCTTGAGGTAGAGTTATGGCCCTTCGACTTCTTGTTGTCACTCACCAATTCCCTTTATTTTTCTGCTATTTTACCTCTTTTTCGAACAAAGCGGTTAGAGAGATAAGAGGCGAGGAAATCAGAAAGAGTTAACTGACTGGTACTATGGCTTTGCATTCTCTTGAGAAGTATATGTTTAAAGCTCATTCTTTCACGGATAGTTTTGTGAGTCCTCTGTTGGGTCCCTCTATTGTCCTGATATGGACTTGGATTTTCTTTTGATCAGCCACTCTAGATTTGCAGCATATCCTCCCTGTGGAACAGACCACAGCCTCCAACTGTTGGGTCCTGTGACACTGGCAGATTGTCTCTTGAGCTAGCTTCCTTGTGAAGGTTACCTCATCTGGTTCCAGGAAGCATGCATCTCTGGCCCTCTGTTAGTTGGTAGTTACTTCCAAGTTTTAGCCCTCCTTCCTGTTGCCAATCATCACTACTTTTCTTAAATATGAGTCAGAATCTCATTTTCTCTGTCCTTCCAACTACATAAAATAAACAATAAGCTCTAGGAACGACCTAGAAAGCTAACTAAACATGAGGTTAGAGGAAGAACCCCATCTTCATGTCACTACTTCTTTTGGTGGTGAATGGGTTAAGACTCAAAATACTTCCTAAAAATATGGCTCAAATTTATTCCTTCAGTATCCACCCCCCTCAAACATTTTACATCACAGACATGAGTAAGAGAACCACTTACCAGTCATCAGTTTTAAAACTCCATATGGACCAGCAAATCTTTTGAGATACAACAAATTTTGTACTTTCAGCACTTAGCTGAAAGCCTGAGTTTAACTTTTGATTATAGCTGTTATGTATTAGGCATTGCCATGGAGATGCAATAGTGAACAAAAAGAGCTATGGCCCCTGTCCTCATGGAGCATAATATCTAGAAAGATAGTTACACATTTTTCAAATGGTAACAATAATAATAATAAAGTGTGAAAATACAACCATGGTAAGTGCTTGTAAGGGGAGTTAAATGTTGCTTTGAGGCATATTTTAAATATGGTTGGACCAGTAAAGAGGTTGGTGGAGGTTTCTCTGGGTAAGTGACCATTTAGTTGAGATCTGAAAGTTGATTACAAAATGAACTTCATGAAAGAAGGATGGAATTCGGGGAGAGTTAGAAAAAACAACTTGGAGGAGAGAACTTCTCATACAATGGGTTAGTGATGCAACAAACGAAAACAGGACAATGGGACTGATTTTTAGGGAGCAAGAGGTTCTTGGGAGCAAAATGTGAGGCTACAGATTCTTAAAGGAAACAGAACACGCAGGACCTGATAGGCCATGTTTAAGAGTTAATTTTTAATCTTAAATGCAGTCTTAATCTATTAAAGTGTTCTAAAATGAGGTACAATAGAATATAAAACTAATATTTTAAAGAGAATACTTTGGCTGCAGTTTGGAAAAAAAATCTTCTGTGGAGAAGTGTACAAAAGTAGAAAGCAAATTAAGGAGGCAACAGCAATATTTTGTGTGAGATTTATTTCAACTAGGTGTGTGAGAAAGATCTTTCAACTTTACCATATTAGCTTGTAACCTTACTTTTCTAGTTTTAGTCTTCAGGCTGCCTGATAGGCTGGATGCTAGACCAGTTACAGTTTTGATCAGGTTCAGAAGGGCACATTTTATAAAATAATAGGATGCAAATGTAGCCCACCAGTGAAAGCCTGCCTAATGACAGATGCAGAAAGTTCCGCTGATTCTACGTATAGTGTTCAGGTTCAATTATTGTCTACCATACTTTACTAAATTCAATATAATTTAAAAATTGAAGTGAGTTCACATTAGATAACTAAGGCAACAGTATGCATAGAACATCTCCTTTGTACAGTAAGGCAACAGCATGCATAGAACATCTCCTTTGTACAAAACACTGTATCCGTAGTGATACTTTGGACAGCTTCCACCAGCTACTCTTAATCCTTGCAGACAAGGGATTCCATGACATGGATGCTTTCTATCACTGAAAAAGGCTGTAATCTTCCACTAGTCCTTATATCACAGTTTATTCTCCAGTTTTGATGTACTACTTTTGATTCCCAGATCCACAAATTTATTTCACGTCTCTGTAGCTTCGCCAGTCCCTTGGTCTGAAAAAAAGATGTTTCCCTTCTCATTCTCTTGGAGTCATTCTTTAGCATTTAGCTCATATATCACCATAACTAGGGAGCCTCCATATTTATTGTCATTATCCCAACTCCAGTCCTCAAAGCAGGGTTAACTATCCTGCTCTTTTCTTCCATAAAGGCTTTGAAAATTTTATCATTGCACTTATCACATGTAATTAGAATTTACTTTTTGAAAATCTAATTTTCCTACTGCAGACTTTTGATGAGCTTGTTTCTAATTCACTTGTGCTTGACTAGAACTTAGTGCATTGTGTACATGATAGATTCTCAGGAAATATTGGTTGGATTAAACTGAGCAGGAGACCCATAAAATGTTTTCAGAAGTTCTCACAATGAAAGCATTCCTTTGAAAAATGTATTTTGAAAAATGTATCTCATTACGTATATCCTGGCTCTAATAGCTGTTGAAAGCAATCTTTCATTCAGGACAAGCACCTTGCCTTTGACACTAATTAGGTTGAATCAGTTAATAAGATTGCCATGGCATATTTATGATATAATAGTGGAAATAAGTTATTACCCCAGTAGAGATATTTCAAATCAATCTTATATTTTCTTTAGTTTGTTCATCCTTAGATAGGCCAAATAAGGCAATTGAGTATTCACGTTTTACAGAATGCATTTTAGGAGCAATTTTGAAGTGTGAAGTGCTGAAATAATATGCATTTATCTTTTTCCTCTTATCTCAGAGCTCAAAATGATAATTCACCATATTGAGTTCTTGGGAGCTAGTGCTATGGAAATGCATACAAAATAAAGAACATAAAAGTTTTTCTAATGATTTGCTCTTTGGCAAACAAAGTTTAAATTATCTTTAAATTCTGAAAGTATATTTTGACCAGCAAACTTCATAATATTAATATCTTAAGTCAGTATGCATTTTACAATTGGCAAATTCCCTTCAAATATATTATTATTTCATTCAGAATAATATGTTGGGTATTTTTCAATCTTGCCCCGTGCTGTGCTACAAACTAAGGTTACAAAGCTGAATGTGGCACAGTCTCTACTCCCCTGGGGCTTTCACTCTAACTGGAAGGATGTGTAAGGGATGATTAGAATTAAGGGCAGTACACTGCTTGTATTGGGATAAGAGAGTTAACACTGAGGTTTCCTTAAAAAAATTTAAGGTAAGGTAAACAACATTACCTTTTGAGTGATAAATGAATTCACAAAGAAACAATGGTCCCAGAGCCTGAAGATATAAGTGACAATTTACTGAATTTAAGCATCAGCTCTAAGGAAGAAAGGGGCTACTTGGAAGAGAGGTCGGCCAATGGAAAAAAGTAAGATACAAGGGAATCATAGGATCAAATGTACACAGTTTTAATCAAAAAGCAATCCGTGAGAGTGGGGATCTTAGCCAAATTGTTTTGATTATTCTAGTTCTGCTACTAAATTTAATTATATCATTAAGAGTTATGCAAGGAGTTAAAGGCAAATAACTGCCAAGAATCCACTCTGGTATTCAAGACCACACCCTTTAGGGATATGGAAGCCATTAAACATTTTATTCCTTTAATTTTTTTCATTACTATTTCAGGCTGACCAAATACATTTTAATTATTATGTGGTTTCCCTAATAGGTCTCCTACAGGGTAAAAAAGTGGTGCTAGTTAGACCTAGATAAACATTTCCATCTCTGTGGAAATTACATCTCTTTTTTGTTAAGAAATGAACTTTCTAAGGTGAACTCATTTAATATAAATGAATGGGTCCAAAATGTTCTAAAGAAATCAAGTCCCAGTGCTGGTCAGACTGATGACTATGACAGATTTGACAACATAGGAGAGATTCTTAATGGTAGGGATTCAGGCAAAATTTGGGAGGGAATGCCTGCCTTCATTTCTTGGATTAACTGCTTAATCTCTGTGTAACCTTAGAAAATTTACTTTCTGTACCTCAGTTTCTTCATCTACATAATGGAAACAATTGTTATTTACCTGATAGAACTGTTGTGAAGATGTTCAGCTATTTTAAGCAGAATGGGGTTTAAGATACAGAATGGTGCTTGCATAGTCACTGGTAACCCCAGAGCAGCATGTTCTAAGATCCAGTTAAGACTTCCAGAAACCTGCTTCTCTGTACCACAGTCAGGAAGTTGGGGAATCAATTAGCCATTGCTGCAGCTGTTTTTCCATAAATACACCATTACCTCTTCTGCCCATGGATCAGGAACCCACTGCTTCCATATCTCATTCTAGAAACACACCCCCTCTGCTGGATCATTCATTGCAAATAGATGGCTCATGTAGTACGAAGTGGTAATATTCTCTATTTTCATAAACGGGCTTCAAATTCAGATTTTTTTGAGATTGTGTCTGATTGACAGAATCTCAAAATGTCCGTAACCTCAGTCTCAAAGGAGGCTGGGAAAGGATATTTAGCTTCCCAGACTCTGTAACACAGGAGGCAAGACAGCTAGCTATAAGGATTGAGTACAGCAACCAACTGTAGTAGATGATGCCCTTCTATTTTCTTTTCATCTTTAAAATTTATACTGATTGGATAATCAAAAGAGGCCTCCTAACGGTGGATGCATACAAACTTAATTTTTAAAAACACATGAACAAACAAACAAAAACCCTGACTGGAGTTAACAGGGCAAAGAAAAAGCCACAGGGGATACCAGACAGAGAGAAAAGCAGGAGTTAAGTCACTGAATGGAAAGCTTATGGTTATACTTATTTATTTCCAAGCTAGCTCTGTTTGTATGGCTAGAGAGCAAAATATGAAACATGAAATGATGAAATAAGCTTGGAATTCTGAGAAGAAACCAAGTCATAATGAGCATTATGCATTTCATCCCGTAGTCATTAGAGAGCTATGAGGATTATTTTAAGCAGAGGAAAAACTAACAATATTTGCATTTGTGGAAGACTCTGCCACTGCATGAAATATGGTTTGGGGTTGGAGTAGCTGCTCCAGGCAGAAGGTGGGCAATTCAAGGGGCAGGGAGATGAGAGGGGAGTTTGCAAATCACTAAATAAAAAGTAATGAGAATAGGAGGAAAGTTTATAGCGGTGTTAATGGAGAGAAGAGAGTTTATGTATTTAAGGGCTATAATTATGTAACTATAGTTAGATGGAGAGAGTATTGATGATTTTAGGTTCAGAAATTTTTTTTTGGATTGTGGAACTATTCATAGCTATGGGGACAGGTTTGGCAAGAATGTGATGGGTTCACCTCCACATCTTTAATTATATGACCTGCCTGAAGGTCTTTCATTGAGAAATATTTCACATACCGTTAATTATATGGACAACAAGTGGTGCCTCATGGAAAGATCAGCTTCAGACACAGGTATTTATGAGTCTTTAAGTAGAAGAGGTAAATAATGCCATGGCTGTAGGTAAGGTCTTACATATCAAGCTGTAATGAGCAAACCAGGAGATAAGATTTTCTAGAAAAGCAGCTTTTCAATCTAGTAAAAAGAAGCCTCCAAAAAAACTAGAAGATGAGACCAAATATGTGGGGACAAAAATATAAGAAAAAGCACTAGTTAAGTGGCTGAGAACCCTAAATAAAGGTTATATAGAGAGGTCAAAGCAGGTAATATTGACAAAATATTCGTGGGGATAATCCTTAACTCATTGGAAACTTTGGCAAGCATAGTTAGAATAAAATATCAAGGGAAGAAACCTGAATTCATGGCATTGGTCTAATTGATAAGAGAAAAGGAAGAGTGAAAATAGACCACTTCCCCAAAAAGCTTGACAATAAAGCAAAAGATACTTTTGGTGACAGCCGGTTAAAGTCCAGAATCATAGAAGCAAAAATATAAGGGCTGATTTTGTGTGTGTGTGTGTGTGTGTGTGTGTGTGTCTGTGTGCATGTTCTTTGATTGCTTGTTTGTTGATTTGTTTGTTATGCTGGGAGAGAATGAGTATACTTACTCAATAGGGACAAAAATATTAAGGTATATTTGCCATAGTATGTTTTGCTGGTTTGATGCTGCTTTGCTTCTGAATTCATGTTTGGGATCATGGGTTGAGAACTAAGACTATAAGTTAGTCCAGAAAAACCTGTTCTGTTCATTCTTTCTTTGCACTTTGAGAAATAAAATAAAATTTTACATATTTATCAAAACTCCTAAGTTCTACTCCAAACCTTCCCTTTTCAGGAACAACAATTTATTGAAGAGTAAAAGCAAAGAGTTTGAGTAGAGCATCTTTGAAGCTGTTTATAAAGTAATTTCTTGTGAGGCAAAGAAGCTGTTCAGAGAACATTCACAGAATAAAGAAATATTGTTCACTTATTTAAACCCATGTAGGGTGCTTACTACACAATGATCTCTGTTCTCCTGACTTTTCAAGCATTGATTCATTTACTCTTTCTATTCTGTATTTATTCTTCCTTTTACAAGGGAAGAGATTCAACCTTGTACTTAAAACAAAGATAATTTAATCCAGGGAACCGGTTACAGATGAAGAGCTCAGCAACTAAACAAAAGAAGGTAGATAGCTAGTGGGAAGCAGCCCCATAGCACAGGGAGATCAGCTCAGAGCTTTGTGACCACCTAGAGGGGTGGGATAGGGAGGGTGGGAGGGAGAGGCAAGAGGGAGGAGTTGTGGGGGATATATGTATATGTAGAACTGATTCACTTTCTTATAAAGCAGAAACTAACACACCGTTGTAAAGCAATTATACTCCAATAAAGATGTTAAAAAAATAAAATAAAAATAAATAAATAAAACATTTCCCCCCCACCACCAAAAAAAAAAGGGGGGGATGCTAACTGCATCCCAGTTAGCAATAAAAGAAACCTGTTCCCATTTCCCGATGGAGACAAAAAAGAGAGGAACAGGGCTTGCCCAAGTGACCCACAGCAAAAGCTAGAGGAACAAAGGATCTATCCAGTAGTAGCTAGAGATCCTGTCCCTGGGGAACTGCAGACACATTCCAGGAGAAGAGGAAGCCATCATCTCATCAGAGAGAGAGCATTACAGGCTGAACTGTGTCCCCCACCAAAATTCATATGTCAGAGCCCTGATCCCCAGTATACCCCAATGTGACTACATTTGGAGACAGGGCCTTGAAAAGGGTGATTATGAGGTTATATGCATGGGCCCTAATCCAATCTGACTGGTGTCCTTATAAGAAGAGGAAATTTGGACACACAAAATAAACACCAAAGATGCATGCACACAGAGGAAAGGTCATATGAGAAAACAGTAGGAAGGCAGTCAAGTGCAAGCTGGGGAGAAAGACCTCAGAGAATATTAACCTGTTGACACCTAGATCTTGGACTTCTAACATGCAGAACTGTGAGAAAACAAAATTCTGTTGTTTAAGCCAGACACTCTTGTGGTATTTTGTTATGGCAGCTTGAGCAAACTACTACAGAGAGGCTAGGGATATACTCTGGCTTCTCCTTTCCTCCAGCCCCAAAAGCCCCCATCTTCGCCTCCCACTGGCGAATACTGTCATTGACTTGGAGACTGTTGAGTGTAGCCTGCAGGAGTACAGCCCCATGTGATATAAAACAGAACAACTGAAAGCACAGGAGCAGCAGATGTCATGACAACCCTACCTGCCATGCTATCTTCTTATCCCTATTGTAAAGAGAAGACAACTAGGAGGCTCAGATAAGCTGAGCTACTCATGTGAGGTCACAGCTAGTTATGGCTCCAAAGTCCCTGCCTTAAACAACAGCTATGCAGACTCTTGGTTTCAAAGCGCCAGGATTTCTGAAAGTTGGTGGAGTAACAACCTTCCTTTGCTACCCCTTTAACTATTTTCGGTGAAAACTTGGGCTATGACAAGGAATATGGTAATCGCAGGACAATAATGTTAACATAGAGCATCGTGGTTTCGAGGGACTGTTGAGGGGTGACGTGAACCCTCCAGAATGTATGTGCAGTTGGTCCTCTGTACCCGTGGGTTCCATATTCATAGATTCAACCAACCTCAGATCTAAAATATCCCAGAAAAGAAATTCCAGAAAGTTCCAAAAAACAAAACTTGAATTTGCTGCACACCTGCAATTATTTATAACATAACTTTTACATCATGTTATGTATTATAAGTAATCTAGAGATGATTTAAAGTATGTGGGAGAATCATAGGTTACATGCAAATACTACACCATTTTATTTAAGACACTTGAGCATCAGTTTTGGTACCCTCTGGGGTCCTGGAAGCAATACCTTGCAGATACCAACGGACTATAGTTCCAAACTGATTCAATTAAGTCAAGCGTTTCCAAGTGTTTCCAACAGCATGATCACATGTAACATTGTGCTTTGTTTCTTTCTAATCCTATATTTTGTAAGTGTTATGGTTACTACTATGCATTTATACAAATTGAAACTGCTTTGTATTTGCGTGTTTAACAGCAGCACATAATAGATTATTGAAATTAGACATCCTGTGGGGTAAAAGTTATCTTCTTTAAATGTGCCAAAAAATGTTTTGTCATTCCTTTCATTAGCTAACCAGATTATCTACTCTCTTGATTCTGTAGACATATCTGACTGAAATTCATCAGCCTTAATTTTGCCAAAATAATTGGCTATTAAGGAAAAAACTAATAAATTGGTGAAGGTTATGTGAAGAAAGCAACTAGCTGATACCCAGCTTTTCCACATCTGCTCCAAGAGTTTGGGTCACGTGCCAACAGGGCACCAGTTTTAAGTGTTAAATCCACAATCTTGCCCATAACAGACCATCTGAACCTACTCTTCTGTGATTTCTCACAATTAATCAGATTCTTCTATTCATGCTTGAGTGGTAGGTATATTACTAATAAATCCAATAATTTGATTTTAAAGCATTAAGTGAGACATCTAGGAAATACAATGAATTCTGTCAAACAAGTAAATATAAACTCTTATGGGTGATATGTTTTACGTATTAATGAAAATGTCTTCAAAGTACATGCTCGAACCAGTGACATCACTGCTGTAGTCAGTTTATTACTTTGTAAATTGTGGTTTTGAACAAATAAGTGACCTACTAAGTAAATGATTTTGATTACTTCATCAAAAATTGCTATTTTCCGTAGCATTTTTCTACTACTAGCATATAATTTGCAATATATCCTCACTATCCTACTACCATTTAAAACTTTCAAACTCTGAGGATTTCTGATAACTCTGTAATAACCTTGAGAGCAAAGCTCAAATGGTCTTTCATGTCTTAGGATGCTGAAGATATATCACCTTTTTAATAGGATCTCTCGGTTGTTTTGCATAATTCATGGCTCACAGAAGAGTTTAACAAGGAAAAATGCAGTTTATATGATGTTTTGCTGGCATTCTGCATATTTATTATATATTATATCTTGATTGCTATATTTTTCTGAAATAATTCACTTTTAAGTGGTAAAACAATAATACCAAGAGTGACTCAGAAATCTACATGCTTGAGGTTTTTCATATTTGCATACTCTAATCTTTTTTCATTTCAGATTGCAAAGGGAAGGCATTTCTAGTTGCTATACAATTATAAGACTTTAAGCAAGTCTGTTTTTCAAAAGAAATTCATGATCTTCTTTCAGTAATACCAGAAAACCAACCCTTTTACTAAATCTTACTCCAGACATTCCCTGAAATATAAACATCATTTAAAAGCAAAGGTCGTGCTTAGTAAACTATGAATCATGCTTAGTAAATTATTGCTACCTCCCCTCAAATTTTAATTACTGTATGATGCAAATAAATAATCATGCAATTAAAGTCAAGATAGAGCAACAATATTTTCATTGATAGTTTAAACATGTCTCACTTATTTTTAATTTATGGGGAAAACCAATAAAGCAATCAACCTAAGAATATAAGTACAATAATTTTTAAAGTAACTGATTCTTTAAAAATAAACTTTAAGTCTTCAATAATTTTTTTAACATCTTTATTGGAGTATAATTGCTTTACATTGTTGTGTTAGTTTCTGCTGTATAACGAAGTGAATCAGTTATATGTATCCATATATCCCCATACTCCCTTCCTCTTGAGCCTCCCTCCCACCCTCCCTATCCCACCCCTCTAGATGGTCACAAAGCACCGAGCTGATCTTCCTGTGCTATGTGACTGCTTCCCACTAGCTATCTATTTTACATTTGGTAGTGTATATATGTCAAAGCTACTCTCTCACTCGTCTGGGCTTCCCCTCTCCCCAACCCCCTGTGCCCTCAAGTCCATTCTCTACATCTACATCTTTATTCCTGTCCTGCCCCTAGGTTCTTCAGAGCCATTTATTTTTTTTTCAGATTCCATATATATGCGTTAGCATAGGGCATGTTTTTCTCTTTCTGACTTACTTCACTCTGTATGACAGACTCTAGGACCATCCACCTCATTACAAAGAACTCAGTTTCATTCCTTTTTATGGTTGAGTAATATTCCATTGTATATATGTGCCACATCATCTTTATCCATTCATATGTCGATGGACATTTAGGTTGCTTCCATGCCCTGGTTATTGTAAACAGTGCTGCAATGAACACTGTGGTACATGATTCTTTTTGAATTATGGTTTTTTCATGGTATATGTCCAGTAATGGGATTGCTGTGTCATATGGTAGTTCTATTTTTAGTTTTTTAAGGAACTTCCATACTGTTCTCCATAGTGGCTGTATCAATTTACATTCCCACCAACAGTGCAAGAGGGTTCCCTTTTCTCCACACCCTCTCCAGCATTTATTGTTTGTAGACTTTTTGATGATGGCCATTCTGACTGGTGGGAGGTGATACCTCATTATAGTTTTGATTTGCATTTCTCTAATGATTAGTGATGTTGAGCATCCTTTCATGTGTTTGTTGGCAATCTGTATATCTTCTTTGAAGAAATGTCTATTTAGGTCTTGTGCCCATTTTTGGATTGGGTTGTTTGTTTTTTGATATTGAGCTGCATGAGCTGCTTGTATATTTTGGAGATTAACCCTTTGTCAGTTGCTTTGTTTGCAAATATTTTCTCCCATTCTGGGAGTTGTCTTTTCGTCTTGTTTATGGTTTCCTTTGCTGTGCAAAAGCTTTTAAGTTTCATTAGGTCCCATTTGTTTATTTTTGTTTTTATTTCCATTTCTCTAGGAGGTGGGTCAAAAAGGATGTTGCTGTGATTTATGTCATAGAGTGTTCTGCCTATGTTTTCCTCTAAGAGTTTTATAGTGTCTAGCCTTACCTTTAGGTCTTTAATCCATTTTGAGTTTATTTTTGTGTATGCTGTTAGGAAGTGTTCTAATTTCATTCTTTTCCATGTAGCTGTTCAGTTTTCCCAGCACCACTTATTGAAGAGGCTGTCTTTTCTCCATTGTATACTCTTGCCTCCTTTGTCAAAAATAAGGTGACCATATGTGCGTGGATTTAACTCTGAGCTTTCTATTTTGGTTCATTGATCTATATTTCCGTTTTTATGCCAGTACCATACTGTCCTCATTACTGTAGCTTTGTAGTATAGTCTGAAGCACATGGAAGCTAAACAATATGGTACTAAATAACCAAGAGATCACTGAATAAACCAAAGAGGAAACCAAAACATACCTAGAAACAAATGACAATGAAAACACAACAACCCAAAACCTATGGGATGCAGCCAAAGCAGTTCTAAGAAGGAATTTTTATAGGAATACAATCCTACCTCAAGAAACAAGAAAAGTCTCAAATAAAAAGCCTAACCTTAAGTCTTCTATAATCTAATTTTACTAGTTCAGTAAGTTAAGTTTACTAGTCTCCTGTTGAAGCAACTATTCTTTCTTAATCATTTTCTCAGTTTCCATTAATGGGCAATGTATAGAAATATTGTTAAATCCATAATCATCTGTCCTGCTCTAGTCCACATTTTCCAGTGTGGATATATGTGTTTTTGAGTATTTTGGAATTCAGTTTTTAGATGAATTTATCTGGAATGACAGAAAATAGGGAGATTTTAAATAAAGTCTAATAATAAAGATTTTTTTTAAGAAAATAAAAACATAACTCTCTTTGTAGATGTATGTAATTCAACCATCACTGAAATATGTCTAACCACATTTTCTAAGTTTAACAATTGAATGGAATCCATCCAAATGAGCAGTTAATTCATCCTTTATTTACAACTTAAGTACACCAGTGTAATTGCTTCACCCTTTGAAGGTAAGGACAATCATAACTATAAAAGAACCAGGGGATCTGTACAAGTAGAGAGTAAAAAAAATCAGTGAAAATAGTTATGGTTCATCTTTTATGCAGCTCTTTGATTTTTTTCTTGGTTCAGATGGTTGTATTGTTAAGTAGAGACAACCTAAAATGACATGATGATTTTTTTTTTTTTTTTTTTTTTTTTGCGGTGCGCGGGCCTCTCAGTGTTGTGGCCTCTCCCGTTGCAGAGCACAGGCTCTGGACGCGCAGGCCCAGTGGCCATGGTTCACGGGCCCAGCCGCTCCTTGGCATGTGGGATCTTCCCGGACTGGGGCACGAACCCATGTCCCCTGCATCGGCAGGCGGACTCTCAACCACTGCACCACCAGGGAAGCCCAACATGATGATTTTAATATGTTTGAGAAGTGAACAAATATTCGACTCCAAAGACAATGCTGCCTTTGTTCCCCTGTTTTGGTGAATAAGAAGAGCACATTTTGACCTCAGTACAATTCGTGATATTAGTACAATGACAATGGAAGTAATATTCGAGTTTAATATGCCAAGGCACAACTCAAGGTCACATCATTTTATTTTTAAATTTAACATAAAAAATCAACACATTGATTGTATCAGGGAGGTTTGTTATTATATCAATAAAAAAGAATCTCTATTTGTTTTTTCTACCTTGCTTTGTCTGGGTAGCTTTCTAGATCATTGCATGAAAACTCACAGAATTCCTTTGGGAAATATAAAGGGAAATTCAATGTGAAAATATGTTATATTTGTTTTAAATTTGTTTTAAAGCAGTAGTTTTCCACCAGGGCTGATTTTTTTCCTCCAGGGGACATTTTTCCCTGTCTGGAAATTTTTTTCAGTTTTCACAACTGGAAAAGTGTTACTGTCATTTAATGAATAGCAGCCAGGGATGCTGATCAACATCCTTCAGTGCACAGAACAGTCTTCCCATAATTACTCAACCTGAGAGGTTGAGAAACCCTGTTTAAAGGAATGAAAAATGAAGAGGCTTCCTACCTTTTCAGAAAGAAAAGTTGCTGAATAGAATATGAAAACTTGTCTCCTCTCAAAAACCTTGTTTTCACTGGGATCGGATATCTAAATAATTTTTAAATCAAAACTGTATCTCTATCTCAAATCTCTATGGATCTGTGCTGAGAAAACAAATGATTATATGACTCTGTGACCAAATTATGATTTAGTGGTAAGGTTGAAAAATTCTGAAATATTGCTGTAAGCCAAACATAAAGTAAGTTTAAAGAGGCCACTGTTTATGATTAGATAAGGTTGGCTTGGGTAAGTGGGAGAAGGAACAAAAGTAGATAAAATAATACATTTGAGAGATACATCCTTAACATTTTGAAATAGATGATAGTGATGGCAAGCATGCTCTGGTTGGAAATACTGTGAAGATTAAAAAAAAAAAAAAGCTGATGGTGCCATAATCCAACATCTTAAGCCTTAATGTTATAGACAGTAAAAAGGGTTGAAGCGACTAGCTAATATAAATATGTTTTGGGATGTGAGGGAGAATGAGCAGAATGCTTTAAATTTACAAAGTTGTCTCTCTAAAAAACACTACCATGAATCAAAGAAAATTAGGTATTCAACCATCTGATTGGGTCTTCATAAAATTAACTCATTACAATTTAACCTTCTACTGCTGATGGGGCATCAGGGCCCAATTTATGGGTATGCAACTGAGGCAGTCAGATGGGATTCTGAGCTTGGTTTATACTCTGCTATTGCTATCTTGAAATTCGTACTGATTTTTGAACAATGGGCCCTGCATTTTCACTTTCCATCGGCCTTGCCAATTTATGTATCCAGTCCTGGAGGGCATGTTTGGGAGAAAAGAACCAGTGAAATCTGGCTTTGCTCTAAGGGACCGACATCAACAGAGAAGCCTCCTTAAGGAGATGTCTGAGTCCTTGTGGCAGAGAGGGGTTGCCGTAGTTAGTGTAACATCCGTTCCATTAAAACAGCTTTCTTGACGTCAGCACAATTGACAATTTAGGTCATATAATTCCTTGCTGATGGGGCTCTTCTGAGCACTGTAGGATTTTTAGATACATTCCTTGTCTTTTCCCACTTGATGCAAGTAACAGCATCTTCCTCCTCATTCCCAATTTTTGACAATTAAAGAAAAAAATCTCCAGAAATTGCCAAATGTCCTTTGAGAAGCAAATTTGCTGTCAGTCGTGAAGTATTGTCTTAGAATGATACAATGAGACCCTCTGTTCCTCTTCCCATCCCCAGGCAGGAAAAAAGCCAAGGTACACAGCAGGCCCCTAACAGCCTCTGCATGGAGGTCAGTTTCACCACAATTTATTATCCAAAACAAACCACTCTTAGAGTTTAAATGGATGCTATTAATAATTATGCTGGGAAAACAGATTTAAACAATACTGTACTGACAAAAAGGGAAAATTGGTCACATTACCTGTAAGTCTCATACAACTAGGAGAGAGCCTCTTACCCTGGGACAGAGTGCCAAAGTGCAGCCTGAGAGAAGGAGCAATTTACGACATGTTCTTTATGCCTATACATTCGGTAAATGGGTTTAGTTTCACTTTCAAAGCGTTAGAAGGTTTACTTTATTGTAATGCCTTGGAGAGTTAGAGAAGGACAGGAAGTAATCTTCAAATTCTTGGCATTAGCTTGTAGAAGTTATTCTCCTACAGTGAGTCTGAGGTTCTCACAAGACATAACCAGAGTGCACTCAATTCCTGGGTTCACACCCACGGGCAACATGTTGTCCCGCCAATACATCTACCTTGAATTATCTTAGATCACCTGGAAAGCTAGTCTCAACTCTGGACATAGTGTTTTCTTGTAAGGCTCTTTACCCTACCTATTGGCAAATGTATTTGTTGTTGCTTTTTCCCGAAAGCCCTAATACCTAGGGCTTAAACATTACTTTTCCCACCTCCCGTATCTTCAAGGGCTAGATACGCTGCCAGTAGGATGTGAGATATATTTTGCAAGGAAGTGTTATTGATTTCCAAAATAGCCAATGTACAAAAAATGTATTTAGTATTTGACAAAGAAGAAATCTTCATAGACAGAGAGCAATTATAAGGCAGTGAACATGTTATCAAAAGTATGATACTAGACATGAGTTTACATTTATTACATATCTTCTTTTCCTCAACAATTTAAAGCATAAAATAATTTCCATTCAAGCAATTCTTTATGCTGATCAGTAAAGAACAACTTCAGATTTTTCACTAGTTTGAAGAAACAGTGAGACATTGTTCTTTTTGGTAATATTATCTTAATATTTTATATTTATAGCAATGAAACATTTCATAAAGGATTGTTATTATTTTATTACAAAGATAATTTTCTTTGTATTTTTATCACAGTAATAAATTTTCTTTTAGTCTACTATAATTTTAACTTATTTTTGTTCTGTTTTATGTTGTCTCATGCTATGGTTTATACTAAAAATATAATTTGTTCTAATTACTATTTGTTTTTCAGGATGAAGGTGTCTTTAAGTTTTGAAGGCTTAATAATAAAATTGTCTCGAAAGTAATAGTTTTTATTTTTCTGTTCTTTATCTAACTATAAATGATAATTATCAAATGGTCTAAAAATTTAGGCTTTGTTTCATTTTATAGTTAAAACATGATTTCTTTTACAGGAAATATTATGCAATTGTTTGACTCAATCACTGGACTTGAGAAAAATGTACTTTAGCACAAGCCAGGCTTACTGATCTCATTTCCAGTTAATAGTCATAAAACTCAAGTGGGCCTTTCCTATCACCCAGCAATCCCATTTTATTTGCTCTTGTTCATTCAAATGCCTACTTTTCAAGTGAAAGTTCCATATCTCTACCAAGTTCTACTTCAGTATTTTCAAATTCACCTCTACCTAAGGCCAAATCCTCTACCTTCCCTCCTGTTTTTGATTTTGCTGTTATTGTTGTTTCACTTGCGGGAATATTTGGCTGTTCTACACCCTCAAACTTCTTGTAGTACCTTTATATGGATGATGTGACAATTCCTTTTCAAACATTCATGTTTCAATTGGTTGGATTTTACTTGTCCTCTTATTTGTAGGATGTTTGGAAAAATGGAGTTAGAAGGGACTAGGTAGACTTCAAGATTTGCAAATTAATGCTGCCCTCTCTGTTGCTACTCTGTTCTACAGTTTCAATAAATTAAGATAACTCTGTGTAGTCCCACTTCCTCTCTCTCTCCACACCTCATTTGGTTAAGGATGGCTTCTAAGTCTAGCCCTGAGTTACCCATGACCTCACCGGCTACTGACTCCAAAGCATGGACCATGCCTATCTTTAAGGATGGATAGATTAGCTAGTATATTCTGGGATTTTCCTCCTTCAGGGTACCTGAGTACTTTATGAGCCTTTTCTCTCTACCTTTACCAATATTCTTACTCTGGTTGATCTTGGCCCTATTCACAGCAGTTCTCCCTTTGGGTGAGGCACTTTCCTTCTGGGAATATGTTTTTGCTGGCTCTTTCTGAAATATGCCACTGTGAAGGTTCCTGAACCTCTTTTTCTTCCTTTCTGCTTTGGTCACTACTTCTGTCTTTTAACAGGGCTCTGCTACTCTGAGCTGCTGTGTCATGACTTACACGTAATGTTTATTATGAGGATAATCTCTGTTTTCTAGTTTTGCTGAAAATGCAGCTCAGTTTATAAGGCTTTGGTTTTCTGTTTCTTCAAATTATTCTGTATGGTTTAAAGGAGGAGAAACAGGAAGAATCAGATACAAATTGCCTCTGTATTCACACCAAAGTCTTTTCATTGACTTTGTGAAGTCAATCATATAATTCAATTTTATATCAAATGTAAAGAGAGTGATAGTTCATTAAGAGAGTGATAGTTATCTCTCTCCACCTTGCCCCCCTTTCTCAAGGATGGCATGTGCATTGCAAAGAATGAAAAGGGTAGAAATACTGAGACAATAAATATTGAAGGTTTGGATATACTGACAAAAATCCCGGTAAACTAAAAATGCAGTGGATTTAAACGTCATTGGATATGAATCTAAACATTTATATTTTAGCTATGGAAAAAAGAATCTTTTAAATATTCTCTATTTAATAGGCTTTATAAAATTATTTTTATTGTGTGTAACTTTTAAAATGTTTTCTAATTTGGTTTTAATTTAAACTGTCGTTTAAATTCACTTCTCAAACATGTACTTTCAAGTCAATGTGCAAAGCACTGAGATAGGTACACTAAATATTAACACACTGTGCCAATCCTCAAAATGAATTACCGATATGAGAACACATACAAGATGTAGAAGATACTATATGGATTATTTTTCTCCCTGTATATTTTCTCTGCTCTACAGAAACATACTTTAGATAATCTGAATTATTTTGAAGAATGCTTTTATTGTTAGAATTCTTATTAAACTATTGAATCTGAAAAATTCTTTTCTAGTTTCTATAGAAGAAGTTCAAAGCTGCCATGCAGGAATTATTTCAGTTCAATTTATTGCAGATTTTTATTTGCTTTATTTTTTTATCAATTGCTTGCATATGTACTGTTTTGAGAAAGCATGGCACAGGGTATGCACTCAATAAATATTACACATTTTCAGTCCCTCACTTGAAATCTTTGGGGCCAGATGTGTTTCAGAATTTATATTTTAGAAAGATAGATTGGCACATGTATGGTGTATCACTTAACACTTCAGTATGGTCTTGGCAGTACACAGTAATATTGCTGAAATAAAATGGATGAAACACACACACAGTAATTACAACTGAAAAAAGTAACAGCAGGGCTTCCCTGGTGGCACAGTGGTTGAGAGTCCGCCTGCCGATGCGGTGGACGCGGGTTCGTGCCCCGGTCCGGGAGGATCCCACATGCCGCGGAACGGCAGGGCCCGTGAGCCATGGCCGCTGGGCCTGCGCGTCCGGAGCCTGTTCTCCGCAACGGGAGAGCGCAAAGAAACCTAAATAGTATCATGATCGTTGCAACCATATTTTGTCATTCAAAGGAGTTCTTTTAAAAAATTCCAGTTGCAATGTTTTTGGATTTCAGAGCAGAAGATAAAAGTTTAGACCTGATCTGGAGACATCTCTGCACTGTGCTAAATAGCTCAAGACACCTTTTCACACAGACTAGAGAGCTCTTGAAGATCTTTAAGCGCCACACACATGTCAGGAACAGGTACATAGATATAGGAGATATGATGAGAATTACAGAATTCTATATATGAAATTTGGGCTGACTTGGTCCTGCCTTTGATTTAGGAAGTATAATAGCTTTTGTTTCATTTGCAAGATTTCTGAACAATCAAATTATGTACCGAGTGAAAGATGGTGGTACATCCCTTGCAATTAGGTTAATTTTCCCTTTTAGAGAAGGATATACGGCTCATAGAAATAAAACAATTCATACCAGCATGAAACCGTATATATTTGAAGAGTCATGAGTGATATGAGCAATGAACTCTAGGAGATTTTAGATATTTGGAAATTAAAATAACACTAGTTCTTCCAGTCCTCCCAGTTAGCTCCCCCAGGGTCTCCAAGAAATGCTTCAGTCTGAGGGAGGGAGGCATTTGGATGTGACAATTGTTCTTGAAGTTCTGCAATCAAAGCAATATTTGGTTTACTGAGGATTGTATAAGATTGTGTATGGAGGTGAGTGGGTTTGCACGCACGTGTATATGAGAGAAAGAAAGAGAGAGAGAGAAGATAAATTAATAAGCCTTTGTATACCTTCCACGGAATTTGAGAAATAATGCTGTAGCAAGTGATTGTAGTATATATTATGGACATATTAAATATTTTTCTTTTGTTCATTCATTCATTCATTAACACATTTATTCACTTATTTAGTTGCTTAATTGTGTGTCAGATAAGGTGCTAAGCACACAATAAATAATAGGAAAAATGAACTGAAACTTTTTGTAATGTCTCACATGCCTTTTCTATTAAACTGCCATGTAGCAACAAATAGCATTTGATTAGTATACCAGAAAGAGCCAAATTAAGTTCAATTTATGGCAGAAGGAATATTCAATACAAGATAGTTATTTGTCATTTTTTATGCTTTCCAATTTTCTCATAAGACATAACTTCAAGAAGTCTATGTCCATTAATATTGTAATTCCTAATAATCTATTCTTTTTGCCAGAAAAAGAACAAAGATTTTCTTATGGACTCCATTTGACAGTTAGCAAGTTAGATGTTTACTTTGAAAAAAACAGCAACAGTTTATTTTTTCAAAAGAAAGCTATAGATAAATTTCCATTAGTTGCAGACACCCATGTAAATTTTACTCTTATACAATATTTCCATTATGACGTGCTATACACTGTGCTTATATTGTATGCGTGTTATTATGTACATTATGACTTAAAGAATAAGTTTAGCTAAAAATGCTCTTCTTAACGTAGAAATACTTCCCACACAATTTTTGCTTCAAAAAGGTATATATTATATTCTAGGATTTTCTGCATCTTGAGCCAAATATTAACAACATATGTAAACATGTATATGGAGGAGCATTGTCAGGGCTTTATTACAGCCTATGGTCTTTCACAAAAGGTACACAGAACTCAGAGTTCAAATCAATATTCCTCCACAGTTTGGGTTGAAGAGAGGACTCTATCAGTTGGGCATATTCACTTAAAAAAATTTCTAAAAACTGTGAATATAGTAATGTATAATCCCTTAAAAACAATTATTGCTGTATCTTTTAAATACAGTTTTTTTTTCTTATTTCTACCTACTGTTTTAAATTGGGACAATATATCATGAATATGTATCATTTTTTTTTCAAATACTTAGTAAAATAGTGATTTTCCACTTCCACATACTTCAATAATCTTTCAGAGGTGCCGGAGGGCAAATTTAGAATGCTTGTGGAAAATGAAATGTTTAGCTCTGCATTCTCCATTCCCAGCTTTCAGTTGGCTCCATTTCAATATTATAAGCCCACACACACGTGCATATATGTACTCAAATATACAAATATTTTGTTTTGCATAAAAATTAATATGAAAAATATTACAACACTAATAAAGGTTTGAATATATTACAATGTAATTTCAAATTAATGAATAACATGTCACTACTATTTTAATTGATATTTTAAGTGATCTTTTTCAAACCAATCCAGAAAGACTGGAGATTTAGTTGGTGTTCCAGCTTATATCACAATAAATAAAGCTACTATGAATCTGAGACCTAAACTCTTAACTACATTTGTGATTACAACTTTAAAGTGGAATTGGTAAACATGAATATTTTTTACATATATATATAATGCTAGCTAATCTTCCTGTAACATGGTGCAAAAATCACAATTAAAAATAACTGAAAAGAATAGAATGTACAGCACAAAGAGTGAACTGTAATGTAAACTATGGACTGTGGGTAGTAATGATGTGTCCTGATGCGAGATGATACTGAGAGACTATGCATATGTAGAGGCAGGGGTTATATGGAAAATCTGTACCTTCTGCTCAATTTTGCTATGAATCTAAAAGTGCTCTAAAGATCTATTTTAAAAAATTAGCAAAAGTGAAAATATTACCAATCAAAAATTAGAGGTGTAACCGAATCTGTGTCAAAAGGAAAACTCTTATCCTTAAAGTATTTCATCATTAAAAATAATTTAAAAGGATATAATGTAGGCACTTATTTCAAGAAAGTAAAACAAATAATAAATTCATTAGTAGAGGAGCAATTGTCAGGATGTAATTTTTAAAATGCATAAATTAATTAAGTTGCAACCAGAAAAACTGAAGAATGATAGTATCTTTAAGTTCTTGAACTCTCCTTGGTGTCACACTTCCTGCTCAGTGTTCTGAATATCTTACTGCATAACAGTCCTATAAGGCTGACACTTAGCTCCATTTTACAGAAGGAACTAAGACTTGGAGATAGGAAGGAAATGCCAAGGTCAAACAGAAAGTAAATAGTGGAGGTAGCATTTAAGCTAGCTCTACTTGAGCAATGCTCTTAATAAATAAATTATAATGTCTATAACATACAAATCTAATGTAAATTATTTAAAGATATCCGTGAAAATAGAAGTTTCTGGAGAGATATTGATCTAAAATCTTGCAGTCATCCCCAACCCCCTTATATATGCTTTATCTCTTCTTTTACCATTAGAATTAAAGAAATATTTAGGTATTTCTGAAAAAGCAAGGGGAGAGAATTAGGGAAGAAATCTAAGGGAGGGTGAATTTAAAGCAGTAGATTATAGAGAGGTCATGACCTGCAAAGATCTGTAGCATAGGCATAAGTGTATGTATCTTAGAGGAATGAGGGAATTAGGGATAGTTGATTCCTCTCTGCCTCATCTGCTGGAGAACTGGAGCTTTTGCCAACACTTGCAGTCGTGCAAATAGGTTGGGGAAGAGATCCTGAAAATGCAGCTGCCTGCTAAACCAATTATAACAAATTGCTGTGCCTCCCAACAAACTGTGATCTCCCCACCAGCTTGTTCTAAGCCTTACCGTGAAGGCAAAAGAAACAACATACCCAATAAGAATCCTGGCAAAATTAAGTATCTACATTGGAAGAGAGCGACAAGGTCCTTGTATTGCTTGAGATGTAATTATGTAAAGTAATTTTATAACTGTTAATAATACCTTATAAAGTAAGCAGGGAACCAGCAATCCAGCAGAAAAGCAAAGGGGGAAGGAAATGTTGGAGACAATAAAACTCAGTCAATGCAAAAGAAATCATGAAAAGAGAAAGTGAGCAAAAATGAGACTGAAAGAGTCGGACAAAGAGAAAACATCTAATTAGATGTTAGAAGTAATCAATATAGGTCAGAATTCACAATATATTACATAGATTAATATGTAACTAAAAGATTAATATAATGAGGCTGCATAAAGATACAAAATCCAGCTATATGCTATGTATAAAGAAGTCCCTACATTATTAGGAAGTAAATATTGAAACACAAAGGATAGAAAATGCATGCCAGAAAAATAATAAAAAGGAAATATACTTTGACTTAATTAATATCACAAAACAATTAACTTTGCTGGGAAAAGATATTGTAAGTGTAGAGTAGTATAAAAAATAATGAGTATATTCAATTAATGGTGATTAATGAATACAAAATTTCTAATGCAAATGATCACATAACTCCAAAATACAAAAATGAAAATTTGACATAAATTTGAAAATGGAAAAAAATTTAACAGTTTTTTTCTGATTAAACAGATCAAAAAATAAACTAATAAAGGTTTGTGTAATAAGACCAACACAATTAGAAAACAATTAGAAATTCTCTCATGAATATATGTATAATATTATACCCAACAATTTGTGTTCATATTCTTCTCAAACAACGTTAGAAACTTATTTTTTTAAGAGGCCATGTTCAAGGTTATACTTTAACAGTTTTAAGAGACAATTTAGAATAGAAACAAAACATACGAAGTACATACATATTATTTGTGGGGCAGGAATAGAGGCATTGACATAGAGAACTGACATGTGGACACAGGGGTGGAAGGGGAGGGTGGAACAAATTAGGAGATTAGGTTTGCCATAAATACACTACCATATGTAAAATAGATAGCTAGTGGGAACCTGCTGCATAGCACAGGGAGCTCAGCTCGGTGCCCTGTGATGACCTAGATGGTTGGGGTGGGGAGGGATAGGAGGGATGCCCAAGAAGGAGGGGATATAGGTATACATATAGCTGATTTACTTCATTGTACAGCAGAAACTAACACAAAATTGTAAAGCAATTTTACTCCAATAAAAAAAAAATTAAAAAGAGAACCTAAGTCAATAACAAGATATAACACATTCTTAAGAATTATAAAAATCAAATTTAATAGAGGTCACACATGGTTCACCATAGTACTTGATAATTTTAAAATTTATATGGAACAACAACAATGACAAAAGTCCATAAATAGACCAAGTAATCTTAAAGGAGCAAACATAAAATTGTTAGTTTAGTGTTAAATTTTTTGGTTTATCATGGAAATAGAGATCCAATTTCTTAGAGACAAATTAGGAAATCCTACATGTCATGTAGGGTTTCACTTTTCCAATCAACACAGGAAACCTAGAAGCTATAAAAGAAAAAGAAATCATATTCGGCTATATAAAATTTAAAACTTTTGTAAGACAAAAGAAAAAGGTTTGGATAAAAGTTAGGATACAAAAATAAATAGAAAGAATGTTTGAAACTTGGATATCAAATAAAAGATTACTATTTCTACTATGAAAAAAAAATGTGCAACTTGATTACAAAATTAAACCCAAGCCAGCATATAAACAGAAAAATAATGTATGAAAAATAATCACAAATAGGAAAACCAAATGACCATTCAATTTATAATGTCAAATGGTGTGTTAATCTTACTGGTCAAGGAAATGAAAACTGAATTCACAATGTTATATCACGATGCATCCAGCTTAGTACCAAAAAATGAAAAGAACAATACCTTCTACATTTGGTGGAGATGATGGGGGTGGTTCTGGGAACTCTTCTGAATGACTGAGAATCAACACAGTTTTTAAAACTAAAGTTTTACTCAAACACTTAAAATTTATATCAAAGTATCATACAAATGCCTAAGTTAAGCATCAAAATATCATAGCATCTGCATCCATAACATCCACCACATGGGACAACAAAGAAAAGTAGTTGGAGATAGAGCATAAGAAGAAACACTTTAATATACTCCTATCATTTTAAGTCAAAGCAAGTGAGATAGGGGAGAATATACAGACACTTAACACCACATAAATCTAATTCCAATATGTTGTACAATATTTTTTGAAAGCAGGGATTTGACATTCTTTTGTACGTGGAACATTTAAATAATGATTATCTTGCACATGGAACATTCGAACAATGATTATCTACTTCCCCACAAAAAAAGCTTCAATAAATTCCAAAAAGAAGAAATAGTACAAAAAATATTCTATAATCTCAATGGAATAAAACTAGAGATAGATAATAAATCAGAAATTAAAAAAAAAAAACACTGCAGATGAAAATGAAAAAACAAGACAACATCAACAAAACTCTTCTTCAAACAACTCTTGGGTCAAAAGGAATTCAAACTGCATTTTCACCTGGGATACAACTAAAGTAATTATCATAAACCTAACTGATAATTCTAAATTTTAATATTAAATTAAAAATAAAAATTAACATTTTCAACATATGACTTGAAAAGTTAGGGAAACAGCACACAATAAGGAAAGAAGATGGAATAAAAATTAACAAAAATTAATCGATTAGCAGTAAAATAGTATAACACTTGGTTATTGAATCCTAAAGTCAATTCTCTGAATAAAATATTAAAATAAATCACAAGTTCTTATTATAAGGACAAGAAAATATATTTTCTGTTTTTTTTGTATCTATATGAGATGATGTATATTCACTAAAATTACTGTGGTAATCATTTCATGATGCATGTTAAGTCATATCATTATGCTGTATGTCAACTATACCTCAATACAGTGCTGTATGTCAACTATAGCTCAATAAAATGAGAAGAAAAAAGTAAAATGTATACAGTGCTGTATGTCAACTATGCCTCAGTAAAATGGGGAAAAAATAAAATAAAAAAAGCAGCTGTAGTAATCAGAAATAAGGAAGAATATACAACATACATACACAATTATAATGGGAAAATAACCATTGGTATATTGGGTGTTTAAAGAAACTTAGGAATAACTTTGCTCAAAACTATAAAAATGAATTTGAGGTCAACTTTGCTCAAAACTACAAAGATAAATTTGAGGTCCTGGGGCTTCCCTGGCGGCGCAGTGGTTGAGAGTCTGCCTGCCGATGCAGAGGACACGGGTTCGTGTCCCGATCCGGGAAGATCTCACGTGCTGCAGAGCATCTGGGCCCGTGAGCCATGGCCGCTGGGCCTGCGCGTCTGGAGCCTGTTCTCCGCAGCGGGAGAGGCCACAACAGTAAGAGGTCCGCGTACTGGAAAAAAAAAAAAAAAAAAAAAATTTGAGGTCCTGAATGAAGTAGACAATTTAGTATGAACATACATACAGTAAATACTCATAGTGCATATAAAAGCACTAAATGAGCAAACAGCTCATTGAAAAAAAGAGAGAAATTTGTCCAAAAACTCCAAAGTCCAGATAGTATAATGGGGAATTTAAATTTTAAGGAACAGAAGTTTCTACACATATTAAAATTGTTACAGAAAATAAAAAGAAAGATTTTTTTTAAAGTTTACATATCATAATGCTCTAATTCTTCAAACATGATGCAAAAAAAGAAATATAATAAACTCATCGAACTGATTAATGTACAAGCAAAAATATCAACTATTAGCTAACATAAACTAGAAACATATTAAAATAATAATAAAAAATGGCAAGGAATAATTTTTCCATTCTCAGGAATGCAAAATCTTTTGATATTTTGTGAAGAATATATATTATATAGAGTAATATATACCACTTATATATAATATATACCATAATATAATTATAGATATTAAATAGATAACATCCATTTATAATGACATCAAATCATTAATAAAATATGAATAGATAAATATTTCCATAATAAAAATTATTAGAAAAAATATGATAGTGAGAAGGCAGACAGGTAAATGTAAAACAAATGGAATGTCCAGAAATGCACCTAAATGTTATAAAATTTTAGTATACTGTAGAAGTCAGGAAGTAGATTCGATAAATCAATGACAGTTATCTGATGAAAAAAATAAACTTGAATACGTATTCACTCCAAATGGAAAACAACTTTAAAGATAGAAACTAGATTCATGAAAGTGACAGAAGAAACAATGTGAAGATTGCTTTACCAACATTTAGTGGATGAGACCTTCCTAACTATGACCAAATTATATGAAACTGAAAAAGACATATTTGCTTACATGCAAATTTTTGACCCCACAAAATTTTAAAAAAATCCTCTAGATAAGAAAACAAACCACCATTAGAAAGACATTTTATTGAACAAGGGAAAATATTTGCAGCACTTAACTGAGACAACTATATAATTATAAAAAGCTATTTCAAAGAAAATAAACGGCACGATAGAAAAAAATAAGCAAAAGGGTAAATAAAGAGTTCATGGAAAAGCAGATACAAGTAGCTTTTAAACATAAGAAAAGACGTTAGGCCTTCTGATAACAAATAAATAAATGAAAAAAAAATCACTGAGGTATGATTTTCCCCCTATCAGATGGGCAAAGATGCCAGTGTCGGATGACATTATGTCAGCAAGATGGGGAATAAGAGTAGCTGCCATTTACTGCTGGTGGGATTGCAAAGTGCACTGTGGGCAAAATGCATGGTGGGCAGATATTTTATCTTCTCAAATAGTGTATCTCTTAGAATAACAATTATCTTTTAAATCAGTAAAACCCCATTGTGGTGTGTTTAGTTCAAGTACATGCACAAATTTTGAAGTGACACGTGAACACCTCAAGAAAAGTCAAGACAAATTATATAGAATGGATTTACACATAGACTGCATACAGCCCCAGAAAAGACAGAGGGAGATGAAGAGAAAATTGGAAGAAATTGTCTCCAAAAATATTGCTAGAGGAAAATGTTAAAATGAAGACTACTCTGTATGGTAATCATTTTATACAAAAATATAAATATCTAGCTAGCTAGCTAGCTCCCTTGCATGCACATAAAATATCTCTAAAAAAAAAAAAAAACACGCAAGGATGATAGGATTTAGTTTGGTAGTGTGGAAAAACTGAGTGGTTAGGGTCTGAGGTGGGAACTTCAAATCACCGGTCATTGAGGTGGGAGGAAGTGTTGTCATAATATATCTTTTTTGAACTTTTGAATTTTACCGTGTTTCCTCATTAACATGAGGAAAAGGGACTAAGAAAAGTTGTCAAAAGATTTTATCGACCATTTCCTTTTTTTCTAAATCGATTGCTCATTAAATGTAATACAGATGACCTCCATTAAAGATTATCATTTAATGATATGTTATGTATTTAATTTTAGCAAAAACTATGTTCCTACCATTTCACTTGCTCTATCCCTAGAAATTAATACGCAAATTGGAACACAGGAAAAAAGAGCAACTGCAGATGTTGGATTGACTTAAGGAGATCCAGAATCTCTTTGGGACATGGGAGATAGAGGGTAAGCATGCTGACCTCCAGATCTCAGAGCTGATTCACTACACTGAGGGTGCAACCAAGCCTGCTGACCTGTAACCCAGTGAGTTTCATAGTCAGAGACCCTGAGACAAGAGGTAGAGAAGAGCTGAACCTGAAAGCTCAGGAATTCTTTAGGCAGTGGAAGTTTAAGCATAAGAAATTAGAGCTAGAGTTGGAAAAAAAAAATCTGAAATTCTCCAGCAACTGACAGACAGTAATAATCAGGTGTAGAAGCTATATTCCTAGAATATTTTTTGTAGTGAGTGACCATTCATTCATCCTTTGAGCAAACACTTGAGTGCCAAAGACTTTACATCTTGCTATTTCAAGGTAAAATATGATATAAAGAGTTTAGCAATTATTTCCATAAATTGATATTATTCTTTAACACTCAAATGAAAGAAAAATCACTAAATCTTCCTTACATCAAATGACTTTCCTCTCAATGTATGTATTATTTTTTACCATTTATTTTTCATTCTTGATGTAAATATATTATTTTACAGTAAGCAATAGGTTGCCAACTTAAGATAGTTGGACTTACTGATTTTTCAACTTTGCCATATGTGAAAGCTATACACATTCAGTAGAAACTATATTTTGAATTTTGATCTTTTCCCAGGCTAGCAATCTGTAGTAAGATACTCTCTTGATGCTGGGTGGGGTCAGGGAGCCATAGCTCCCAGTCAGTCACAGGATCTCAAGGGTAAACAACCTATATATACGCGTACAACCATCTTGTACACATATAACTATTCTATTTTTTTTTTTACCTTCAGTACAGTATTCAATAAATTACCGGAGATATTCAACACTTTATTATAAAATAGGCTTTGTGTTAGAGGATTCGATGATTTAGCCTACCTGTAGGCTAATGTACGTGTTCTGAGCACATTTAAGGCAGGCTAGGCTAAGGTTGGATGTTTGGTAGATTAGGTGTATTAAATGCATTTTCGACTTAGGATCTTTTCAACTTATAATGGTTTTTATTGGGACATAACCTCATTGTAAGTCAGGGAAGATCTGTAGTTGTTTTGGGAGATGCATTCTTTGCTTTCCACAACATGTGAATTAATATGAAGTATACTAATCTGGGATGTTATGTGTTAGGAAAATTATATTTATTATTCACCTAAGAAATATTTTATAAACATGCGCATGTGTAAGCCCAGTATTTTGTATCCTGAGAAGCAAACATTAATTACTGAAAGGCAGGCAGCTGTGAAAATATTTTCCTCCTATGATCAAGTTCTCCTCACATGACTGATTTATTTGTAGAGTAAAGGTAAAAGGGAACTCAAAATCCGTATCAGATGGGAATCAACTGGATGTGATTAAAGCTAAAAACAAAACATACTTCATAAATACATTGTTTCAAGGGCATGCTTGAAAATAACAGAGGTAACTTCCCTAAGATTTACTTCTCTGATTCATTTTATAAATTGAGTTCTAAGCTTCTTAGCATATATAATGCATCCTTTTCTCAGAAAACAGGGATTTGTTTTTAACATATGGACTTCTTTTGTATTTAAGCTTGAATGTATAAAGTTCTTTCTCAGGGCCTTATATTCATGAGTACACTTCTGTAGCATTAAACATCCAAGAGATGTTTAAGCAATTAAACATTTAAGCAATTAAAATTCAAGGTAAAGTACTGGAGAGGTTTGAGGATTAGTTGAATTACAATCACTCCAGAAAAGATATATTGGAAAGAAAGGGCAAATTGGAAGTAGTAAGTGTGGTAATTGTTGAAAACATAGGCAGCAAAAGCAGGTTGGACTGAAATATTAAGCACTGATTATGGGAAACATTGTAGGAGGTAATGCATTTCTTTTAGATATAATTTAAAAATAGCTCAGATTAGGGCTTCCGTGGTGGCACAGTGGTTGAGAGTCCGCCTGCCGATGCAGGGGACACGGGTTCGTGCCCCGGTGCGGGAAGATCTCACATGCCGCAGAACGGCTGGGCCCGTGAGCCATGGCCGCTGGGCCTGCGCGTCCGGAGCCTGTGCTCCGCAGCGGGAGAGGCCACAACAGTGAGAGGCCTGCGTACCGCAAAAGAAAGAAAGAAAAAAAAAAAGAATAGCTCAGACTAGAGAGGAGCACTGGGTAAATTTCAGTATTCCTGAAGGGGTTCCATACAATGGCAGTTTTAATATATGTGCAGATTTAACAGTAAAATGTTTAGTAAGCTATTAACGACATACACAGATTTTTAGCATGGAAGGACGGGGTTCCCCACAGACTGAACCAAGTATGCCTAAAAGAAGATTATGATGTAAAATATCAACCAATTTCTTCAGCACAATATAAGTTAAACTTAATAATAGAACACATTTTAAGTAAATTAATCTTAGTATCAGAAAACAAAAAAGGAATAATACATAAAAATAATAAAAATGTACATGTTGAATATTTACAAAACATTTTATATAATGAAAATATATAGAAAATTAAAACACTTGTATACTGTGTATATGTGCATTGTGTGTGTGTAATAAACTTTCCTCTGTATCCATCAACAATTAATATTAACAAATATTTTGTCTAATTCACATATCATAACACAATAATATAACACAGTAAGTTTATAAAGATTCCATTTCCTAAAATACAGATAGAAATTATCTTGATATAAATTTGAGTAGAAGATATTCCTTCAGATTAAGCTCTTGGAAGGTTTCCTTCTGCGATTATAATCAATGAAGAATATTCTCCAATCAAAGAGTGTGTAACTGATATCTCCACATGTGGAATTAAAAACAACCCAATTTACATTTCTGAATCTTTATATAAGTCACCACATTAAATTCACACTTTAATAACCACTGAGTTATTTTCAAAACTAATTTTGAGGATAGAGATTAAAAATGGAAATTGTTCTGATACTAACCTTCTTCTGGTACAAGGTCAGGGTTATCACTGCATGCTATTTTCACTCTCAAATTCTACAACCTTTTCAAAATTGTCTTTACTTCTCCTAAGATGCTAGTTGCTTTTATTGTGAGATGTTCTTTATGGTAAGCAACTGATGGAATGTCCATGGCCACATTTGCAACATAAATTTTCCTTTCTCTTCTAAAGAATCTATCCAAAAAGAAAATTTCTTTAAAACAAATATTTCTAATCTGTTTAATTATTATAATAAAGTGAACCATAGTGAAATAAACATTTCTAACTCAACCCTAGTTTTGATTATAAAATATATTAACAATATAACAACTTGGCGTCCACTTTGAAGTACAATGCTATATGATTTAGAAATAAACTTTAGTTTTCCAGTTCTCTTAATAGACAGTTCATTTTTTACCTAAAATATCCTCTGAGATCTCTGCGATTCAAAGATGCCAAGTATTAAATTTTAGTTTGAAAGTATTTAAGAGTATGTATGAAAATCTCTTTAAAGAGATTTAGTAAATTCAATGGCCAAAATAAATAAGACTGCAAAATAAAGAGCTTAAATGCACATCTAATGATTAATTTTAGTTACTTCTGCATAGCTACATTTTATACATCATTTTGTGGATCCTCAGCAATTCATTGTGGTGTAGTCATTTATTGGTAATTATCTCAATTCATTAAAGTGGAAATTCAGATTGGTTCTACAGAGTGCTTCATTTATGGAGAATTTGACTAAGTCAAAAAGTAGCATTCTTGCAGTATGGTGATTGTAAGCCATTTGTGTCATATGTTTATGGAAAACTGTTTCAAGTTTTATAAACTGGCTAAAGTTTTGTAAATGATTAAATTTCAGTAAAAACAAATGAGTAAAAACTTACATGTGAAATTCTATGCAATATGCAGTGGTATGAGCAGAGTATAGGGGGACTTATTATCTGGTCATGGGGACAGGTTTATGAATATTACGCTTTTAATGAACCTCCACAGATTATCAGGTGTATTTTAACACATTTTACTGACGTATTCCACACAGTAGAAGTATATGGCAGTTTTGCCTTAAGAACTTCAGAAATTTTGATCTTTGGGATCTCATTCTTGAGTATTTTTGAAAGGTTAGAATAAGATAACCCTGGGATTATCAAAATAAATTATTTAGTAGTGTAAAATAGGAAGTACGATACTGTTAAAGACTTTTCAAAATTATTTTTCAGGTGTTATTCATTCAGGGAGATATTGTCTTCCTAAAATTCGGTATAATCTGTATTGAACTACCCCTGAATTCACCATTTGTGAGCAATTCCCCATCCTACTCACCCTCAGAGGTTATGTATCAACATATTCATAGTAATAAACAAATTGATAGCAATAAATTACATCTTTTTGAATAAAATAGGAATCCATGAGTCTACACCAAAGTAAATAGACAAGTTAATTATAAATGGAGAGAGAGGAAAGTTCTTCCTCAAAATCGAATGGTAACTAATAAGTGTAGAGAAGTGATTGAAATAGTAAATCTCCATTTTTTAAACATAAGTGAACACTAAAACTAGTATGTAAAAGTTAGATGAGTGATGTAATATTTGCATAGCCTCAAAGTACTTCCCAGCAGAATTTGTATTAATTATAGAGGGGGAAATGTTACACTAGATAAAGCTAGCACACACCCTTAACTAAGTGATCAAAGTCAGTATCCCCAGGAAAGTTATAGATTGACGTGCAATGAGGACACAGCATCCCTTCTGTGATATTCTTGCCAAAAATACATACCAAAATCTGATCATGAGGAAACATCAGACAAACTCAAATTGAGGAATATTTTTCAAAAAGACTGGCCTCTATTCATCAAAAATTTAAGACCAGGAAGATCAAATAAGCCCTGAGGAATTATTTCAGAAGGAGGAAGACTAAAGAAACATGGTGATCAATGAAAGGAATGATTGAAGATTAGATTATTGGGACAGTTGGTGAACTTCTATCTCAGTAAAGTATTTCGGGGACTAAAGCTTTGCACTGTCCCTGCAGTGTTTTATTAAGTACGGAATTACATAAAAACAAAGAGAAAAATATTGCACTGATACAGCTACCAATATATAAAGTGACTCCTAGCTTCTTGGAGGATATATTATTAAAATAAATTTATGGTAATGATTAGGGACTGACTGTTATTTATATGTCAATCCTTTATTATGCATACTTCAGTTCTAACATAAAGTAAGTTTCTAATTTCTTGACTAGATTAACAGACATACTAGCTGGGGAAAAGGAGAATTTTTCTGTGATTAGCACAAAGTCGACAATCCAAAGGAAAGAGTATTTCATTAAACAGTCCTTGGCAGAAATGAATTTGCCATCACATTGCTATCACGATGCTTTCAGATGTATGTCTGTTACACATGACACATACTTGATTAAATATTCAAACATCATCAGCCAAATAATTATCTATCATGGAAACAGTCTTTTCAAAAGTATAGATATTACTATATTACATGTGAAGTAGAGTCTGAGACAGATAACCTGATGCTACATAGTGTCTTGTTTTAATTTTGATGTTGAGATGAGAGAGATTATCTAACACAAACTTAAAATCATCTTTTATGGTAAATATATATAACCCTTCCTCACATGTCCAGCAGTTCATCAGTAATCAACTTTAAGATAAATGTGAAATTATAAGTGATTTGTCATACTGCCATTTTATGGACTGTCTCAGGTATAGGAATCTATAACAACTTTAAAAAGACTCAACAAAATTTAAGTGTGTGTGTTTTATTGTATAATAAGCTTCACCCCATGAAATTTTATTCAGATCACAATGAAACGTATTTTATTCACCACGTCAGGAGAAGAATCAACACTGAACAGTTTGAATGTTATGTTTATTCAAATTTGTTATGACTGAAAAGGAAAGGAAAGAGGTTTTCTATGCAGTTGTATTTTTTCAATTTCAGTAAAAACAAATGAGATTATATTAGTTATGTGAAAACACCTGAGTTCTAGTATACAAGTCTTGTTTTTAAGATTAAGTGTAGGTGGAAAGTTATTTAGAGGATATCATTATCTTGTGGACTCTACCAAAAATAGTGAATAAAAGGAAATGTAACAATTTATCTTTAGTAATCCAAACTGCCCACTTCTTGTTAAAGTCTAAGATTAACATCTGGCAAAGGAATCTCATAATCACAAATTCTAGTTATCCCTTCCCTTACTTTTATAAGTACATAGTAAGCAAATGTGAGTTGTTCATTTAGAGAACATCTCAGTCCTTTATAATGATAAAGAGGGTGTACTTTTCTAAAATTCCCTATATAGTCACTGTAGTGGGCTTCCATGATAAAGACAATGTTATAACTTGATTGGAGAATTTTAATTTTCTCCTGAGTATATGGAAGGACTCCATTTCACCAGTCCTCTATCAACTAGGTGGGACAAAGTGGCAAGTTACAGACAGTGGAATATGGGCAGAAGTGCTGTAGTACACTTTCACACCTGGCCCTAAAACATATGCTTCCAATTTATCCCTTTATTTTCAATGGCAGGATGGCAAGTGCCTTAGTGGCCATAAAACCAAGAAAATGAAAGGAATTTTCTTCCCTAATTTACCCCTTGGAGGAGAGTGGCCCAAGTGAGTTGTGTGACCAAGGACATCCATACTGGACTGAAAAATAAACCTAAATTATGTTAATGCTTTGACATTTGGGACTGTTTGTTATATCAGCTCATCCATCTGACAAATAGAGTTTTCTGTTTGAAACTCTATGTAATCTGGAAACAAGTGGTATGAGAGTACGAGTGTGTGTGTGTGTGTGTGTGTGTGTGTGTGTGTGTAAAAGTGAGTCAAGTTATATACATTTCCCATTGATGGTGAAACACTGAATAAATTGATTTTCCCTCCCATTTTGCAGTTCATTTTATAAGAAAGACATGCATTACAAGCAACAAATCCCAATTGTGATTTATTTTTAAAAGGAAGTTGAATTCAACACAGATTTGGCTCCGCTTTCTCACTGTCTATATCCATAGCCCCATGTAATCAATGCTCACTGATGTTCATAATGATGACTCTGATTGGATACAAGCTGCTTCACCCTTTCGTCAAGATTTTATCTTAGTGCCAAATTATGAAAATGTTAAGTCTAATGGACCAGATATTATTTTCAGATATTAATGCCCACATAAAGTATATAGAGCTTGATATGTGGAGGGTGAGACTTGGCAAGCCTCTCACACACTGATCATTCGGAGAACAGTTTCAGGTCTCCTGCAACATTAGCAGAATAGACACGTAATATTTAGAATGCTTGGCAGTACGTAGAGCATTTTACAGGAATCATCTGATTTTTTTATTAGTTATCTATTTTATACATATTAGTGTATATATGTCGATCCCAATCTCTCAATTCAACCCACCACCTCCCCACCCCCACTTTCCTCCTTTGGTGTCCATACGTTTGTTCTCTACATCTGTGTCTCTATTTCTGCAATTGCAAAATGGTTCATCCGTACCATTTTTCTAGATTCCACATATATGTGTTAATATACGATATTTGTTTTTCTCTTTCTGACTTACTTCACTCTGTATGACAGTCTCTAGGTCCATGCACATATCTACAAATGACCTGATTTTGTTCCTTTTTATGGCTGAGTAATATTCCATTGTATATACGTACCACATCTTCTTTATACATTTGTCTGTCGATGGGCATTTAGGTTGCTTCCATGACCTGGCTATTGTAAATAGTGTTGCAATGAACACTGGAGTGCATGTGTCTTTTTGAATTATGGTTTTCTCTGGGTATGTGCCCAGTAGTGGGATTGCTGGGTCATATGGTAATTCTATTTTTAGTTTTTTAAGGAACCTACATACTGTTCTCCATAGTGGCTGTATCAATTTACATTCCCACCAACAGTGCAAGAGTGTTCACTTTTCTCCACACCCTCTCCAGCACTTGTTGTTTGTAGATTTTCTGATGATGCCCATTCTAAGCAGTGCGAGATGGTGCCTCATTGTAGTTTTGATTTGCATTTCTCTAACAATAGGAATAATCTGATTGAATCCTCTCAATGAACCTAAGAAATGAGAACTCTGATGATTACCCCCAGTTTACAGATTAGGAAACAGAACCAAGAGGCCACTATTCTGAGCCCATCATGGAAGGAGCTTTCCTTTATTCCTCAAGGTGGCCTCAAGTCTTTCCTCTGTTTCTGTTAAACAGTAAATACCTAGAAGGTATTCTTTGAAGGGCTAAATAAATGAAGAGCTAAATAAGCAAGAATTTCTTCCATATTTTCTGATTCTAAACTCATCCTGTGTGCCACTAGCACTGAGATCTCCAGCTGGGGAACTTCCATGGTATTTTAGTTGTATATCTCTCCTGGGGCTCTCACTTTGCTTTATGTTTGCACCTCCAATAAATAATAGCCAAATATATACCCTATAATGACTAAATGAATAACCTATTTCTACTAAATTGAGGAAACTGAAAACCAAATGCACTCTTATGAACCTGTTGTACATTCATACTGGAGGAACCCCCAACTCACTGATAAAATAAGCCAGTGCTATGTACTTTAGAAGATGTATCTTGTCTCTGCAAACCCCCTTAATCAAACCCAACCCCTTGAGGCTATGGATTATATTCTAATAGTAAAAGATCAAAGCAAGAACAATTAAAAGCTGACCTCAGCTGCCAGTTTCAAAATTCAATGTTCACACCCACCCACTCTCAAAATTCTGCTCAGCCAGACAAAGAGAAATGGTGATCTCAGTGGAACCTTCAAAATTAAAAGAATACTGTATTGTGTGAGTTAATCAATAGCTTTCTAAGGAGGTGTAAGTCATTCAGCTGAGCTCTAAGAAGGATTTTTTTCCCCATCAAAGTTTCAAGAAAGGTGATTGGGGTTTGTAAGTATACATTATATTTTAAATGCAGCCTTTTAAGGCTTTTGGCATCTACGGGCTTCTTTTGCTGATAATTGGTGGGGGAAAAGTAGGATGTTTATACTTCTTAATCTCCTTCACCTATTTCATCCCTCCAGGTATAAAATAAATAAGTCGTGGGGATATAACGTACACATAGTGAATATAGTCGATAATATTTCAACAAACCTGTATGGTGATGGGTGACAGTGGGTCGTATTGCAGTGATCATTTCATAATGTAAGAAGCTATCAAATTGCTATGCTGTGTATCTGAAGCTGACATGATACTGTATATTAATTATTACTTAATAAAAAATAATTTCCAGCTCTATTTGTTTAGGGAAAAAGAAGAGGGATGCATCCTCAGTAATTAGGGGACAGTGGAAAGAATTGCTATTTTTATTAAACCTAGTAGGTATATCAATATGACCTGGATATGGGGAATTATGACTTTAAGATCAGGAATTAAATTTTTTGACACTTTAAAATTATTAATTTATGTTCAATTTAGTTTTGAGGATAACTTCATTTTTAATATTGCCATTCTTTTTACAAAATATGAAATGATCTGTAGCTCAGTTCTCATCCGGTGAATTCAACATCCAGTTATTTAAAGTGTCATATTTTCCTTGCATTAGGAGTGGATGGGGGTCTATTCCTATCTAAATGTTAATTTGCACCAGAAGGTGAACTGTTCAATTCAAATAGGACAAAACTTCATTGTCAGTCGTCTTCTATATGAAGGTAGGATAAAGACAGAACTTAAAATTTATCTTGATTTTGAGAATTTTACAGATGTTATCTAATTTAACACTAATAATGCCCTACGAGATAGATATTGGTATTCTCACTCTGTCTCTCCCTCTCTCTGTCTCTCTCCCCTCCCCATATTAGTTTAAGTTCAGGAAAGTGAAACTCTAAGACATTAATTATTGAATCAGTCATTACTCAGAGCTGTCTGGCTGACTCCAAAGCTACCAGTTTATTTTTCTCTATTTAAAAAATGAGGTTTCGGGCTTCCCTGGTGGCACAGCGGTTGAGAGTCCGCCTGCCGATGCAGGGGACACGGGTTCGTGCCCTGGTCCGGGAGGATCCCACATGCCGCGGAGCGGCTGGGCCCGTGAGCCATGGCCGCTGAGCCTGCGCGTCCGGAGCCTGTGCTCCACAGCGGGAGAGGCCACAACTGTGAGAGACCCGAGTACCACAAAAAAAAAAAAAAAAAAAGATTTCATTTTATAAGACTGCTCTCCAGGGAGCTGTTCCTTACAGGATGACATTGAGAGAAATTGTCCAATATGCTTTGAGGAAGTGGCTCCCCTTAAATATAACTGGTTAAATTCTCATCTTATGAAAAAAAATCAAATGGATTAAATTAAGATGCAACAGAGAATTATGATAATTGTCTGGATTTTTTTTCTTACTTATCCAATCTTTTGTCAATATGCTGCTCTTTGTCATCATGGATATACAATATGTAACAAAGTTGTACCTCCATGAGACATGCATGGTGACTAACTCAACCTTGTCTCCCATCATTTCTTTCAGCAGTATTCAGTGGGTATAATCTGACTCGCTCCTGCATGGAAATTCCTATAGATTCCATGGCTTTTCTGTTCTTTCATAATAGATAAACATGTGGCTTCTCATTGCCTTAGCACATCTTAGTTCAGGAAATGGAATGTTCACTGCAAGATAATAATCAATACTATGAACTTGATTTAGTATAAAATCTTTCTCGCTTTGAGACTAGAACTCGATTGATGGCGGGAGACTGCTGAGTGACGTCGGCAGATTTGACACCATTTTACATTCAGCTTCTTTGCATTGATCTTCCTCTCTGCTTCCTCCTTCACAGAAACGAACTGGCTAGTTCACCTGTCATTGAGTTCACTTTCTCTGGATCTGGCAAAAGATTTTTAAAAGTTTCCTCCTTTGGATCCTCTGTCTTGCAGGTTTCTTATTGTTTGTTGTCTTTTTTGTTTGTTCGTTTTCATGGAGCTGGGGCCTTGACTTCATTGTTTTGTTGTTTTGGTGTTTGTTTTGTCATGTTTTGTTTTGTTTTAAGCTTTGCCGGTGATTCTAATGTGTACCTATTGTTTAGAAATACTAATATGACACAACTCCCTAATTAAAACAAAAACAACAAAGAAACTTTGTTTAACAGAAATAAACTACAACAACAAACAAACTTTGTTTAACAGAAATAAGCTATCTCATGCCAGATTTTTATATAGGTATCTCATTTTGGATGGAGACATTTCCACATCTTTAATAAAGGTGGTTGCTTGCTTGCAACAGTTCTTTCTCTCTAGGCATCTGGTAGTTAACTGCAGCTTCCTTTAGCTGAGATTTCCCCACCCATCTGGACAGCCTTCTTGGACATGACACAAAGAAGTTGCTCACCAGAATGTTATTTCCGACATGGCACACATCTGAATCATGGGAAACACATATCCTTTGCTCCAATACTCTGGACTATCAGGTCAGTCCTAGGGTTTTAGTACTCTCTTGGTTCTGCCCTGCAGAAGCCCATGGGCCAGAGTGACCCCCATACAGGTAGAACAGCTAGAGTCCTGGGAAAAGCCCTCTGCCCTTTAACCTTGAGCTGAAAAAAGGAGTAGCACTCACTTCTCTTTGAGGAAAGACGGAACAGTACTAATGGCAAATAAACTAACAGCCAACTAACTAACAGCAAACTAACTGCAAAAATTCTCCTCTGATTTTTAAAATATTACTTGAATGAGAAAGGGGTGTCCAAGAGTCATGAAATAAGTTTTTAGACATTTTCTTTAAAACTGTGCATGTTGATTTACTCATTTTTGTAGTCTCATAACAGATACTGGCTCCTCAGTTAAAACTCAGGCTGGAAGGATTGAATTTAAGCACTGTATTACCAGCATGTGATAATTTTCCCATTTGTAAAAATACCACAGCCAGCCTTAGAAACTTGGGTGCTAAATCAGAAAAGCAGGTGGCAAACATATTCATATTAATGTTAAGGATTATTAGATAATAGATCTCAATATCACATGTAATATTAAAACCGTGTAGGTCAGTGAAGAAAGCATACTTTGGCTATATTTAACAGGAGGGAATATAATGCAGGAAATGTTTAATCTACATAACATTTTAGAAAAGCTGGGGATCCCAAGATCTGAAAAAGCACTCTGACTTATTATCTCAACTTTCTGTAGAACTAAAATGAATAATCTGCTCATCTGAAGACAGATAGCAAAACCTCACATCTAAAGTGTGCGCATTTCCATGTGCCAGTTTGCAGAACCCACTGAAGAACAATGGATTTTCAATGTTTTTCATCCGTAAAGTCTAACCTAGAATCTTCCTAAAGGGATTACCCTGGGTCCCCAGGGAAAAGTGTAGAAGAGGATGGGAAAGGTGCTTACTTAACAACAGACATTCCTACATAGAGATGTCAAATTATTTCCATTGCTAGAACTTACCAAAGATAAAGTAGAAAATATTCTTAGAAGTGGTAGTAGTGATGAAAAATTTATAAATCATCTCAGAAATATATGAAATCTCAAATAAATATATGAACAAGCAAAAAACACCTGTAAAAATAATATCATGTTGTGATATGAAAGAATATAGAATTGAGTTCAAGGAAACTGTGAAAGTATGGTGTTCAGAAGCATAACTGATGATGATGTTAAGTAATTGTTTTCCAAAAACATGTACACTGATTAACCTATCATCAAAACCCTTATTTATTTTCTAGTAAAAGTGACCTTTAGAGAAAATACATTATCACACTGATGGCTTTCACATATGAGATATGATATTGAAGGGGGCATTGTAGCAGACCTTAACTCATCTTCTTCTGACATTTCTTCTACTCATCAAATTCCTCAGAAAGGATCTCAAGTAAGAGGCAATAAAACCTTTAGCAGAAAGTGACATGAAAGCTTGCCCCTTCATTCCACAGTGTGTGTGACAGGGTGACTCTCTCTAGACTAACAGCACATAGCAGTTTTCTTCATGGAGCACTGAAGTAACAATCAACATAACAAAGGGACATCTTACAATTTAGTACAGTGCACACTTCATTAACTGGATCGCTAGGGGTATGCTAAGTAACTACTCACACACATCAGAGTGCAATTACAAAGTGTTTGTTTTACACACACACACACACACACACACAACCCACGTGGCATTTAGGAATTGAGACATCCAGATTTTTCAAAGTGATTGCCCTGAAAGCTAGAACATTTGTATTCTGTTAATCACAATATTAAACCAAGAAACTTGAATTTGCAAGTATGAAGCCAAGTGTAACATATTATTTATTGCTCTTTTCAGATTGGTATAAGGACTTAGATTTCACCCAAGATTCTAATAGTACCACTTCTTCAAAGAATGTGCAATGAACTTTCAAGGAAAAATATGATTTTTTTCTTGGGCTACTGTTACCCTATTTTATTCACCACAGACATAACTGGGATTGAAAAAAATTGATTCTAACAGATCTTAAACGTTTTTGCCAAGAGCTATATTTTGTAACAATGTGTATTCAGAATAACAAATATTATGAGTTAAAATAATATGTATTCTTTGCAGCTATACTTTTAACAGTAAACGACCAAAAAATGTTTCTAAATACTGTATGCTCTCTTGTTTTGTCTTCTCATTTTACTAGTTTCTTCTGTGTGGTTTTAGTTTCCATAATTTACCACCAGTTTGTCCTTTCTTTTCTTTGTGGGCCAGTCCTTTGTGAAAGTGTGGGGATTTATCTATGGTTATCCATATAAAAGGCTTGCATTTGTCTGAAAGAACATTGAATATTAAAATCCAAGTTGCCAAGGACAGCCTGCCAGGCTGGCAGTAGATTAAATGTTGTTTGTGAACTCAGGCACCTTGTTCTCCTTTTGGTGAGTAAACTGAGAACTAGCATTGTTTATGAAACCAAGTATGATATTGACACAGTCTGCACAGCTGAACTCTGCAGCTGTTACAGAAGTCCAAAGATTTTCATTCCCTCTGTTCTCTTAAAGTCTGGGAGATAATAAACATTATAATTTTATTCGAAGGGCCTGTCCGAAGCTGATATAGAATCCATAATAGTAACACCTGGGAAAAGATTATTCAATAAATATTCAGTGAGTGCCCATTTTGCTCCAAAAACAATGCTAGGATCTAGATGTAGGGTGACCTAGAAAGAGATGGCTTTGAGGAGTTTGGCATCTTGCCACAAATTTTCTCTAACGTAATAAATTTAACTGTATAGTCAAAGACCACAACCATCATCGTATGTCCGATGAGTTGGCAATTCAGCATTAGTCAAACAGACATTCATTGTTTTGACAAATACTATCATTCACAATATCAGATTTTAGAATAATCCAAAGTCAACTAGTCTTCTCTTTTTAATGTGGGAGAGGCAGTAAATCACATGTCCTTTCTAGGCCTTTGAACTTGATCACTATATTTTTGTCTAACCACTTAAAAGTTACTTGATGCTAAACACCAAGGGCCTTTTCTGTCACAAATACATCATCCAAACCTGGTGCTGAGAGTTCAGTGTCCATCATCTTTCCATCTTGTGACTCAAACCTATTTAACGATACATGAGAAAGTCTGGCCCTGTGCTAAATCAACATTTCCTGACAAGGGAATAAGTAAATTCTGGGGTTGGAAAGCTTTGTCAGCTCCTACCCAACTTGTGCTGTAGCAGGGTCTAGGAAAGCCTTGTCAGCAATTTGTCTGACCTAGCCCACTCCAATGTGACTATACTTCCTCAGTTTATCTACAAGAAGGGAACATTCATACCAGGTAGGGTTATATTTACAACCAGAAATTAAATCACCACATATTGCCTAGGACCCAGGAAAGGAGAAATGGCATTCGTGGACTGGTGGTGTGGTCTAAAATGAAAAGCAGGTCAGTGAAGGCTCCAGGTGACGAGGCGCTCTATTACTACCTTGAAGAGGTGATGTCAGGACTCTTTAAGTTGTCAGGATTGAAAATAAGCCGTGCTCTGGAAGATTCCAGCAGCACAGGAGATGCTTACGATCAGTTTGTTTTTTTTCATAGAAAGAGTTCCAACTAGCATAAACAGCTGTCTAAAATGGCTTTTAGGTTATAAATGCCAGTGATTGAAGTGAGAAAAGATTAAGGGCTAATGTATAGACAATTGCTTCCATTACATAATTTCTGTTTCAGGTTACAGGTAAAATGTTGCTCCTGCTTTGTTGTTATATATACTCATATACATACATATATATATATATATATATATATATATATATACACACACACACACACACACATATATGTGCATATATATATTTACACATATATATGGATTCATATGCAGCTACTCTCGTATTTTAAATGTTACCTGCACCAACATCCCAGAATACCACAAAATTGATCTATAATTTACCTAATTCTACATGAACGATTGTCGTTGGATTTCAAATAGAAGACATGTTTTCATAGCAGATGGTATTTTCATTTTATTAAGCACCCCAGTTCATACTGCCATGAATCTGTACAATGTATCTTGAGTTAAAAATCAAGTTATTTCAGATTTTGTCAAATCCATTTCAGGACTCCTCTTCAGTTCCCTTGCTGTTTATTAGGTTTTGTCTTTGTTTTGTTCTAAGTTTCTGGTTGGCTTTCTTATCTAGTTTCATGAAGCCTCCTCTGTGCTTACTCTATAGTGACCTACAGCTGAGCAATGGCAAAAAGAGAAGAAAAAGCATGTTTTCATATATTGATAAAGATACAGACTGGAGAAACAATGCCATGCAGATCAATTTGTGTCTCAGAAATCTGAAATTGGGTTTCTTTTTATTCTTATGAACTTAGAGAATAGAGAGATTTTGAGAGTGCTTTGTTCAATAAAAAGAGATCATGACCCAAATCAAACAATGCCTCATATTTTCAACAAAGCCGTTTGGCTTTTGAAACGTTAGCATTAACTACATTTATTGGTATTGTTCAATGATTATATTTTTTTGGCTATGCTCTGCATATGGACTTATGTGCACCTAGAGGGAAAAATACTAGAACGTATTCTCAAAAGGATCAGGGCCCTGAACTGTATTGTTCACACTTATTTCACAGATTGATGTAATTGGTCTGGGCATGCTTCCCAGTTATGGCTAATTTTTCAAAGCTCCTCAGATTTTTCTAGTGTGGAGTTAAGTTTGAGAACCATAAGGCTAGAGCAGTGCCTCCAAAAGTATAATGCACATGTAAATCACCTGGATATCTTGCTAAAATGCAGATTCTGATTTTGTAGGTACAGGTTGACCCTGAAAGTATGTATTTCTACAAAATTCCTAGAGGATGCCAATGCTGATGTTGCATGTACTGCATGCTGTGTAGCTGGTCCAGAAGATATGGCAGCCAAGACCGCAAACTCAGCAAAATGTCACAGTTTTAACCATGACTATAATGTCCAATCTTCTTTTGAACCATGTAAAAAAGAAACATTGCAATAGAAAATTTTCTATTTTTTTTTGCAAATTTTTTGTTGCTGTTTTTCCAAAGGAGGTTTAAGATGCTTTGCCAGATAGGTCCACGATTATGTTATCTGCACTCATTTTTCTAGGATTCAATGGTGAATGAATATGCTTTTGGAATAAAAATGTCCACCTATAAATTTTGGAATGTATTATAAACCCAAAATACTGAATATGCTGTATGGTAATAATATAATGGAAATTGATTGATACATCATAACAAAAGTACCATCTGTTGGGGGACTGTTAGGGAATACATGCCTTGAATAATCATTACATGGAATCTTTACATGAAACATCAAAAAGATACTACTAACCAGGATGTTGTCTATTGTGCTCTCCTTAAAAAAATATTTTCTAAAATACATAACTAGCATTCATTTTTAACTGAATATAAAATTCTGAAGCGTTTGAAATAGTTCTATGAACAAATATTGGGCATAGTATTATTTAACCCAGAATTTTTTCTTGTATTGATAGCTTCACAGTCTGAATTTTCAAATACATCAAGGCATTTGCTTTGGTTTCATATTGTGAGAATATCTATTTGTTTTAATACAGGAAATAACAAATGATGTAGTTTACCCTCACCCATTTCTTAAAAGATTTTTTAACCTCAGTTCCGTTTTCCAAGGAGCGAGACCAAAGTTCATATTTGTTGCATTTTGGCAAGTTCTTTTTATTACTTTGTTATAACAAGATGTGTTCATAAAAGTGGCAAAGTTTCATGCTATCTGTGCAGAATTCCTTCTTTGTTAGTGGTTTGTGCAAAGCCATCTGTTCTCTTTAGAGTGGCAGTGATGACTTGTGTGGGACAGTGGGCACTTGTCAGCGTCTGGAAGATGGTCCTCTGCATAAATCATTATTCCGTTTTCATGTCTCACAAGCAGTGAACTCTTTTTAGGTTGCATTTCTGGCTGAGGCTGACGTACACTGAGGGAAGAGTATTAGAGTCAAGGAAAGCTGCTTATTAAATTACTCATCTCACTTTTACAGAATAGCTACTAAGCCAAACTGACTAAAATATCTTGGTAGTTACCCACAGCATATGTTTGAATACAGATGCTCATTCTAAGCAAGTCAAAGAGCCAAGGCTGTGGAGGTTGATAAATGTTCAGCTTTTAGTTACAAAGCAGGGTTAAATGGATATGTCAGGATGCTTAGCCTGCCCTGATACTTTTAGCTGAAGAATAAATGGTGGCAAACTTCCCACTAGGCTACTTTATAACCCTAGCATGGAAAAAAAAGTTAATGGAAACATTCATCTATTGCTTTTAATAATGCATCGACTCCATTTTATTTGATTGGTTTTTTAAACAAAAAAAAACTTTTTAAATATACTATTCAAATGAAGGCAAATCATAATGTGTTTATTCATGCAAGAAGATGTGCAGGGGCATAAATTCTTAATATAATTTTTGTAGGATTTACCTTATTGAGGGCAGACAGTTCACTCCAAAGAACTATTTAGTAAAGTCTGAGGCATTAAATTAATAACTGTCCTGTGCACGGGTTTGAGATATGGCAGTCTGCCTTCCAAGACTTGAAATCAGACCACTAGCAAGTTCTCATGAGTCACTTAATATCCATCACATTATAACAACTTTTAGTCATGACTAGTCTTGATGGTGCTTGGAATAGTGACATAGAGATGAAAGATTTTATAACACATTGCATGTCCTTAATCAATCAAGTGATTCTGGTTTGAGAAAAGAAGCATGCTTTTGGTTTTTTGTCAATCCCTACTTAATTCCTGAGTTGATCTGAGCTACAAAATAAAGAAAACCTAGTTTTCTCTTTGAATTGTTTCTTCCTGCATAAATAATTGGCTCAATTAAAATCATTATTATTTTTAGCAAATTAAGAAAATATTGATGATTATGCTGACTTAAGCTGTTTTACTTTGAGTTTGAATTCTATTTCCTGATGGGTCTTTATTCAGATTTCTATTTCCTGATGCCTATTAAATGATAGGCATTTGATGAAAGTTCCTTATTTTTAATACTTATGTGTGCAAAAGTATCCAAAGCTACAGCAATTCCTTAGGCAGATTTAAGCCCATGCAGTCTTTAATATATTCCTTGATTAGCTAATTAATCACTTTTATCCATATACTGAGTACCACACTTCTCCCTCAGTCCAAGATATCACTACTACTTTAAACAAAATTCTGAATCTGACATATTTTTCATATGCAGGTTCAGTTCATCCTCAATACTTCATAGCAAGAGGAAGGAGAATAAAATAAAGCTCAGTAAGAGTGAAAAATAATCCATGACTGCATTATTCTTCAAAGGAATTGTTAAGCCATCCTTTACACATTGTGAGAAATCCCTTTGTGAACATTGGATTCATCATATGTGCAGGTTACTGAGATAACAGAATGTGTGGAATGTGACCCTAATATTAGCAAGAAAGATCAAAGTTGAAAATTAGGGCAACAATTGTCCATTCTTCTATTAAAAATATTAAAGACAAGATCACTTTCAAGAAATAGAGATATGGGGCTTCCCTGGTGGCTCAGTGGTTGAGAGTCCGCCTGCCGATGTTAGGGGACAAGGGTTCGTGCCCCGGGCCGGGAGGATCCCACATGCCACGGAGCGGCTGGGCCCGTGAGCCATGGTCGCTGAGCCTGCGAGTCCGGAGCCTGTGCTCCGCAACGGGAGAGACCACAACAGTGAGAGGCCCGTGTACCGCAAAAAAAAAAAAAAAAAAAAAAAAAAAAAGGAAAAGAAAAAAAAAAGAAATAGAAATATGGTCTAAATTGTTACAAGGCAGGAAACATGTGCAGTATAAAATGGCTTAAAGCCACGTTGAAGTTTTTTATGTTTTTCTTAATTTGTGTAATTTGGAAAATGTCATCTAAAAACATGAGGTGCTCAAAAGGCTGCTTCACTTTTCGCATTTTTAGTGCTATTGAGGGATAAAGTTCAGATGTTTGTGAAGGAAGCACTTTCAAATTCAAAAATAGATAGAAATTGAAGGAAATTTTCTTACTCGACATCTAACTATTTCCAAATGTTAACAGGTATATTCTCAATAACTAAATGATGGAGTTGGAGACCTATTCTTCCCCTTTTCTTTTCTGAAGACCTGAGAAATGCCCTTGTTGGGTACTGACAATTTGTGTTCAGCCTGTTCTCTGATTTGCTTTTTGTTGTGAATCTTCTCTCAATTTCTAAGGATTGTATAATTTATCCTCTGATGCCTGAAGCTTTATGTTTTATACAGTTATTTATTTCTCCCTTAAATGACACTCACTGATGATTTTAAAACATTTTTAAAATAACAAAAATACAAAATAAAAATATTTCCCTTATGTTTTATGCAATTTCTTCATGATTAAAATTCTTAAATCTTTGGATATCCACTATCTCTGTTTCAATGATAATATATGACTGCAAAAATAATATTTCTAAAATTTACTATATAATATTTCATTCTACAGGTGTACCATAGTTTAAGCTATCACTTTTCAGTTGTTGGAGGTTTTTTCCCTTTTTTTTTTTAACTTTTGCATTTTAAAATAGTAGAATTATGAACTACTGTCTGAACCTTCATTTGCCTTTCCAAACATTACCTATAAAAGTTCTTTTAAATCAGTTTATTTTTTTTCAACATTTCATTTAATCTGTCATTGCAAAGATTACCAATGAATTATTTCAGACAAATTAAATGTCTTTTTTTGAAACCCCAATTTAACTGGCTTCTCTGGAGAAGTGTTTCCACTCAATTCTTTTTTTTTTTTTTCTCCTTTTTTTTTTTGCTGTACGTGGGCCTCTCACTGCTGTGGCCTCCCCCACTGCCGAGTACAGGCTCTGGACGCGCAGGCCCAGTGACCATGGCTCACGGGCCCAGCCGCTCCGCGGCATGTGGGATCCTCCCGGACCGGGGCACGAACCCGTGTCCCCAGCATCGCCAGGCAGACTCTCAACCACTGGGCCACTAGAGAAGCCCAATTCTCCGTTTTGAATCTTCCTATCCTTTTGGTTTCTTTGAGAATACTCAGTGGTTAATATTTGATCTAAGTATGCATAGCTTATTTAAGTATATGTATATGCAATCATGTACCTTTTTTTACCTCTTAAACTCTGAGGTTCCTTCTCTATTATAAAAGGAAGCAAACAATATAATTCTGACTGTAATAAAATATTGCCTCAAAATTTTGTCACCTTAGAACTACTTCTTTCCTAATCATCCCTTTCCCCATATTCCCTACATTCTAGTATCTCTACTATGTAGTATCTCTTATGAATATATAATCACAGTTATCTTATGGCATCTGCTATATTCTTTATCTTCATCTTCTGCCTTGCTGGACTAGCTTATTTCCCATTTTATCTTATTTTTGCTTTCTTAAGGTAAAACATTTAGAAAGAAATGTGCATATATCATGCATATATCATAAACATACAGCTTAATGAATTTTCAGTGAACAAACCCATGGTAGACAGAATGTAAGTTGGCTCTCAAGATCCCCCCCCTCTAGTGAACAGGTCTTGTATGAGTGTGAACAAGACTTGTGAATTTGATGGGATCCACTCCTTTGATTAAGTCACCATAATGTGGCAGAGCTGACATTACTAAAACCAAAGTAAGTTGACTTTGAGTTCATCCAAAAGATTATCTGGGTAGGATTACCTAAACAAGTGACCCTTTAAAAAGGGTCCAGACCTTCCCTGAAGGGAGAGACTTGAAGTCAGAGAGATTTTCCTACTGCTTTAAAAGTCAAATAATCCCCTTGTGACAGGGCCTATGGGGGATCTGTGGGCAGCCTCTAGGAGCTAAGAGGAACCCCCAGCTAACAGCCAACAAGGAGACAGACTCAGTGTTCTTCCTCCAAGGAACTGAATGAACTCTTTTTAGGTTGCATTTCTCACCAACATCTACCTTACCTGGGAAGGGGACCCCGAGCTCCAGAAAGGAGCACATCCTCTCCAGCACTTAGTCTGTAGCCTTGTGAGACCTTGACTGTTCACCGTGCTAAGCCATGCCTGGACTCCTGACCCACAGATACTGTGTTAACAAATCTATCTTGTTCTAAACCAGTAAGTTTGTGGGAACTGATTACACAGAAAGAGAAGACTAATCCAACACCCGTGTAACAATCTGTCACATCAAACAACTCAACCGTTCCAGCATTACAATAACCCCCTCCATGTCCCCATCCAGCCACTACACCCTGACACAGCACGATAATTATCCTGACTAATACTAGACAGGAATTTTGCATATTTGCAAACTTTATACGATCACAGTCATTCACTGTATACTTTTTATGTTAAGCTTCTTTCACTCACGTTATGTTGAGGAAACTCATTCATTTCCACGTGGCAAAAGTTCATGCATTCTCACTGCTTTATGGTATTTCATTTTATGACTACACCACAGTTTATCCATTTGACAATTGAGGAGAATTTCTGGTTCTCTCCAATATAGGGTTGTTAGGCAATAACATTATTTTGCATGTCTTTTTTGTGAACATGTGTGCATTTCTGGTGTATATCTAGGAGTGAAACTGCTGGATCAGAAAATTTACACATTTTTATGTAGCTTTAGTAGGTGATGGCAAACAATTTTCTGAAAGGGAATACCAATTTATATTCTTAAAGCATTTTTATCTCATTGAATTTTATCTTATTGAATTATCTCATTGAATTTTATCTCATTGAATTTATCTCATTGAATTGTCCAAAATTTTATACATTTTGGATATGCACCCTTTATTGTATATGTTTACTGTAAATACTTTCTCTCACAAAGTGGCTTTCATTTTCACTCTTTTAAAGTTGACTTTTGAGAAATAAAAATTCTTAATTTTAATGCAAGCACTTTCCCTGTTTCTTTCAAATTTAGCACTTTTTGTGTCTTATTTAAATGTCCTCTGCCTATTGAATGTCAGAAAAAATATTCTCATACAAGATTTTTCTACATTCTTAAAAATTTTGTTTACGTTTGGATCTAAAATCCACCAAGTATTTTTAGGAAAAAGGAAATAGTATAGTGGGAAGTAGAGCTCAGAAAAAAAATTATTTTCTGTGTAAATATCCAAGATATCATTTTGGATATCTTGATATCCAAGATATCAAATATCCAAGATATCCAAGATATCATTTTCCCATCCAAGATATCATTCCCATCATTACTGAGACGGCACACCTGACCTACTACACGACAGTGTCACCACTGTCAGTGTCAGATGGCTGCTTAGGGCTCTGCTCCTGTGTTGTACTCTCGTTCACTTAGTCCATTCTACCATCGCATCTACCATGCTGTTTCAATAACTAGAATTTTATAATAAGTAATTTCTCTGTTTATTTCTTCTTCAAGATTGTCTTGTCTTTCCTTGGCCCTAACAGACCCATGTACATTTAGATCCAACTTGCTTATGGATACACACATACAAACAGACAATACAAAACTGTCTGGAAATTAATCGAGCTATCATTGAATCTATCAACGTATGAAAAAAGAACATGTTTACATTATTGAGCTTTCTGATCCCTCTTTTATTATTTATTTATTATTTTTTTTAAATTTAGAGATATTTTTAGAACACTTTTAGATTCACAGTAAAATTGAGACAAAGGGTACTGAGATTTTTCATATTCCCCTTGCTCCCACACATGCATAGTCTCCCCCATCATCAATATCCCCATCAGATGGTCCATTTGTTAAAACTGATGAACCTGCATTGACACATCATAATCACAAAGTTCATCCTTTATCTTATGGTTCACTCATGATGTTGTATATTCTATGGATATGGGCAAATGTGATCTATATCCATCATTATAGTATCACACAGAGTAGTTTCACTGTGGTAAAAATCCTCTGTGCTTCCTCTATTCATCTCTCTCTCTGCCTCCATTTTATTATTTTGATTTTACTCAAATGGTATTTGGTTGTTTTTATTGTATATGTCCTACACATCTTTCATTATTCCTGGACATTTGCAGTTTTTTGTTTTTCTTTTACTTCTTTATAGAAATAGAGTTGATGTACAATATTATGTTAGTTACAAGTACACTACATAGTGATTTGGCATCTGCATACATTGTGAAATGATGACCACAGTAAGTCTAATAACCATCTGTCCCCATTAAAAGTTACCACAATATTATTGATCATATTCTTTATGAGATATAATATATCATCATGGCTTATTTTTGTTATAACTGGAGCTTTGTAGCTCTTAATACCTTTCACCTATTTTACCCAACCATTCCCAACCCCATTTGGTAACCACCCATTTGTTCTTTGTGTCTTCTCGTCTATTTTCCTTTGGTTTCGTTTGATTGCTTTGTTTTTTAGATTCCACGCATTAGTGAGCTCATATATTTGTTTTTTTCTGTCTCATTTCACTTAGCATAATACCCTCTAGATCCATCCATGGTGTTACAAATGGATAGATTTCTCTTTTTTTAAAGCTGAGTAATATTCCATCATGTATATATATCACATCTTTATCCATTCATCTATCAATGGACACTTAGTTTGATTCCATATCTTGGCTATTGGGAATAATGTTCCAATGAACATTAGTGTTCATATATCTTTCCAAATTAGTGTTTGTGTTTTCTTAGGGTAAATAGCGAGAAGTAAAATTACTGGATCATGTGACAGTTCAATTTAAAAATTTTTGAGAACCTCCATACTTTTTTCCATAGTGGTTGTACCAATTTACATTCCCACCAACAGTGCACAAGGTTTCCCTTTTCTCCACATCCATGTCCCATTTGTTATCTCTTGTCTTTTTGATGATGTTGCCAACTTGCTGGTTGATGGGGCCAGGCTTCCAGTGCTAACAGGCTAGAAGGAGGATTCCAAAACTTCACATCAGTACCAGTATTATAGTGGAAAAATTAGCTCCCCAAAATGGCTGCCACCAGTGTCTCTGTCTCCAGGAATATCCTTAGTTACCTCCTGCCTCTCCAGGATTCTCTCCAAGATCAGCAAGTGGGTCTGACCCAGGTTCCTCTCAAACTACTGCCTCTGTGCTGGGACTTGGAATATGTGAGGTTTTGTGTACGCCCTTTAACAGTGGATTTTCTGTTGGCTGTAGCCCTCCAGGTCTCCTGAATGTAAGCCATACTGGTTTTCAAAGATAGACATTCTGGGGGCTCATCTGCCTAGTGCAGGACCTGGGCTGGGGAGAGCAATGTGAGACTTGGACCCGTCACTCCTTAGGGAGGACCTCTACAATTGTGATACTCCTTCTGTTTATGGGTTGCTAATAAACATGTTGGGGGTGGAGGTCCTGACTATACCACATTATTGCCCCTCTTACCCATCTCATTGTGGTTTCTTCATATGTCTTTAGTTGTGGAAAATCTTTTCTGCTAGTTTTCAGGTCCTTCTCATAGATAGCTTCTCTGTAAGGAGTTGTAATTTTGGTGTGTCCCTGGGAGGAGGTGAATTCAAGGTCTTCTTACCCTGTCATTTTGGCCACCTCTTGACATCTGATGTTTTTTGATGACACAGTAAGTGAAAATCACGTTTTAAAATTATATAGTGTTTTTGCTGCCAGCAGATGGAAATACAATTAATTCATTTAATTTGTGTAAATTTCCTGGTACCTATTGATCTTTGTAAACTCTTATTAATTCTAAATTTTTGTTTGTAAAATCTGAATTTTCTATGAACAAAATTGTTTGATATGCAGTAATTGCTATGCTAATTTATTCTTTCTAATTATTTGCTTTTTATTTATTGTTAATGTTTTATAGGGTGAATACTGCAAAATCTTGAACAGAAGCGTTGATAGCAGGTACTTTTTGTCATATTCCTAATTTTCAAGGAATACTTGCCATAACCTTTCATTAATTATATATTATTTTTTCTAATTGTGTGTGTGAGTGTGTGTGTGTGTGTGTGTGTGTGTGTGTGTGAGTGTACTCCTTAACAAATTAAGGGAGGTTCCTTCTATCCCCAGTTTACTGGGAATTTGTATCATAAATGTGTGTTGAATTTTGTCATAGATTTTCTGTAACTATTGAGATGTTATAATTTTTTCTACCATTGTGCTAATGAGAGAGGGTTGATCTTTAGATGTTAAACTGTTTTTATGTTGTTGTTGTTTGTAACTGAAATAAGCCCCATTTGGTCTTTATGGTATCCTGTTTACATAGAGATACGTTTTTGGGGTGTTTTTTGTTTTTTTGCGGTACACGGGCCTCTCACTGCTGTGGCCTCTCCCGTTGCGGAACACAGCCTCCGGACGCGCAGGCTCAGCGGCCATGGCTCACGGGCCCAGCCGCTCCGCAGCATGTGGGATCTTCCCGGACCGGGGCACGAACCATGTCCCCTGCATCGGCAGGCGGACTCTCAACCACTGCGCCACCAGGGAAGCCCCAGATACGTTTTTTTGGATTAGAGTATAATATATCTTTTCCACCCTTTTATTTTAGTCTTTCTATGTCCTTCACTTGATATGCAGCTCTTGTAAGCATATAGGTATATTTATTTTTAATCAAGTCTGATCATTTTGGACCTTTATTCTGAGCATTTCAAATGTAGATAATTAATTAATTACCTATTTGACATTTATGTCTTCTTTTCTATTTTTTGAACTCATCCCTGTTGTATTTTTCTTATTATTCTTCCTTCATTCTTTTGCACTAATAAAGTATTTTTTTCATGTTTTTTTACAAACTAGTTAGTTATAGAGATAGTTAAAATTTTAATGGTGAAGCTAATGATTACAACATGCATTTTTGATTTATTATTATTTCTACAAGTAATTTTCTTCTGAAAATTAACCAATCACCTTATTACGTTAATTCATCATTTCTGCTTTTAATACAATTTTGTTTTCCAGAACATTTTTTTCACTTCACAAGTGCTTTAAGATTTAATGACTACTGTCCAAAATCAATGATCACCAAGGACCACAGATCAAATTTCCCTCTTCCAGAAGCTTGGAAGAGAAATAACTATTTTGCTAGAAAATGGTAGTCGACAAAAGGCAGGGAAAGAAGCAAAGAGGGACAAAAAAATAAGGCCGAAGAAATGCATTTATTTTGAAACCCAAATATAGTAATGCCTAATTAGATTCTCAAGTTTAAGATCAGCTAAGCAAAGAAGATCTAGACAGATAAATAAGAAATATTTTAAAATTCTTATGTCCATTATTTGTATTCTTATAAATTCTGAGCTCCCCAAAACAGGTTCTTACTTTTCTTCATTCAAGTTATCTTTCTTAACATCCATCAAGGATTGTATACTACTTGTTTAATGAAGTCTTTGCCATTTCCACTGATTTAGCCAATAGTGTTTTCAATAGTAACCATGTCCCTATTCCTTTAAAATAATTAATTCATATACAGTATGTACTTCAACCAAATATTGTAAATTTCTAAGTGCATATGTCTTATTGATCAGCAGTATAGCTTATTGTGCTTAAATTACTTGAGTTATCAGCCCCAACTTATCTGTGCAAAATTGTGCAATACAAGAGTAGCAAAGAAGGTACTCTCTCTAATAGTTGTGGTGAAGGTAGATGTTTGTTTTCCATAATTTAATATTGAAAAACTGACTACTTGTATTATGAAGTTCTATTTATCTTGTATTTTTAAAAATCTAAAGGGCTTTTTTAAAAATAAAAATGTAGCTAGAGACCACACACTCATTACTAATAATTTTAGGATCTCACAATATCAGCTAAAGTAAGGTTTCAAGCTGACTTTTCCAACAAGTTGAGATAAAAATGATTCAATATTCTAAATTCTTTTTTACCTTAAAACTTGAGTATATTTGTATTTGTGTCAGGTTCTAATTTTATCTCTCATTTTGGTCCTTGACTGTGACAATTATCTCTCTTGTTCTTATTATGAATATATCAAAACATTGCCTAAAATATTCAGATAATATAATACTCCTTAAAACTTTTCTTTAAAAAATAAGTTTGCACTTTGAATCTTTAGTAAGTTAAGGTGAAAGTATGATCATGTATATGTTATTGGAATTACAAGCAGGTTAGTTAAAGTCATTTCCTCATTCCTTTACAAATTATAAATGGCTTCCCATGGCAAAGTGATAAACAATATCTTATAACGAAAGAATTGAAGGTTACACTGACCGTGAAAGAGAATCCAATTTGCTTTCAAGTGACATTTATTCACTTATTATGTTAAATTCGAAAAGGCCACAAAGACTATAAAGATGATGAAAATTTTCCCTACACATTTACATGTAAAGCCTCAGTTTCTCTCAACTTTAAAACATTATAACGCTTCAAAAATTCAATTTATTTCCTCTCTGCAGGAATTGCCTCAAGTTTTTTTTATAACTCCTCCAAGACAAAAGCATTAATTATTAGTCAAAATGGCAATTAAGATTCATAGCATATCACTGATGTGACAAAATCGATTTTGTGAGACCAAAAACTTACACTGATTTTTTTAAAAAAATAAAATAACTAGGATAACATCCTCGCAAAGATTTATTTTTACACACCACTCCTTTTTTTCATTTTTTCCTACTACGCTATTCTTCTGTATGTGCACAATATAATGAATGGCAAGTGAAAGTTAACAGATGTCATAAAAGACAAGAAAAAGTTTCTGTTTTAATGCTTTAGGTAAAACCACCCAGATAGATTTTTTTGTTATTTATTCCATGGAAAAGACATTTGGTCAGCTCATATATTAGCAAGAGATATTCCCATCACATGAATCAATGACATAAACACTGCTAATAAACGTTAGAAAATTCTGTAGCTTTATACTAACTTGCACCTCCAGGCCCCATTTCACTAATTGTCTTAATTTTTTTACCTAGATCAATTCTCCTAATTTGTTCTAAATTTCAATCAGCTTGGGACAGGAAATGTTTATCCTCTCTAGAAAAATGAAATGTTGAAAAATAACAGAATTGTCTCTCACAGTATAGGTCTTATTTTCTCAGTTTCAAGGAATCTCTGATTGGAATTTCAAAGTAGGATTTGCATCCATTTCTAGAAGTTTGCCTTTTTCATAATCTATAAGATTACTTATGTTTTATTATTTTGAAGACGCAAACAAAAAACCCAATTGCTTAAACTTTTACAAACAACAAAATATGTGAGTTAGCATCTTTTGGCACAAAGGATTTTCCTTTACTGAAGCCTTTAGAGACATTTAAATTTATCACAAGGACACTATGTGTTTAATAATAGATGAAGACTTAGGATGTTTCCCCTATAAATTTGCAGTTTACAACAAAGTTAGGTTTCACTTATGTTCTAGAATGAAAAGCCTTCCAAGAAAACATATGCATTTTCTATCTTCCTATCTTTATCTTAATACGATAGAGATAAGAAGAAAGGAATAGAATATAATTATAGAGGGTATTACACTTTTCTTTTTTTCTTTTTTTTTTTTTTTTTTTTTGCGGTACGCGGGCCTCTCACTGCTCTGGCCTCTCCCATTGTGGAGCACAGCCTCTGGATGCGCAGGCCCAGCGGCCATGGCTCACGGGCCCAGCCGCTCCGCGGCATGTGGAATCCTCCCGGACCGGGGCACGAACCCGTGTCCCCTGTATCGGCACGCGAACTACCAACCACTGCGCCACCAGGGAATCCCACACTTGTTATTTTGTAAAGATCTTTACGAGTCTAGAATTGTAGCATTTTCCTAATCATATTACCATCCTTTTTTTCGTTTGTTTGTTTTGCAAGGGAATAATCAAGGAAGGATGGGTATCGTCCTGTATATTTTATAATTCAGGGCTTTTTATTATCTTGACTTAGAGAAATATAATTTGTATAACCATGACATGAGAACACACATTAAGCTCCTGCTTTTATTTTGAAGTGATAGAAGGTCAGGATTTAATCTGGGGACTGGGCCTCAGATTCTCCAACCTAGGGTTGTCATTTACCTCCCTTCTGAGATGGTTTATTCCACAAAGAAATCACTGGAATAGAAATGTATTTCTGATTTCATTCCTGGAGGAACCCACCCACATATGTGTGTTAGTCAGTTACAGACCTGAATTTATTTTTCTGATTGGTAAAATTCATTAAAATCTTCTCTCTCTCTCTCTCAGTCCCCCCCACCACCACTCCTGTTTTCAAATTTATCTCTGCTTGTTCTTATTTTTCAATTCTGCATTTAAAGTGTGTGGACACTGGGAAGACTTGTTTGAATCCTGTTTCTCCAAGTTACTAGATAAGTGTCCTTGAATAAGATCTGAACCTTTGTTTTTTCATCAGTAAACACAAGATACAGATATGACCTGTAAGATTGTTTTGAGGGTGAGATGTCAAGACTCTTCAGTACATTGTCACTAGCATGTTGCCTAAAAATGAGCAGTTCTTAACAAATGGTATATTCATCCTTTACCTCCTTGTTTTATATTTCAACTATGTAAATATAGTTATATCTCCTTCATACGTTACATGGTGTGAAAACTGTAAGGAAATACAAAATATGTTAATGACAGATTTTTTAAAAATTTTGGACACTTGTTCTGTGGTAAAGTTTTTACACTCAGAGACTTAGCTCCTAGGATTGTTCTGGAATGACTGACTGAGTTTTCAGTTAATATCATGAGAAGCAATTTAAGCCTCTTAACTGTGAGATATTCTTTAACCCTTTAGAACAGCACTTGGAAATTAAAGATCAGATTGTTGCTAGAATATGACTTTGAAAAAGATGGAAACAGTGATATAAGAAGAATTCAAAGGATTCAGTTACTTTTATTCTATCCTGGTAGGGTGTAGACCATTGAATGAAAGACTAGACAGATAAAGAATAAGAAGTAAGGAAAGTTAATAGAAATAGCTTTCAAAATCACATCAGGGAAATGCCTGAGTCAAATAAAAATTTTAAAAGTGAGCAAAGAAAGTCAAATACGAGGCCCTGGTGGAAATAAATTTGCTATTAACAACTTCCATCCTGAATTTTACAGATGAATATACTGATGATTAAGGTGTTTAAATTGTTTGCACAGGGTAATGATAGTAGATAGTATCATTGTTAGATCTATAACTCAATTCTCTTAATTGTTGCCCTTTTTCTTTCCTACTGCATCATGACACTAACAGCAAAAGCCACTAAGCCATCCAATTATTGCCCTTGTGCTAAAACTAGAGAACCCAAGTCTAAGAAATATAGACCAAAATGATGCTACATCAATCATTTCTCAAAGTATGTTCCAAGTGACAGCAGATTCTACGAGAGGTTTAATAGAAAACAACAATGACAACATCTTTGGCATCTAAAAGGTTCAGAAAACAGAAGTTATCCTTGACAAGATTGTCTCCTTGGCTAAATTTTGGTCAGGCTCTTCAGAGATCTTTTTTAGACTACACTCCACCTTGGGCTTCAATGTCCTTCCTTAGAGATTCCAGTTCTAGCAAGAATCCTGCTAAATCAATTTAACAAGAATCTCAATATCTGATCAGATTTCTCACACTTCACCCTTGATATCTGATTAATCTGGCCTGTCTTCAGCAAGATTCCTATTAAGTCAATACAGCCAGAATGACTCCTTACCCTTGAAGTTTCCTCTTAGTAAGTTTTCCATCCACTGGCCCATACCCTGATTCTTGACTATAAATTCCCACTTGGCCATGCTATATTGGTACTGGATCCCATTTCAATGCTGAGGTCTCTTTTCCCCTATTGCAGTAGTTTTTCAGAGTAATATCTGCTTTTTCCTCATTAACACATATCCCGTGGTTTTCTTTGAAATCCCTCTCCATTGATTGAATTAGTATTTTAAGGGATCAGAGATATCCTGAAGTAAATAATACCGTGCAAATTGGTACAACCCCTTGGTTATTATAATGAACTTATTTTTTTGTTTTAATGTAAAAAATAATTAATAGCCTAAGCATTATTGTATTATAAAATATACTTTGAGAAGTGCTTCTCTATGCAAATTCCTTATGATTTTTGCTAGTGAAACAAGAGCTCAGATTCAGAGAAAGTTACCAACTCTCTGACTTCTGATCCTGGTAATGATTTCCTTAACACATCTGGAGTTTTCCTTGAACCCATAAATAGGAGACTTAGGGCCCCTAGACTTTTAATTTTATTTACTCAAATACTTTTATTGCATATATTCATGTGATTTATTATGAACAAGATACACCATCTTGAAATCATTTAACAAGTCAACCTGAAAGCACATGTATGGTGATTTATATGTTGTATTTAGAGACAACATTTTAAAGCAAGTCCATGGGGACTTGCAAATGTGTAGAACCTCCAAGGTCAGCCCATAAAGCTAATCTTCACTAACTTTAAAAATGTATTTTCCGGGTTTCCCTGGTGGCACAGTGGTTGAGAGTCCGCCTGCCGATGCAGGGAACACGGGTTCGTGCCCCGGTCCGGGAGGATCCCACATGCCGCGGAGCGGCTGGGCCTGTGAGCCATGGCTGCTGAGCCTGCGCGTCTGGAGCCTGTGCTCCGCAACGGGAGAGGCCACGGCAGTGAGAGGCCTGCGGTAAAATGTATTTTCCATCTGAACTATTAATATTTAGAGTTTATTTTCATGTGGCACGGTTTATCTCAGTATTTTCAAGTGTCTCTGAGATCACTGTGTAATAATTCAACATCATTCATATTTAGGCCCTCTAGTGTAGAGACAATGCTATCACTTCTGGATTAACTGTATTTTTGGTGTTATGGTATTTTGACAAGGGAGTTCAAGTCCTTGCTTAGTCAATCATCAGTTAATTACTTGGAGTCCCAGTTTTCTCACTGGTGAAGGCTTTACCTGACTCACTAAGTTATGATTTTCAAAATAGGCCAAATATGTAAACTTTTTTTCTAAATCCAAAAATATTCTACAAACTTAAGTTATTGTTATGTATTTGCGTGACCCATCTGCTCCTTGTAAATATCTTGAGTGAAGTTCTAAGTTTTTTCTTAGAGTCAAGAAATATTACTCTAGGGCTTCCCTGGTGGCGCAGTGGTTGAGAGTCCGCCTGCCGATGCAAGGGACACGGGTTCGTGCCCCGGTCCGGGAAGATCCCACATGCCTCGGAGCGGCTGGGCCCGGGAGCCATGGCCGCTGAGCCTGCGCGTCCGGAGCCTGTGCTCCGCAACGGGAGAGGCCACAACAGTGAGAGGCCCGCGTACCGCAAAAAAACAAAAAAAAAATTTACTCTAAAAAGTAGAGTAACACATATTCCATATTTCATCACCAGAATCTGAAGCGTTATTGAAAATACCAACAAAAATGAGTTAGAAATAAAACAAGAAGAAAGATTAAATTACATTTCACAGGACACACACACTAGAAAGGAAGTATCTCCTATTAATATTGCATCTCTACCTAGAACCAAGCACGATTATATCCATTAGAATATACTCAATGAATTTAAGTTGGACTAAGCTGTGGTAGGAAAACATACAACAAGCTTTGCAAACAGTGTGATATTAGCAATTTTAGTAACTTGATCTTTCCTTTCTGATATTTTCTACATTCACTTAAGCTCAAGTCAGCTATTTTTGTTTCCATTTGTACAGATCTCATCAGGGAAACTAATAAACATTTATAAATGCTTTGTCATTTTAAAGAAATTAACATGAGGACAAGTGTGACAATTTGTATATAGGGAGTGGAATTGTTTTTCAGAACCCAGATATTAAGGATCTGACCACTTCCTGGGTGTCATAAAAGTATCCATGGGTGCTTATCTCATCTCCACGTGTATAGCTTTATCAAAACACAAATAATATATATCCTTAACTTGGGGAAAAATACAATTGTCTAGATATGCATTGTCCAATGTAGTAGCCACTAGTTACATGTGGTTATTTAAATTTAAAAATTTCAAAAGTAAATGAAATGGAAAAGTCAGTTCCTCAGCTGCACTGGCTATGTTTCAAGTACTTAATAACTACATGTGACTAGTGGCTACGGTGTTGGATAGCACCAATTACAGAACATTTCTATCACTGCAGGGAGTTCTCATAGGAAGTGCTGGTCTGGTTAGAAAAAAAGAGGTAAATGAACACACAATATACATCATTTCCATCCAGTTATCAGGTGATAAAACTGTAATATTGTCATACAGTCTTAGTTTTAAAAACTTAATCATTTAAATTTCTACTCATTTATTGATACTGCACATTGTGCTTTGTGCTAGAAAAAAAATGTTAAAAGTGGGACATATTTATATTATTACATATAAAAATCATAGGTTCCATTCTTCTCTATGTGCATGAAATAAAGTATATATTTTACATCTGGGTCACCAATAGCATCTTCTAAAAACTGAGATCGTTTATGTAAAAAATAAATGCCTAGAGAAGTGATTAATACAATGCTGTCACTCAATAAATATTTTCTTTTCTTTAATTTTAAAGAAAACAAACAACAACAACAAAAACTCATGAAACTGACATTACATATATGGCTAGTTAAATATCAAATATCCATTCTTTAAAAGTCTTTTCATCTATGTGCCACTATATTTTCATAATATTCATATATTAGACTTGGAAAAGCAAAATAACGTAAGTTAATTTGAAAGGATTGTGTAATATCCTCCCTACATTTTTTTCCCTCACGACCTCCTTCTCCTTATGGAATAGAAGAATAGAGATTTTTCTTTATTCATTTTAGCATATCTCTACAACTGTTGAATTATCGAACTGGTTGAAGTAGCATGATAATCAGCTAACTAAAGCCATTTTCATACTCAGAAATTCTCTGTTCAAAGCCCCAGACACTGAGCTTGCACAGCAATTTCAGTTTGGCTGTTCATTGCCTCATTCATGAAGATTTCAGCACTATTTTTTATTCATATGTTTGATATGCTAAAATGAATAGGCAACTTTTTCTTGAGATTTGAGATAACACCTTTCAGCTTTTCTGGTTTAGGTGAAAAGGTAAAGGACACTAGAAAAGGAATAAAGATTATTTCCTTGCATGTGTTCGTGAGTATGTGTGATCAAAGAAGCACTCAACACACACACATACACACACACACACTACACACACAAGCGATTTTTCCTTTTGTTTTTAATATGTTATAACCTTGAAGAATTTGAAATTATCTTTCCCTTCCTTGTCAGTGGCTCAGTTGTCCTAGTCTTATTACAATGAATAACATTTAAGTCACTACATTGATGTTGTCCGACATAGTCTTGCCAAAACTTTAAAGGTTGGTGAACTTAATCCTGGAATAAATTCCTGACTTTAGACTCAGAGATTTTTCCAAATGAACACTGTTTACCTTGCTGAGTATTCTGCCTTTCACATCACTGGTGTCCAACTTTCTACACTTGGAACTAATGTGGGTCTTTGATACATCACAGTTGTCACTTCTATCCATTCTGAGGTTTTTCTTCTCTTGTTATCATTTGTCTTCATTCTTCAAGACAGTTCTTTATCCAAGTAGCTGTCTTCCATGTCTCTCCATAACAGTTGACCTTGTAGATTTAGTTTTCTATCTGGTCATTTAGGGAACGATTTGTACTGTAGGAAAATTATGTCCCTAATCTTCTCTGACAACTGTATTATTTTATCAAGCCAAATACTGTCAGGTTTGTCAGTTGTGGTTGTCTTACTGTGATCCAGGCTGATTTTCTTTAAACAATTCATCACTCTCTGAATGCCCTGTTTTCTCAGCTCTGATAAGTATTTCCTATTTTTTTTCAGTGTATCTGAATTTATTCTGACAGAAAAAAAACAAAAAACAAAAAAAAAACCTTTCATTTCCTTTCTAGTGAAAATACTAGATTTTTCTCCAATAATATATTTCTTATATCTCTTTAATTTGCTATTGTAATAACTCTATGTTATGTTTTTAAAGGGTTTCAGCACTGGCAAAGTATTTTCACACACATTATCTCATTTAAATTTACACTTTTTTTTTTTTTTTTTTTTTTTTTTTTTTTTTGCGGTACGCAGGCCTCTCACTGTTGTGGCCTCTCCCGTTGCGGAGCACAGGCTCCGGATGCACAGGCTCAGCAGCCATGGCTCCTGGGCCCAGCCGCTCCACCTCATGTGGGATCTTCCCGGACTGGGGCATGAACCCATGTCCCCTGCATCGGCAGGCGGACTCTCAACCGCTGTGCCACCAGGGAAGCCCTAAATTTACACGTTTTATATGGGTTACAAGATAGTAGTAAAGGAGGGCTTCAGTCAGTTTTGTTAAAAGATAATTTCAGAAAAAGGAAGAATAATTTCAGGAAAAAATATGGAAAAATGAACAATTGTTAAGAATTTTATTTAATGAAGGGCCAGGCAAATGTTATGTTTGGTTCAAAAGAGAATACAAAATTAGACACATTTATAGATCAGGAATATTCAAATAAATATGTACAGGGAGGCAAAGTTGGGTTTTTCCACAGGGTGGGAGAGAAAAGTCAATTGAACTTTTACTACGTAGGCTGGAATTTGCATGTTAATCAGTGACCTACAAATTACAGTTATTAAAATAGCTCAAAGATAGTAAAAGACTAGAATCAAGTAACTCAGAAGTGTAGCCAGTGCATAATTTTCAACTGTAGTACAAAAATTTCTTCTATAGTTTTCATAAATTAAATAGTGATACTTGATAATAGTAGTAAGTCCCAACTGAGCACACATATGTTTTAGTCAAAACAACTGCTAATATATTAAATAAACTAAATTTTATCCTGTTTTATGTCCAAGTCAGATCTTAATTAGCCAGTATTTTTATTGTATTTCATTTTTTCATTAAGAGAAGTCAGACTAACAATGGGACTCCAGAAAATGCTCAAGGGAAGAGCTTTCTAAATGATATGCTATGGCATCCTGATGTGACCCAACTGAGTAAGAGGTGAGCCATGAGGAATTTATTCTCTTACCTTACAGGGCATCCTGGTGGAGCCTGGTGCAGCCAGGGATAATGGGCTTATCCATGCTAGTCACAAGCAGTCTCATTTGAGTCTTAAAATATGGTCCCGAAAGAGCAAGATCTGAGGTCACACTCCACCAGTCCCTGAAGACAATATGAACTGTAGGAAAATCCAAAGCTTGATGTTATGTGTAGCTGTGGCTAAGAGCACGTTCAATCCCAGCATCTCTTTTTTTAAAATTTTTATTGGAGTATAGTTGATTTACACAGTTGTGTTAGTTTCAGGTGTACAGCAAAGTGAATCAGTTGTACAGTAAGTCCCCTACATACGAACGAGTTCCATTCCAAGAGTAAGTACAATTTGTCTGTAAGTCCAACAAAGTTAGGCTAGGTATCCAACTAACACAATCGGCGGTATAGTACGATACTATAATAGGTTGATAATAGTTTTCACACAAATAATACATAAAAAACAAACACAAAAAATAAAGAAAACATTTTTAATCTTACAGTACAGTACCTTGTAAACTACAGTAGTACCAGCTCCACACTGCCACTTTTACGCTTGCTTCCAGACATACTGGGCTTGAAATAAAGATACTATACTACTGTACTCTATACAGTACTGTACAGTAAAGTGCACAAAAGCACAACCACTTGTAGAGGATGCACGCACATGACAATGTATGCCAGACATGAAAACTAACTTATGTGATTGGACATGCCAGTTCATGTTCTCATCTTTGAATGTTCGCAACTTGAAGGCTCGTATGTAGGGTACTTACTGTATACATACATATATCCACTCTTTTTCTTTAGATTCTTTTCCATATAGGCCATTATAGAGTATTGAGTAGAATCTCCTGTGCTATACAGTAAGTTCTTATTAGTTATCTATTTTATACATAGTAGGGTGTATAAGTCAATCCCAATCTCCCAATTTATAACCCTGGCATCTCTTTAGGCAGACAGTTGCAACACTTGACTTTATCCTTTACAAACAAGAGGTTTTTGGAGTTTTGGGGACATTTTAGGGTTCAGGTACCCAAGTTCACAGCCTGCAACTGAAGGTGCAGAGAGTTAAGAGTTGAAGATGAGGTGGGAAGACAGTAGGGATAAAGCCAATGGTGACCTCAAATCTGTGCCTTCATGTTTATAATACTTTATCTGCAACTATTACATTTTTTAGGTGGTATACAATTCAACCTCATGATAATTTCTTTAATACAATGTGCATATTGTTCTTTGTGAATTTTAAATTCTTGACTTGTAAAAGTTTGATTTGACTTGAAAACAATTCACATTATCATAAAAAGTTTAACGTCCTTTTAAGGAACCTCCATACTGTTCTCCATAGTGGCAGTACCAATTCACATTCCCACTAGCAGTGTAAGAGTGTTCCCTTTTCTCCACACCCTCTCCAGCATTTATTGTTTCTAGATTTTTTGATGATGGCCATTCTGACTGGTGTGAGATGATATCTCATTGTAGTTTTGATTTGCATTTCTCTAATGATTAATGATGTTGAGCATTCTTTCATGTGTTTGTTGGCAATCTGTATATCTTCTTTGGAGAAATGTCTGTTTAGGTCTTCTGCCCATTTTTGGATTGGGTTGTTTATTTTTGTTATTGAGCTGCATGAGCTGCTTGTAAATTTGGGAGATTAATCCTTTGTCAGTTGCTTCATTTGCAAATATTTTCTCCCATTCTGAGGGTTGTCTTTTGGTCTTGTTTATGGTTTCCTTTGCTGTGCAAAAGCTTTGAAGTTTCATTAGGTCCTATTTGTTTATTTTTGTTTTTATTTCCATTTCTCTAGGAGGTGGGTCAAAAAGGATCTTGCTGTGATTTATGTCATAGAGTGTTCTGTCTATGTTTTCCTCTAAGAGTTTGATAGTTTCTGGCCTTACATTTAGGTCTTTAATCTATTTTGAGCTTATTTTTGTGTATGGTGTTAGAGAGTGATCTAATCTCATACTTTTACATGTACCTGTCCAGTTTTCCCAGCACCACTTATTGAAGAGGCTGTCCTTTCTCCACTGTACATTCCTGTCTCCTTTATCAAAGATAAGGTGACCATATGTGTGTGGGTTTGTCTCTGGGCTTTCTATCCTGTTCCATTGATCTATATTTCTGTTTCTGTGCCAGTACCATACTGTCTTGATTACTGTAGCTTTGTAGTAAAAAACTACAAATAGAACTACCATATGACCCAGCAATCCCACTACTGGGCATATACCCTGAGAAAACCATAATTCAAAAAGAGTCATGCACCAAAATGTTCATTGCAGCTTTATTTACAATAGCCCGGAGATGGAAACAACCTAAGTGTCCATCATCGGATGAATGGATAAAGAAAATGTGGCACATATATACAATGGAATATTACCCAGCCATAAAAAGAAACAAAATTGAGCCATTTATAATGAGGTGGATGGACCTAGAGTGTGTCATACAGAGTGAAGTAAGTCAGAAAGAGAAAGACAAATACCGTATGCTAACACATATATATGGAATTTAAGAAAAAAAAATGTCATGAAGAACCTGTGGTAAGACAGGAATAAAGACACAGACCTACTAGAGAATGGACTTGAGGATATGAGGAGGGGGAAAGGTAAGCTGTGATAAAGCAAGAGAGTGGCATGGACATATATACACTACCAAACGTAAAATAGATAGCTAGTTGGAAGCAGCCGCATAGCACAGGGAGATCAACTTGGTGCTTTGTGGCCACTTAGAGGGGTGGGATAGGGAGGGTGGGAGGGAAGGAGACGCAAGAGGGAAGAGGTATGGGAACATATGTATATGTACAGCTGATTCACTTTGCTATAAAGAAGAAACTAACACACCATTGTAAAGCAATTATACTCCAATAAAGATGTAAAAAAATAAAAAAGTTTAACGTCCTTGGTATATAAGAGAAAAGGAAAAGCTATAGATTGTGTAAGTGTAACTTCAACTTTTTTAGATTGTTCGAATAAAGTTTCTTATCAATAGGGATTAAGTCAGTTCACTAATTGATGTTCATTTAACATGAAGCTATTAGATCTTATTCTTGGCCTGAGGGTACAATATGGACATTCACCTGTCATGAAAATCATCTATTAATTTTACAATTATACACTATGGAATTGTAGTGAAGAATATCGTCCATAGAATCTTGCTTCCACAATTTAATATCTGTGTGACTCCAAGCAAAACATTTAATATTTGTAAGACTTAGATTCCTCATATGTAAAATGGGAATTAAAACAGTACTTGCTTTAAAGATTTGTTATGACAATTGAGTGAGTAATCCACATAAAGCACAAAACTGCCATAAAATTAAGTTTAAAAAAACCTTTTTCTGTATAAATTAGTATCATTTCAATTCTTTATTTCCTAAATCTAGCCAGCTTCAGGCATTTTAAGGAGAAGCTGGCATTTTAAACACTCTTATAAAAGGGCACTGTGCTTAATCTCTCTCTTGATAGCACCCTGTTTTACATATATGAATAGTCGATGTTCATTCTGACAAAATTAAGATTCAAAAATCTTTGGCCACTTATTTGACAATCATAGATATGCAGTGCTCTTACTATGGTTATAAAAGACATTCTGGAATAAAGTGCCAAAATGTTGCTTATAAATAAAAAGCGAATGACTGAGGGAGTAATCAATTCCTATTGCTACTAAGCCTTTATGAACAGGGAATTGACAAATTTCTGAAGTCCCTTCACTTCTAGTCTTTTCAAAATGAGGTCTTAATGCATAAATTCTTCATGCCAAAACAATGATGGAAAGGTGAACCCTCTAAATCACCCAGGCCGATTCTCATCCTCCATTCTTTTACAAGGTGAATAAGGACCTGCTTGAGTGTCACACAGAGAACATTTTCAAAAGGGCACCTGCCTTAGCATCTCCCTTTGGTGCATTGAAGGATCCCCAAGCTCTTGGCCAAAGGTTAGAATAGAGAAGCAGCTTACACCGTGTTACCCAGTGTGAAATCATTTTCCAAATAAATGATTAAGTGCTTGGTTTCACCACTGATTAACTTTTAATGGCATTTCTGAGCTCTGTGATGACCTGAATGAAAGTATAATATGTCCTAGTGATCCCACAGGCATGGGACCTCTGAGATCTACACAAAGTTAATGACCAGAGGACAACTCCAGGGTCTACAGAGACACCCATCACAGTAAATAAGATTTGATATCCAGTGTAATACTGCATCCTTGACAAATATAATCCAGTATATGTCATGTTTCCCATAAGATCTGGATGCACATTTTTAGAAAGTAGACTTTAACATCACAAAACCTAACAGTCTTTAAATTTGTAATCCTGTTTTTCATCTGAACCTCACACAGAGACTCTCACACAGGGGAGAAATACACTTTTGCATAATCCTTCATCTTGGTTGACTTTTATTGCAAATGTTTTCATTTCTGCCATTAAAATTTTCATTATCCTATTCATTTTCTTTTGTGTTTTCAATTTTTAATTTTATATTTTATATTTTAATGAATCTCAACTGTTCTTATAATAGTCTGAGTCATTTAAAATTTTTGCCCTGTGTTTACTTATATGCTGCTGCTTTTCAAATATAGTCTGTTTCTTATGGCAGTCATAACTCATACCACATACTTAGTTCTTAATAAAATGTTTTCATTTTTACATTGTTTTTACAATCCACATGCTCTTTTCTCTTTTCAGCAAATTCTCTTCATTTTTGTACTAGGATTCGCCATGTGTTTTTGATAAAGTTTAATTTTTATATTCTTAGTTTTGCTATTAATTTATCCCTTAATCCAAACATATCATAAAGGATTATGACCTCATACACTTAAATCTGCTCCACAATTTTTTCCTTCTAAAATCTGTGCAGCTTAAAAATAAACTAAATTTTTCTTATTTCCATGAGAAGGAGACATTTAAGAAACATGTATAATTATCTCCATGTTTGTTTGTAAACCAAGGAAGTTAAAGCTCTCAGTATGCAGGCTATAATCATGAAAAGATAGAGAAATTATATCAAGAAATATATAAACTCCGTTTTAGATTTAAAGCTTAGATTGCTCTGTTGGTACAGAATTTAATTTATAAAGATAATGAGGTAAACTCAAATTTTGTTAATTAAACTCTTTAATTCTTTACGTATTTTATCATGCTTTTTGATGTTCTGGTGACATATGTATTTTTTTCAGATATGCATTTTTCAGATATGTCAAATGCTCACTCATCAATCACTGGGTTGTAGGATGAAAAGCCTCAAAAGAAACCCCAGAGATGTCACATATTTATGTTCGGGCCCATCATTTCAAAGTGAGAATCACTTCAATAGGAAACATATTAGATTCAATCACTAGCATTGGAAGATTTGAGACTTTAATATTAGCTAATAATTATAAATATGTCTATGGCTGAGAGTACCAGGAGGTGAATATTTGATATGGTTTCAAATTTCCATCAAAGCCACTAAACAACTAAATAATCAATGTACTACTAATACATATCCTATATAGAATATTATATAACTTATATAATATATAATACATTATATAATATATAGTAATAATATATATGTAATATATAAACCAAATACTAATCGTTGCTCCAGGCTGTATTTGCTATATCTTCATCATCCTCTTTTAGTTTTGTTTCTATATGTATGTATTTTTTTTCTACTAGAGTTGCTGCATAGTGAGGCATAGAGAGTATTTTAAAAATATTATTGTGTGAGGCTTTGTTACTGGGGTAGGAGAGACAAAAAGTGATTGAAGAAGACTGTCATGTTGTTAGAAAATGTTTCAGGAAGATGCAAGTAACTGTGTGTATGTGTATTCATATGTGTCTAAAATATTAAATGTGGTATAAAATTTCATAATGTTTAGAAAATTTAAAACAGTTATTAAAAATTGCTTCACTGTATAATGTATAAATAAAGTTAAATTATGTTAGGTTATTTCTTCAAATTGTAAATGCAAAGCTAAATTTAATTGGAAATAAAGATTTTTATATTATTCATCACTTTGGATTATCTATGTTCTGGCTGCGCTCCATTCCTTCGGATAAACAAGATTTTACTGAATACTGACTTTTGGAGTGTTCATCAGTCAAAATAATTGAAAAGAAATGTAAACTTTTACATGGAGAAATAAATTAGCTATTTTTTGACAAACGATTCCATGTAGGTATATTGGAAAACATAATAAAACCCACAGAAGAACTTAAAGAGAAAGAAAAACTCCATTTAGTTTCTATATCATGACTTCACAGTGTTAATGTATCAGTTAATTCAGTGTTAATGACAAGTTTCCAAATGAGTTGTTTTTTTTCACTGACACAGAAGAAGCTGGCTAAACTTTTCCAAGGTGGAAAAATAAATTTTAAAAAAGAATCTTTTGGAAAGCAGGCCTTGTCCAGTTCAGGTATAAATAGTTCTAGAATTTTCATTCTGAAAGGAAACACAGAAACTCAGGTCCTCAAGGACTGCTATGGCTCATACAATCAGCAGTCGCTGAACGATCTTGCTGCCCCTAATGTTTTGCTGCCCATGGAAACCACCTGTTCTGTCTGAATGATCCAGAGAACAGGAGCAGAGGAAACTCCCAAGCACAACCCATGCAGAGGGAATTGGATATACAGCTCCCTTCACTGTCATTGAATGCCCTGTCTCTAAATCAGTATGTAGCAAATGCACCATCTGAATGTTACGAAGACAGAGAAATGCCTCTTCGCTAGGAGTTTGCCATACTTTCTGAAAAATGGTTGGAATGTACAAATAATTTTTCCACAGGATTTTAAAAATAGAGTATTATAAAAATCATGTTCAAATTATGGAGACACTAACTGCTAGCTTGATGTAAGAAACTCAGAATCGTTGAAACTTTTCCTAAGTATGTACATGGTTAATGCAAGAGGAAGCTAAAAAGATTTTTTAAATTAAAGATATACTTTTTGTTCCCGCTTTCTTGTATCTAAGTTATGGTGAATAAGTATGATTTTTCAATGTATTTCAACTAATATCAGTGATTTTTCTGTATTTATTGCCTACCCACTATGTGCCTAGGATTTTCTTCCAGCTAATATTTAAAAAGATGACAATGTTTTTCATTTAGGTTATATATTCAACACTCTGGATACTCAAGAGACATATTTATTCATCATGTATTTAAATTAAACTAAGATGTACGCTGCCAACAGAAATGAGTAATCCTCTTTATCAGTTCTGTGACATAAGTTTTTGAGCATTCTGCTGAATATTTTTATGGATGCAGTTTTAAATCCCAAACAAGTTATCAGAAAAATGCTTATGAATTTAGACTGGATATTCCAGGGAAAAGTGCTCTGAGCTGAGAAGGAACGCTCAGATGCCAAACTGGCCATGTGGTACCTGTGTAAGCTCAAAGTAGGGCTAGGAGCAAGTACTTCTCTGTGGCTTCTGGGTCTGAAGTCCCATGTGAGGGCATATTTCTCTCCAGAATGCAGGGAAGACTGTTGTATGTAAGACAGAGCCACGTGAGGAGCGAAGATGGGGCAGGATGGGATAGGATAAGTGGACTGTAGTTACAGACACTAAATAGAAACGCAGGACTTAAGTTAGCACTAAATGTATGTCGCTGAGTATAAATGGATTTAACATCTCTACTAACCTACAAAGACATCTGTTCCCTATTCCCTGACTACCAAGGAAAAACAAAAATATGCAAGAGATCTTTTGGGGGGAAGAGGCATGTAAAACACATTTCTGACTGATTGTAATATCTTCTTTTGTATATTGCTGATTTCAATATAATACTTCTATCTATCTACCTGGTAACTATCTATCAATCTATTATCTATCTATCTATCATCTATCTTGGTAAAAGTTCAATACCATATGCTAAAGGAAAAACTTATGAAGGTGAAAACTTACTTCCAATATAATTACAGTATTAATTTGGAAAAAAGTTTAAAGGTATCTCATAATTATTCAGGGGCTACTAATAAATATAGTATACTAGGTATTTCATATGGATTACATTCTCACAGTATTTTAATGAGATAGATAACATTTTTAGAACTTTACAAACAAGGAAACTGAGAATAAGAGGATCTAAGAAATGGGATCGAGATCACGTGGTTAAGAGTGAGAGGTGCCCGGATATATGATGATCTCTATTTTTTTTACAAATGCCATCCCACTTGTCACGAGCCTAATAAAACTTCAAAATATTTGTATATTGTCATATTTTGTTAGCAAAAAAAAAAAGGAAGGGCTAGGCTGATATTTTTTGAAAATACCCATGTAAATATTTCCCAAATGACTAATTCTGAGAGGAGCATACAGATTATTTTTATATACTAGTCATATTGACAGTGAGTGTACAAATTTTGTTAATAAAGTATTGCTCCTTCCAGATGGACAAATATTTGTCCACAATAAAATGTTATATACAGTCAAGAAGTAACATCTTCACCTATAAAAATCTCCTCTTCCTATTTGATAATGCCTTAATCAGTTTTAAAATGTGGCCATTAGAGAAACGAAAATATGCCCTAGATTGTAAACACACAGATTTAATGTGCTATTTAGTGCAATAACTGATATATATTCCTCTTCTTACAGAGGTTATTTTAGGAGAAAGAAGGGAAGACTAGTGATGCTAAGGATGAAAAGTTAGAAAGAAACTCACCACATTACAAGGGGAAAATGGTGGCAGTAAAAGGAGGCTTTCAGTAATTAAGATAAATTTTATCAGGGATAGAAAGGCCAGAATGGAAAATGGATTAATGAAAAGAATCAGATATATGAATTATAAGTATTATAATATTGATTTTGAAAGGTCTATTCAAATAATTTATTAAGTTTAGAAATCACTTGCAAAATAATTTTTAAATGAGGATTTAACAACAGTAATTAAAACTTAGGAATTTAGAATAATGTTTTCCAAAAAAGATTCTGAGACTCTCATATCTGGATTAATTGTAAATAAGCCAGAGGGAATTTTTTTCTTTTCTTTTTTCTCCACCACTATGAAACACACTGTCCATTTGTTCTGACAGAATATACCAAAAAAGCAAAGCAAAAAAGATAAAAAAAAAAAAACAAACGAGAGGATTAAACATTCATGACAAATAGAATATTATTTTCATATGATGTGGCATTAGAATTATTTTAAACACATGAATTCAATAACCAGTTTTGGGAAGCTATAAGAGGGAATTTAGAAGTACTTTTTGTTGTTCAGAGGCTGAAGCTCCAGATATCTGAACTGTAGCCAGCAAACATCAACCCAAACACACGCTCTCCCTGTCTTTTGCCTGGTGTGCTTGTTTCAAAGAGCCTCTGTACCACTAAATTATGAGTATGGTGAAATGTTGCAATCTCTATTTTGTTATCGCTGAAGGCCTCAATAAAAAGTGAATTGCCTTAGTGCTAGGTATTGTTTTTTTTACATGCACTCTTTTTAGGGAAAAAATAAAGTCTGAAGAGTGAGGAGGCAGAAGTGGAAAAGAAGCTTCGAGAGCAGTTTCATCACCTACAAAATAATAAAGCAAAATGCTACGCTGTATATACTGCACACTTGAATGGTCTTACAACTGGACTGGGAGACAGACCAGGCATCCCAACCACAGTGAACTGCAAATCCTAAGGGATTCTACATTATCCCTGACCTCACGTTTCCTTCTCTTGCTCTAGATTCCAAGTTGTTTAAAAATTGCTCATGCTTTTTTGCATTCTAGAAACAAAGTAATAAAAAAAAAACAACTATTAGTGTTAAATGGTGAATAGCTATGTTGCAGTTTATTTTTTATATATAAACCACAATAAGTTAAGTTATTTGTGTTTTCTTTTACTCTTAGTTGTGTTGGGTTGACTCTGAATATTAAATCTGCTGCTGCTAAATAGGATAACAAATGATGTACTTTAGCTCCTGAGAAAAGGGTTAGGTAACTTGGGCTCCCTCTGGTGTCTGCCTAGTCCCTTTTGCAGTAGCTAAAAGGGACAGGAAAAAAAAAAATCTGTTTTAAAATATCAACTTCTATAATAAAAACTATCATAAAATAGCAAGAATAACTTGTATTTTTATATAGCCTTCCATAAGAAGTGAGCACGACTTTTAAATTAATTTGAAACAAAGAAATGAGCATTCTTATGATAGACATTTAATATCCAGAGACTGTTGTTTGCTGGAAATGAGATCATAAGGCAAATGTAATTTTGGAATGGTCCTTAGAAATTTTGCCATTCAAATCCCCAAGCTCTGTAAAAACTGGTTGTTTATCATTAAAAGAGTCAGCGCTAAAATTTGCATTTAATAGATGAGCTTATTAGTATCAGTATCAAATATATTAAGTCAAAACTATTTGTACAAAAAACCCACATTATGTTTAACCATATTTGTGCCCCTCCCCAAAAAAATCCTTCATTTAAGTATTAAGAAAATTTCAGGAAACTAAAAAGTTTTACTAGTTTTACAAGTTTTATAAACTTTGTAAAAGGCTGTTATGTGATTTAAGGAAGGTAACAAAGAGAAGAGGTGACAGCTTATAATTAGATGGAAGACACTCACTCTATGTCCTGATATTTTACCTTGATTATTTCATTAAACTCTGTGTTGTGAACAAGTACTTTTAACTCTATTGGACTTTGTTGTATTAATGTTGTTGGATCAGTTATGGTCCAACAAAATTTGGATCCAAACTGATCCAAATTCAGTTTGGTTTGAATTGACCAATCCATCTTAGCCTGGGAAGTCCAAAGCACTCGCCACATGGACCTTAATAAAGACATGTGCTCCATAGATAAGCACATATCTTCCGCTAATATTTTGTAATTATATCACATGATGCTGGATAACTTCCTTGACTGCCATATTAAAAGGGTTAAAAATATGCAAAAACTATTTCATATAATAAAAATAATTCACAAGTCTTCTAATCAAGGTTAGGTGAAATTTAAAATTTTTAAAAAATTCAAAAAAATATTAGAATATGAATTTTTGTCAACTCCTGTAAAATATCCCTGGCCAAGACAGAAATCTGAAGTTCCTTAGTAAAATAATGCCATTACTGTAGTTCTCTGTTGCCTTTAAGACACCCTGCTTAAACAAAACAAAACAAAATAAAACAAACAAACAAAAACAAGACATATGTTTTTTCTTCCTTCAAGAATATGTAATTAGCTATGAAAAAATACAAGTTTTCTCAATAAAAAGTTTGCTTCTTAGGTCAGCCAGAGAGAAAATTATCTCCAGATATCCTAGTGGGAAGAATAAACTTGAGCTGAATGTCTACTTTGGTGCTTCCTCTTCCTAAGACTTCAGCCACCATCTCTCTCTAGGAATAGCAGCACATATTGAACAAAGAGGAGCTCTTTTTAGCATCTGGAGGAAGTCTGAGGTACTCTAGTTGACAGGGAGATTATACTGAGAGATTTGAAAAGAGAACTTTGGAAAGCCTAGTTGGTGAAGCAATCTTTTTAAAAGCCCAGCTCTAAAAGCTTTACCACTTTATGGTAAAAGAAACTTCTTGTTAGAGCTGCAAACTTAAATTTCTAATTCCCACATGTTCTTTTCTTCATTTGAAGTCTGACACTGCAGTAAACAACTTTATGTACCTGGACTCAATTTTTGCATGGTTTTAGACTAGAGAAGTTATATAGGGCATTGGATTCTCAGGGAAGGAAAAGTAGTTTATTCATCTTTCATGGACCACAAATAATTTCTACTTTTCTTCTAGGTTGCCATGCTGAATCACCAAAGGAGAGACAAGAGTAAAAGATATCAACTTAACAATACTTCTTCCATGTCCAGGTATGAGAGACAGGAACAGGAATACAGAAATAGGTTTCCCTGACTATCAGCAAGAAACCACCATTTGGGCAGAAAGCAAAGGTCCTTATCATGCTCTAGTCCACCTAGATGTTGACATAAATGTGGCACTTATTTTTTGCTTTTCTGAAAAAAACAAATTATAAATTTAAAATGCACTATGTTTAGTTGTATTGTATTTAGTAATTTGGCCTGTCATTATAATATTGCCTTGTATTTCTAGTTTAATTTTTTGTATTTTGTAATTCTATTTAGCCAAAAACTAACTGCTTTTTATCAGATTTAAACACATTTCAAGGTAGAAGTAAGAATATTTATATAAACTCTGTCAATGCATTTTCTCTAAGTTCAAGAAAAAAGTTCAAAATAAAGGTAAAATAATTTTTTTAAGTTTAATAAACCTGCAGGTATTAATAAAGTGATGGCATATGCATAACTCCACATGGATACAGTATAGAGGCAATAATATATGCAACACTAATTATTCTGATTATGTTTATTTCAAGATGGCATAAGAAAAGGTCCAGCAAGTTGTATAAGGCAAATGAGTGGTAAACCACAACGCATTTTTATTTCCAAGTAGATAAACCCTCTTCTCCATGCAATCCTAAAATGTCATACTTGTATGTGATCCCAAACTATAACATCATGCTCAATTGATTGTTCTAAAGTGTTACCTATAATCTACCAATCAGCACAAGTTGTAGAGGACTTTTTCACACATAGCAAATAATACACAAGGAAAGGCTTTCAATGTGGATGACCATCAAGGTTTTAAAATTATATTATTTCATTTACATCATGGTTTTCTTGAAAAAAAAAAAAAAGACCCATTGGTCATCATATTATTATAGTATAGGTCAAAGTACTTTGCTCTGAATCCATTACTCAAAGATAGATGTGTTGAAATGCAATTGTTAATGCATCCAATGCTACTATCGTTCTGATATTTCATATATCAGAGTAATGGGTCTGGAGAACCAAATCAATTCTGAGCCTTGGATGAACAATCAAAACTTCACTGGGAAGAAGGCAGGATAGAAACTGCTTCAAACAAGTGTTCAGAATAGCAAAGGGGAAACAAACAAGTGCAGGGAAGTCACAGCAAAATACCAGATTTTCTAACAAATAATGGAATGGGATCTAGTGACCAATAATACCATTACATTAATTTCCACACTTAACAGTGGTGTAACAGTATGTGTTTGACCTATCATCTATCTAACTAAATATAAATACAGACAGAGATAAAAGAGTGGTATGTAAAATATCATTTTAAGCACAGAGCTTTCTTTTTATGCTGGTGACAGAAATATATGTTTGTTTGTTAGGTTTGGGAGAGGGTAGCATAGTGAAAAAGGCCCAACTTAATATATGCATGACTCTGAGCACGCCACTTAATATCACTGCAGTTTTAAGCTTAAGGGCTTGGATCAGTTCTCCTGAAAGGCCCTGGAGCTATAGAGTCTTATGATCCTGGGGCAGGCTCTTTACATACTCTCTTTGGCTACAAGCTATAAGAGGCCAGCTCATGGCACACAGATTGCCTAAAGGGCTGCATCTGCTTCCTGAACATCCATGCCAGCCTTTTCAGAGAACATACCAAAACAGAATGGCATGTGGACCATGCTTTTTCCCTCTTCTATTTGCACTTAATCCATTTCAGAGTTCACTGCTTTGTTCTTATCTATTACAGGCAGAAAATGAACTCTGGAGACACATGGCATTCTCCTGTAGGACAGAATCATGCTAAGTATAACCCATTATTTGCTAAGCTAGAATTTTTTCCAGTACTTCCTAGAGATAAAAAAAATAATAATTTCACTGCATAAAGACCTATTTTGCTATTATTAAATTGATTTCTGTAGATTACTATTCAACACTTAGTGAAAATCCAACAGTACACCAGGTGCTGTCAAAACACAAAGTTCGTCACATTTCCCACCCCGTGGGCATAATTGCGAACTACATTAGACAGGTAAATCAAACCAACACAAACGCTGACAGCTTTCCCAAATGCAGTGGTCATCTCAGCATGATTGAAGCCTTAAGGTGATACTATGTAGCAACATGGCTTCTGCTACTTTATTATCAGACAAAATTTATCTTGAATGCAACTGCTTTTTAAAGATGTTAGAACTAAAATAGTACCAGTAATACATTCTGTGACCGTGTTCAAAATTTCTTTACCAACTGAAAAGAAAAGGAACATGGTGGTATACTGGAGCATAATTTATGTTAGTGCCTCTTTAATTGTGTTTGCGGTATTCACAAGGAAGCATTCTGTTTGGATAATTACTCATCTTCATGAAGATCAGTAATTTGGCTCACGAACACTTCAGAAAATTACTCAAAATGTTGCAAGAAGAGAATTTCCTACAAACACTCAGACCCACAGAGTATAAATAAGTGCTTCTTTCATCCTCCTTCCACCAGAATATTTTAAGAAACTCTTCCAAGCATTTTTGTGCTTTTAACTTGTTCATAAGAAAGCCTTTTTTTTGGTAACAAGGGAGCCAGTTATTTTCCTTTTATTATGTGTACTACAATTTATTATGCCATACACTAAAAAAAATTTAAACATCATGAATTAGGGGCAATTAAATACATGCTAAGATACTTATAAGTAATAAATAAATCCAGCATGCACAAAATAAAAGTATTAAATGTCATCTCTCTATATATAAAGATGTACCATCATTAATATTTATTTAACAGCACATCGGGCATTATTATTTATTTGTACATTATTTCGAATTGTGGCCAACCAGTAAAATAATAGTTTCTAAAATTACAAATTTTATATAAAGATATATATTGTCTGTGTCATAATTAATGTTTCAAAACTTGATAACTATCAGAGATCAACAGACTAACATTGTGAACCTTTTTAATATTAAGTTATCTATCTAGAATTTTTGTTAATTTAATTTATGGTTTTCTCATTTAGGTCAACTAAGTATATCAAAATTGTAATCTGTGGGGACGTTCCTCAAAATTTTCTCCCTTTTCCTTTTTAAAACTTCTTTGTTTTCTTAAGAGCCTTTAGTAAGTGGCTTGTGAGTGCATTATATGTCAAGGAGATGTAAACTGACTGACATACCGGTTTTTGTGGTCAAGTATGTCTGGGTCCAAACCGCAGCTCATGACTCTGTGATCTTGTCCAGCTGCTAGAGCTCTTTGTCCTCAGGTTTCTCATCTATGACATGGGAATAAAAACAGGTCTCATAAAATTTCCTTGAGAAATAAATTGGATGATGTGTATAAAGGACTTAACTCAGCGTGTGTTATCTGTAGGATATTTACCAAGTTGTTAATGAACGTTGTTGGAGGAGGTTATCAAGAAGACAATACCGCTGGGCTGACCCTGGAGCTGAACTCGGGCAATCAGAAGGCGCTCACCTCTCCCGGTCCTTGGAATGTACATTCGTCCACCTTTCACACAGGGGAGCCATTTTCAAGGATGCAGCCTTGAGATAACAAGGTATTGTTGAGACCATCTGTACTGTATATATGACTGAACTCAGATATGGCCTCTATATAAACTTTTAATATTCTGGCGAGCTGATGCAAAGATCTACTCATCTTGCAGGTCACCCAAGACAAGCCTTATATGTAAATTTCCTTGCTTATTAAACCTGACATTTACCAATCTGGAGTGGTCTGCCACTTTCTTCAGACTACTTTCTCTCCTTTCACCCAGGAAGCTCCCAACTTTTCAAACCAACAAAAGTGAATATGAGTATGTTCTCTAGCTTTAGATATGGTACATACTTTATATTATACTATAATTATTTTTTACCCCATGCTGTTTTTATTCATTATATTATACCATCATGGTAAGAGCATAGTCATTTTAATTATAGACTATCCAAATTTAATTTTCCTTTATAATCAAAATCTAGTAAGCACCTAAAATAAAGCAAGTAATTCTATATGTTACCAAAAACAAGTCTACTATAAAGCACTGTTAATATAATGCTTTCTGAACTACCTAACTGTATTAAATCTGAATCTAACTCCTATTTTCTCTCTTTGCCTTATGCTTGAAGAATTGGAGAGGAGGACCTTCAAGATGGCGGAGGAGTAAGACGTGGAGATCAACTTCCTCCCCAAAGGTGCATCAGAAATACATCTACACGTGGAACAACTCCTACAGAACACCTACTGAACGCTGGCAGAAGACCTCAGACCTCCCAAAAGGCAAGAAACTCCCCACGTACCTGGGTAGGGCAAAAAAAAAAAGAATAAACAGAGACAAAGAATAGGGACGGGACCTGCACCTCTGGGAGGGAGCTGTGAAGGAGGAAAAGTTCCCACACACTAGGAAGCCCCTTCACTGGTGGAGATGGGGGCTGGGCGGGGGGTGGGGAAGCTTTGGAGCCATGGAAGAGAGCACAGCAACAGGGGTGCAGAGGGCAAAGCAGAGAGATTCCTGCACAAAGGATCGGTGCCAACCAGCACTCACCAGCCCTAGAGGCTTGTCTGCTCACCTGCCGGACTTGGCGGGGGCTGGGAGCTGAGACTCGGGCTTCGGAGGTCAGATCCCAGGGAGAGGAATGGGGCTGGCTGCGTGAACACAGTCTGAACGGTGCTAGTGCACCACAGCTCGCCAGGAGGGGTCCAAGAAAAAGTCTGGACCTTCCTAAGAGGCAAGACACTATTGCCTCTTAGGGGATTCAGAGAACTGCCTAAACTAGCTTCAGATGTGGCTATCAGTACAGACACCAGAGCCTGGCATGAAAGCTAAGGCTGCTCCTGCAGCCACCAAGAAGCCTGTGTGCAAGCACAGGTCACTATCAACACCTCCCCTCCTGGGAGCCTGTGTAGCGTGCCATTGCCAGGGTCCCGTGATCCAGGGACAACTTCCCCGGAAGAACACACGACATGTCTCAAGCTTTTGCAACATCACACTGGCCTCTGCCACAGCAGCCTTGTCCCACATTGCAGTTATAACTACCGTACCCCTCCCTCCCCCAGCCTGAGTGAGCCAGAGGCCCTGAATCAGCCGCTCCTTTAACCACCTCCTGTCTGGGTGAAGAACATATGCCAGAGGGTAACATGCACGCAGAGGCGGGGCCAAATCCAAAGCTGAACCCCAGGAGCTGTGAGAACAAAGAAGAGAAAGGGAAATCTCTCCCAGCAGCCTCAGGAGCAGTGGATTAAATCTCCACAATCAACCTGATGTACCCTGCATCTGTGGAATACCTGAATAGACAATGAATCATCCCAAAACTGAGGCGGTGGACTTTGGGAGCAAAGGTAGACTTGGGGTTTGCTTTCTGCATCTAATTTTTTTCTAGTTTTATGTTTATCTTAGTTTAGTATTTAGAGCTTCTTATCATTGGTAGATTTGTTTATTGATTTGGTTGCTCTCTTCCTTTTTTTTAATATATATATATTTTTTCCTTTTTCTCTTTTTGTGAGTATGTATGTATATGTGTCTGTGTGATTTTGTCTGTACAGCTTAGCTTTTCCCATTTGTCCTAGGGTTCAGTCTGTCCATTTTCTTTAGTATAGTTTTTAGTGATTGTTATCATTAGTGGATTGGTTTATTGGTTTGGTTGCCCTCTTCTTTTTTTTTTTTTTAATTACTTTTCTATATTTTAATAATATTTTTATTTTAATAACTTTATTTAACTTATTTTTCTTTATTTATTTATTTTCCTTTTTTTTCTTTTCTCCCTTTTCTTCTGAGCTGTGTGGCTGACAGGGTCTTGGTGCACTGGCCGGGTGTAAGGCCTGAGCCTCTGAGGTGGGAGATCTGAGTTCAGGACATCGGTCCATCAGAGACCTCCTGGCCCCTCGTGATAGCAATTGGCAAGAGCTCTCCAAGGGATCTCCATCTCAACGCTAAGACCCAGCTCCACTCAACGACCAGCAAGTTCCAGTGCTGGACACCCCATGCCGAACAGCTAGCAAGACAGGAACACAACCACACCCCTTAGCAGAGAGGCTGCCTAAATTCATAATAAGTTCCTAGATGCCCCCAAACACACCACTGGACACGGTCCTCACCACCAAAAAGACAAGATCCAGCCTCATCCATCGGAACACAGACACCAGTCCCCTCCACCAGGAAGCCTATAAAACCCACTGATCCAAACTTACTGACTGGGGGCAGACACCAAAAACAATGGGAAATACGAACTTGCAAGCTGTGAAAAGGACACCCCAAACACAGTAAGTTAAGCAAAATGAGAAGAGAGAGAAATATGCAGCAGATGGAGGAGCAAGGTAAAAACCCACCAGACCAAACAAATGAAAAGGAAATAGGCAGTCTACCTGAAAAAGAATTCAGAGTAATGACAGTAAAGATGATCCAAAATCTTGGAAATAGAATGGAGAAAATATAGGAAACATTTAACAAGGACCTAGAAGAACTAAAGAGCAAACAAACAATGATGAACAACACAATAAATTAAATTAAAAATTCTCTAGAAGGAATCAATAGAAGAATAACTGAGGCAGAACAGATAAGTGACCTGGAAGATAAAATAGTGAAAGTAACTACTGCAGAGCAGAATAAAGAAAAAAGAATGAAAAGAATTGAGAACAGTCTCGGAGACTTCTGGGACAACATTAAATGCAACAATATTTGAATTATAGGGGTCCTAGAAGAAGAAGAGAAAAAGAGACTGAGAAAATATTTGAAGAGATTATAGTTGAAAACTTTCCTAATGTGAAAGGAAAGAGTCAATCAAGTCCAGGAAGTACAGAGAATCCCATACAGGATAAATCCAAGGAGAAACACGACAAGACACATATTAATCAAATTATCAAAAATTATATACATAGTAAAAATATTAAAAGCAGCAAGGGAAAAACAACAAATAACATACAAGGGAATCCCCAAAAGGTTAACAACTGAACTTTCCGCAGAAACTCTGTAAGCCAGAAGGGAGTGGCAGGACATTAAAAGTGATAAAAGGGAAAAACCTACAACCAAGATTACTCTACCCAGCAAGGATCTCATTCAGATTTGATGGAGAAATTAAAACCTTTACAGACAAGCAAAAGCTGAGAGAATTCAACACCACCAAACAAGCTTTAAAACAAATGGTAAAGGAACTCCTCTAGGCAGGAAACACAAGAGAAGGAAAAGACCTACAATAACAAACTTAAAACAATTAAGAAAATGGGAATAGGATCATACATATCAATAATTACCTTAAATGTAAATAGATTAAATACTCCAACCAAAAGACATAGACTGGCTGAATGGATCCAAAAACAACACCCACATACATGCTGTCTACAAGAGAACGACTTCAGAACTAGGGACACATACAGACTGAAAGTGAGGGGATGGAAAAATATATTCCATGCAATTGGAAACCAAAAGAAAGCTGGATAAGCAATTCTCATATCAGACAAAATAGACTTTAAAATAAAGACTATTACAAGAGACAAAGAAGGACACTGCATAATGATCAAGGGATCAATCCAAGAAGAAGATATAACAATTGGAAATATTTATGCACCCAATATAGGAGCACCTCAATACATACGGCAAATGCTAACAGCCATAAAAGGGGAAATTGACAGTAACACAATCATAGTAGGGGACTTTAACACCCCACTTTCACCAATGGACATATCATCCAAAATGAAAATAATAAGGAAACACAAGCTTTAAATGATACATTAAACAAGTTGGACTTAATTGATATTTATACGACATTCCATCTAAAAACAACAGAATACATTGTCTTCTCAAGTGCTCATGGAACATTCTCCAGGATAAATCATATCTTGGGTCACAAATCAAGTCTTGGTAAATTTAAGAAAATTGAAATTGTATCAAGTATCATTTCCGACCACAACACTATAAGAATAGATATCAACTACAGGAAAAAAAGAAAAAAAAACTGTAAAAAATGCAAACACATGGAGGCTAAATAATACACTACTTAATAACCAAGAGGTCACTGAATAAATCAAAGAGGAAATCAAAAAATACCTAGAAACAAGTGACAATGAAAACACGATGACCAAAAACCTATGGGATGCAGCAAAAACAGTTCTAAGAGGGAAATTAATAGCAATACAATCCTACCTTAAGAAACAAGAAAAATCTCAGAAAAACAACCTAAGTTTACACCTAAAGCAATTAGACAAAGAACAAAAAAAAAAAAAAAAAAAAAAAAACCCAGAGTTACCAGAAGGAAAGAAATCTAAAGATCAGATCAGAAATAAGTGAAAAAAAAATCAAGGAAACAGTAGCAAAGATCCATAAAACCAAAAGCTGGTTCTTTGAGAAGACAAACAAAATTGATAAACCATTAGCCAGATTCATCAAGAAAAAAAAGGGTGAAGACTCAAATTAACAGAATTAGAAATGAAAAAAAAGTAACAACTGACACTGCAAAAATACAAAGGATCATGAGAGATTACTACAAGCAACTATATGCTGATAAAATGGACAACCTGGAAGAAATGGACAAATTCTTAGTAAGGTACAACCATCTGAGACTGAACCAGGAAGAAATAAAGAATATAAACAGACCATCAGAAGCACTGAAATTGAAACAATGATTAAAAATCTTCCAACAAACACAAGCCCAGGATCAGATGGATTCACAAGCAAATTCTATCAAATATTTAGAGAAGAGCTAACACCTATCCTTCTGAAGCTCTTCCAAAATATATCAGCGGTAGGAACACTCCCAAACTCATTCTAAGAGGCCACTATCACCCTGATACCAAAACCAAAGATGTCACAAAGAAAGAAAACTACAGGTCAATATCACTGTTGAACATAGATGCAAACATCCTCAACAAAATACTAGCAAACAGAATCCAACAGCACATTAAAAGGATCATACATCACGATCAAGTGGGGTTTATCCTAGGAATGCAAGGATTCTTCAAAATACGCAAATCAATCAAAGTGATAAACCAATTAACAAATTGAAGGATAAAAACCTTTGATCATCTCAATAGATGCAGAAAAGGCTTTCAACAAAATTCAACACCTATTTACAATAAATCTCTCCAGAAAGTTGGCATAAAGGGAACCTACCCCAACATAATAAAGACCACATATGACAAACCGACAGCCAGTGTCGTTCTTAATGGTGAAAAAGTGAAAACATTCCACTAAGATCAGGAACAAGACAAGACTGCCCACTCTCACTGCTATTATTCAACATAGTTTTGGAATTATTAGTCACAGCAATAAGAGAAGAAAAAGAAATAAAAGGAATCTAAATCAGAAAAATAGCAGTAAAACTGTCACTCTTTGCAGATGACATGATACTATACATAGAGGATCCTAAAGATGCTACCAGAAAACTACTAGAGCTAATCAATGAATTTGGTAAAGTAGCAGGATACAAAATTAATGCACAGAAATCTCTTGCATTCCTATACACTAATGATTAAAAATCTGAAAGAGAAATTAAGGAAACACTCCCATTTACTACTGCAGCAAAATGAATAAAATACCCAGGAATAAACCTACCTAAGGAGACAAAAGACCTGTATGCAGTAAACTATAAGGCACTGATGAAAGAAATTAAAGATGTTACAAGCAGAGGGAGAGGTATATACAATGTTCTTGGATTGGAAGAATCAACATTGTGAAAATGACTCTACTACCCAAAGCAATCTATAGATTCAATACAATCCCTGTCAACCTACCAATGGCAGTTTTCACAGAACTAGAACAATAATTTCACAATTTTTATGGATGCACAAATGACCCCAAATAGCCAAAACAATCTTGAGAAATAAAAATGGAGCTGAAAGAATCAGGTTCCCAGACTTCAGACTATACTACAAAGCTACAGTAATCAAGACAGTATGGTACTGGCACAAACACAGAAATATAGATCAATGGAACAGGATAGAAAGCCCAGAGATAAACCCATGCACATATGGTTACCTTATCTTTGATAAAGTAGGCAAGATATACAATGGAGAAAACACAGCCTCTTCAAGAAGTGGTGCTGGGGAAGCAGGACAGCTACGTGTAAAACAATGAAATTAGAACAATCCCTAACACCTGACACAAAAATAAACTCAAAATGAATTAAAGACCTAAATGTAAGGCCAGATATTATAAAACTCTTTGAGGAAAACATAGGCAGAACACTCTATGACATAAATCACAGCAAGATCCTTTTTGACCCACCTCCTGGAGAAATGGAAATAAAAACAAAAATAAACAAATGGGACCTAATGAAACTTAAAATCTTTTGTACAACAAAGGAAACCATACGCAGGACGAAAAGACAACCCTCAGAATGGGAGACAATATTTGGAAATGAAGCAACTGACAAACGATTCATCTCCAAAATACACAAGCACCTCATGCAGCTCAATATATATATATATATATAAACAAAAAACACCCAATCCAAAAATGGGCAGAAGACCTAAATAGACATTTCTCCAAAAAAGATATACAGATTGCTAACAAACACATGAAAGGATGCTCAACATCACTAATCATTAGAGAAATGCAAATCAAAACCACAGTGAGGTATCACCTCACACCGGTCAGAATGGCCATCATCAAAAATCTACAAACAATAAATGCTGGAGAGGGTGTGAAGAAAAGGAAACCCTCTTGCACTGTTGGTGGGAATGTAAATTGATACAGCCACTGTGGAGAATAGTATGGAGGTTCATTAAAAAACTAAAAATAGAACTACCATATGACCCACTACTGGGTCCCACTACTGGGACCACTACTGGGCATATACCCTGAGAAAACCATAATTCAAAAAGAGTCATATACCACAATGTTCATTGCAGCACTATTTACAATAGCCATGACATGGAATCAACCTAAGTGTCCATCGACAGTTGAATGGATAAAGACTATGTGGCCCATATATACAATGAAATATTACTCAACCATAAAAAGAAATAAAATTGTGCTATTTGTAGTGAGGTGGATTGACCTAGAGTCTCTCATACAGAGTGAAGTAAGTCCGAAAGAGAAAAACAAACACCATATGCTAACACATATATATGGAATCCAAAAAAAAAAAAAAAGGTTCTGAAGAACCTAGGGGCAGGACAGGAATAAAGACACAGACACACAGAATGGACTTGAGGACACAGGGAGGGGGAAGGGTAAGCTGGGACGAAGTTAGAGAGTGGCATGTACATATATACACTACTAAATGTAAAATAGATAGCTAGTTAGAAGCAGTCGCATAGCACAGGGAGGTCAATTCGGTCCTTTGTGACCACCTAGAGGGATGGGATAGGGAGTGTGGGAGGGAGACGCAAGACAGAGGGGATATGGGGATATATGTATACCTATAGTTGATTCACTTTTCTATACAGTAGAAAGTAACACACCTTTGTAAAGCAATTATACTCCAATAAAGATGTATAAAAAGAAATAGAGTTAGGGCTTCCCTGGTGGTGCTGTGGCTGAGAGTCCGCCTGCCAATGCACGGGACACGGGTTCGTGCCCCGGTCCGGGAAGATCCCACATGCCGTGAAGCAGCTGGGCCCGTGAGCCATGGTCGCTGAGCCTGCGCGTCCTGAGCCTATGCTCTGCAACGGGAGAGGCCACAACAGTGAGAGACACACGTACTGCACAAAAAAAAAAAAAAAAAAAAAAAGCAAACAAAAGAAATAAAGAGTTGATTAGAGCCAATTTCTTTTTATTTATTGAGTATTTTGTTGATCAGACACATTTAGAAAAATGTATAAAACCTCTTTTGTTTTTGAATTTTAGCCAATAAATTTTCAGCCCGTGATGATTTGTCTCGGTTTTGCACTTTTAATTCAGTTTTTGGCATTGGTAGCTATAGTTATTTTGGTAATTAGAGATGAAAGCTGAATTGAGAAGATAGGAATCTATTCATATATAATAATGGCATTAGAGTCACCAATAAATAAAACTGCTCCTCTGAAATCACTAGAATAGAATTTAACTTTTAAAGAATATCTTAACAGGCAATACTCTCACACTTCATTTAGAAAATAAATTACAGAATTATATTATGTAATGATTAGGAAATGGATCTTGCAGTTTTCCATTTTTAAGCTTTCTATAGCACAAAAATTATTACTCTGGATTCAAGTGGTAATTTTGCTCTTTAAGCTCAGTGAATTTGGGCAGGTCATTTAATCTTTCTCAGCATCAATTTTCTTTTTCATTTGTAATTTTAGAGAGTCAGACTCATATGTTATGTCTAAAATCTCTCATCCCTTTGATTATTGACTATGGAATATACATGATGATTGTATGGAGAACAAAATGTTTAGTTTACTACTGTATATTTGTTTGTAAGTAAAAGGAGACCCACGAATAAAAGCCTTATAAATAATTATGATTATTAGGACTTTTGATTTCAAAGAAGTAAAACGTCTTCCTGCAAATCTACCAAATAATGTATTCAAATAAACAGAGTTAAGAGAGAAACAGTGAATTAGACAACACTTTGGTCTTTCTAATATTAAGTGAACCTAATTTACTATACTTAAGGGTTACTGTGATACTTTCTTGAGACATCACCTGTAATTTGAAGATGATATACTTAAAGGTTAAATTTTCTGAAGATTGATTTTATTTCTTGTATGAACAATGAATTTTGAGGTTATGTTTTACACCCAGTCCTTAATATTTCCATCTGCTACTTTCAAGATGCATTGGGTATAATTATTCTTTTAATAATGGCAGCAGTAAGAGTGTATTCAAGTAGCAGTCTTCATGGAACTTGCCATTGTCCTGGTTCCTCCTTACAGCATTTTCCATCCTCCCTCTGCAACCTGTATTAGTACTGGTTTCTCAATACCACTAGATTCTTAAATATGGATGATCTATTTCAGGGATAAGGTAAAAAACAGATCCTCATAATTTGGATTAACATACATACACTACTATATATAAAATAGATAAGCAACAAGGACCTACTGTATAGCACAGGGAACTCTTCAATATTTCATAATAGCCTATAGGGGAAAAGAACCTGAAAAATAATATATATATATATATATAAATTAATCACTTTGCTGTATACCTGAAACTAACACAACATTGTAAACCAATTATACTTCAATTTTAAAAAATCCTCAAGGGTTTGAAGACAATGCTGTTTGAGCTCTGATGAATTAAATAGCACTACAATTCATTTTAGAATTACCCCAGCCCTTCAGTATAAGTGATACATTTAGGAGCATTACTAGGTTCACAATTCTGGGTCTGGTCTCAATAGTCTTTTATTAGTGTTATTGTGGAAACAGTTATGAGAACAAGGAAGAGAAAACCGGTACAGGATCCAGGCAGGGGGCAGTTATGGTAGTAGGCATGAGGTTATTGTGAAATATCAGAAGACATGCTCTGAAGTAGTAAGAAAGGGATGGGGTCAATATCAAAGCTGGTAAAGACAGTACAAAACTGGACTGCAAATCCAACATGCTGAAAGGAGATGGGTAAGCAGGATATAAAGCCAAAAATGGAGCAGAGAAACCAAGGAAGACAGCAACAACAAGTAAGGCACTGAGGTTTTAGATGAGTCTGGAGAAATTCCATAGACGGATCAGAGGGCCCCATACATGCCCTCATCCTGGCTTACCTGGGTACATTTTTAACAGGACAAGATGCCTAGATGACTGGCTGTAAGTCAGTTTAAGTGACATTATCTTTTGTTTTATTTAATATGCAGCAGAGTGTTAAGTACATTGAAACAAGGCTCATATTACTTAACTGTAAAATACTATTTAAGTAACAATTCTTGTAAAATTTCTCCAAAAGATGATTTAAATGAACATTTAATTCTGGCTTCATCTTGGATGTGGATTTCAATAAAAAGGCAATAAATAATATAAGCAATGTTTATACTCATTCTCCTTCCCTTAAGTAATCAGCCCTGCTCCATTGTTTTTACTTTTACACATTCATTCAACAGATATTTATTGAATCCTTATCATCCTCCAGGAGCTGTTGTAGGCACTGGACATATATCAGTGAAGAAAATAAACTATTTCCTCATGCTTTTTATCCACAGATATGTCTCTTATTAGTCCTTCTGGAAACCAACCCAGGTTTTAATGCTTCCTTGATTCTTTTTTTTAATCTATGAACTTTTTGCTCAACAATTTACTGGTTACGGTAAAATCCACTGATGGAATTAATTTAGCACTCTAGACACGTAGCAGTTTGCTGAATGGGTCTTAATGTTTTATAAGCAGCCATTTCAGGAGACTGTTAGCAACTTTTGCATTTTTGAGCTTGAGTCAGACATGTTTTTTTTCTTGTAGGGATTCCACTGAAGTCCATTTCAATATGGAGCTATAAAGCATGTATTCACCCACTTTTCTAAGTTATCTCTGACCTAATGAAGTCATCTATGCGTGGCTGTTTCCACATTAAATGCTAAAGACACCAATTCGAAGCATAATTGAGTGTATGATTAGCAAGACTAGGCCTTTCTAGAAAGATAATATTTATCTTTTTTTTTTTATTTTAATGAAGATAGACTGTACTGGCTTTAAAACAACAGCTGGTTCTTGGCTTCCCTATCTCTGCCCCCAAAACATGCCATTCCCAAACATTTATTTACAAGGAGATAAGTGATAGTTTGTCAAGTCAATAGGACTGGGGAACCTGGTCTTCTCGTAGGTGGGTCTACTTTGGGCCTGCTTATAGGCTTATACTTACTTTTATTTTTTTATTTATTTATTTTTTTGCGGTACGTGGGCCTCTCACTGTTGTGGCCTCTCCCGTTGCGGCGGAGCACAGGCTCCGGACGCGCAGGCTCAGCGGCCATGGCTCACGGGCCCAGCCGCTCCGCAGCATGTAGGATCTTCCCGGATCGGGGCATGAACTCGTGTCCCCTGCATCGGCAGGCGGACTCTCAACCACTGCGCCACCAGGGAAGCCCTATAGGCTTATACTTAAATAAATATATTTTACGAAAAGGATATGGAGCCCCATTGAGCTTGCATTTTTCATTTCACATGTTATCATTTAAATTGAGAAAAAAAAAAAACCTGGAAAATTACTTTTCCATTATAATTATTCCCTTTTCAGGACTACAAGAGATCACACTATACACTTTGTAGTGTCAAATTTTGTTCTGGAATATGAGTAAAATTAAAAATACTTCTGAGAAAAATGGGGCAGGCTTTGGTTTTGAGAAGCAAACAAACTGCTCCTTTTCTAGGGACCCAGGGAGTTGTTCCCAGAGTCAGATGGAGAAAAATAATTTAGAGCAGAATTCCTCGACCTGACATTCTGGATAATTATTTATTGTGGAGAGCAGGCTGTGCAAAGTAGGAAGCTTAGTAGCATCCCTGGCCTCTCCCCACTGGATGCCAGTAGCACCATCCTCCCTGTCATGACAACAAAAAGTGTCTCCAGACAGGGTCAAATGTTTCCTGGGGGGACAAATTAGTTCTCAGTAGTGAAGGACTGGCTTAGAGAAATTCTTCTTGGGAAGGTATTTGATACCTAAGAAATTCATGGCACTAAGAAAGAGAATCCATTAAGAGCCCTCTACGTTGGGGAGAGGGAGAAGTGGCCAACAGTCTACAAGAGAACTGGTACACATTTTTTTAGAGACTTAATCTTTTTAGAACAGTTTTAGACTGACAACAAAATTGAGAGGAAGGTAAAGAGATTTGCTATACACCCCTGTCCCCAAACATGCAGAGCCTGGCCCATTATAAATATTACTCACCAGAATGGTACATGTTTTAGGAAGGGTGATCCTGCACTGACACGTTATAATCACTCAAAGTCCTGAGTATTCACTCCTGATATTGTACATTCAATAGGTTTGGACAAATATATACCGACATATCTCCATCATTATAATATAATATAACATTTTTCACTGCCCTAAAACTTCTCTGTACTTCACCTATTCATCTCTCCCCAACTCCCCCTGGCAACTACTGATCTTTTTATCATCTCAGTAGTTTTACTTTTTTCCAGAATGTCATATCATTGGAATCAAACAGTACATAGCCTAATCGAATTGGCTTTTTTTTTTTTTTCACTTAGTTGCAGACAAAGTTCCCCCATGTCTTTTCATGGTTTTATAGCTCATTTTCTTTTAGCGCTGAATTAAATTCCATTGTGTGAATGCACCACAGTTTATCCATTCACCTACTGAAAAACATCTTGTTTCCTTCCAGTTTTGGCAATTATAAAGCTTCTATAAACATATGTTTGTGGATTTTTGTGTGGACATAAAATTTCAACTCCTTTGGATAAACATCAAAGAGCTTATGCTGTAAGCTCTTATACTGTAAAGTATAGTAAGAGTATATTTTGTTTTGTGAGAAACCACCCAACTGTCTTCTACAGTGGCTATATCTATTATCTATTATTCAAGGTTGGATTTCTCTTTTGTGTTTTGTGTGTCTCTGTTACTCTCAAGCTTTCAATATGCTTCATTAAACATCTGCGCTTGAGCACTGAGAAATTAAGATAGGCGGCTTTGATTTAGGCTTCAAGTGAAATGATACAACAACAAGGTATACCCTTGGGTAGCCATTTATAAGATGGCGAAAGTTAACCTCCAAGGAGTAGAGCAGAGATGAGGTTGGAATGACAAACACATACTAGTTCTTATGATGTGGTGTGAAACATGCCAGGATTCCTCAGGCATCCTCAGATATCCCTAGTAGCAAATGCACTGGGATACTTAGACTACTGTTGACTTGTGTGGATATTGTGTGGAAATAAAAAGAAAAGTTTGATGCTAGTAAACCAGGGAAATTGAGAACATTTGGTCACTTACAACTATAATTTTTCAACTTCTTAATAAGTATAATGACAATTTCTGGATCCCAGAGCAGAAGAATAGGGTTAAAAGGACATAAGATACTAAGAAGCAGACATCTTTCAGTACACCTTAAATTTCACAAATATGAATACACACATTTTCTAGAGTCTGATACTTCAATTGAAGATGAATTAAAGGAAGAAATCACAGAACAGAAACTCTCAGGAAATTAACACACGAAATATAAAATAAAAATAAACAGTCAATGCTAATGTGAGTGAAGTGTTTTTATGTCTTCCTGATTAGAGGATAAATTATACACTTTGGAAAACGATTTAAGCATTTATGAACAATTTATGAATTCAGTACCTACACATGGTTGTATTTTTAAACCAGGTATTTAACTTCTAGTAGCCTAAGGGTGCACAAAGCTCTATGGACAAAGACCTTTACATTGCAGTGTTATTCACAATAATAAAAATCACAGGGCTTCCCAGGTGGCGCAGTGGTTGAGAGTCCGCCTGCCGATGCAGGGGACACGAGTTCATGCCCCGGTCCGGGAAGATCCCACATGCCCCGGAGCGTCTGGGCCCGTGAGCCATGGCCGCTGAGCCTGCGCGTCCGGAGCCTGTGCTCCGCAACGGGAGAGGCCACAACAGTGAGAGGCCCGCGTACCGCAAAAAAAAAAAAAAAAAAAAAAATCACAGAGAAACACTTAATGTCTTAGTGTAGGAAAATTGTTAAGTGTATTAAGGTGCAATCCATGTAGTTAAATAAAGTTATTAACTTTATATTTGCAAAACTTAATGATGATGTAAAATATTAATTTCCAAAATAAGACAAGGTAAAATATGCTAAGTAACACTATCTCAAGTCACACTAAGAAAAAATTATATGTGAAATACTGGGGAAAATAATGCCAAAATGTTCAAGGGATAGTCTTTGTCTGGTTGATAGACATTTCTAAATTATTTTATTACTAGACTGTAGGAATTTGAGAATTGTATATATTAATTTATCATAAAATATGTACAGATATTTAGTTTCATTTCTCTGTTCTGATACTTTTGACATATCCCAGCTATTTATTTATTTTTAGGTCAATGTTTTCCATAGATGTTAAGTTCCTTGGTTTTAGGAAGGTCATCAAATCCAGTAACAGTTCTTAAATACATATTTATTTAAATATGAGGACTAATGATTTTAAAAGGTGGCAGGGAAAATGTGTTATTTACCTTTAAGTGAGTGAGGATCATCTCATGTAATTTTAAAACGTAAGTTTTTTTTAGCCTAAGTAATGTACATTACAGTAAATAAATGCGTGTATTCAAATAATGTGCAGTGGTTGATTATTAGGCAAATATTAATGGTTTGTGGATATATGAGGGAAGCCCATTGCTACCAACAGCTTGCCTATTACTAATAGAATTGCTTATCTAATTTGAAAATTAATAGTAACATAACTCCATAGAGAAAAGAACCAATTGATCCTATGCAATAAGAGATTTTCAAATGTAATTACCTATTGTATTGCCCTGCAAAAATGCATTCCGCTAACGTTTTCTCCCAAACCTATACTTATATGGGATCACTTGCTAGATATGAAGGATTTGTTATCTAGTATGTAATAACTGCCCTCCGTATGATAGGATTTGTGCTGGACATCACCTTGGTCAATACTATCCATGGACGGAAATATGATTTCTGAGTGATGTGATCAATATTTGGGCAACCTGCACTTCACATCACAATCCTTGTCATATCAAATAAGTTCATTGCTAGCCACTGTTTAACTCCTTTTTCTGATCTCATACTGTCCAGAATATATTCTTGAAGTTGTGTTAATCACTGTTTAGTCAATGTGTTACATGTTCATTACATTGTCTGCTCTGGCCATCATGATATTTGCCAGAGATGTCTCGGTGAAGAAAAATATAATATCCCTTACAGTTAAGAAAATATTATTCAGGCAAGTGGCAAATTATAGGCAGTTATTGCATAATTTCAGAGAGAAGTGAGCAGTTATTTGCCCAGAGGGAACATGAAGTAGCCATGAAGGAAAATGACCCCATGTATCTTGAAAGAAATTAAAAAGTAAGAATCTGTGACAATTAGGTTGCCTCAGCACCATAAATCTCTCTGTTCTGTTTCTTAATTTCAAAGAAAATGGCTAAGCAAGTAAAGCATTTACGAAGGAAGGTTTTAAAATCTAAATTCTGCCACTAAAGCAGCTACTGTCAGATGCTCACAAACAGCCTGGTAAAACATCTAAAGTGTTGTACCAAGAAAGTTGAAATTATTTTCAAAAACATGATCATTAGAACAAATGGCATTAATGGATAAGGAAAGGCAGTAGCAGGATCACCTATTTATAGAGGTTTCAGGCTCTCTGCCTATATATACAGTGGATATTTTTCTTCCTTTGTGGTAATAAAAAAGTCAAAACAGGCAATTTTCTAGACAAGTAAATGAATAGGTATAATGATTTGTGACATTTTAAAAATATAAATGAACACACAGACTGTCCCATTTCCTAATAGTATGATCTTAACACACATGAATTCTGTCAACAGAGAGACTAAAAACAAATAACATCAGAAACACAAAAAATAAAAATAATGATTAAATCCTGTCCACAACACACCATTGATCCTTAGGATCTATGTGTGGACTGTATACCTGCATGCTTTTTACAAGAGCTAATTGCAGATGAAGGAGGCAAAACCTCTCTGAGAAGATAATTTCCACACATAATGCTCCTTATCATTTTCTCTCTCTCTGCTACTCCTTCATGTTCATTTTATTCTTTTCAAACAAATTTATCTGCTTTCATTTAATCATGCATCCAGTCCTGTTGGTATTTCCTACTACTCAGCTTTTTGTAGATTCCTGAGTTCTATTCAACTTTCTCTTATTTTTATAAATGAAAAAAACTAAAGCTCCAACTAGGCCTCTTGAAACACTTCCTCAGGTAGATGGAAACTATGATAATTTGTCTTAAATGTAAATTATGAATCACAGACATGAGGGAGGATGTATTTCTATACCTTTTACATCCTACCCAGTGCACATAGCTTAGTCATGTTCAGAGATTTGGCACCTTTGTTAATAGTACTCAACATCTGCACAAGGGGAGGGAAGCATGACTTTGGAGTGCGGAGGGGAACCATGGGCAAAGGCGATTTGTCTACGTGTTATCCTCAAATCATCAATCTGCTATGAAGTGGAATTGACCAAGGCAAATGTCAAGCGGAGATCACTTCATCATTGCACTGTGAAATGAATGGGCTTCTTTTGGAGCCCTGAAGAGGCACGTCTCCCTGCTAAGAAGGAGTTTAGGCAAGTTGGGGAAGGCTTTCTCTGAATATGTGTCACCCTGCTATTGAAACCTCACAGCAACATAAACTCAGGCTAACTATGGAGTAACCCCTGGAGAGCCTCTGTTGATAAACTTCCTGTGGGTTACAATCCACAATCAGTCCTTAACCCTGGGGGATGCGGACAGCCATTCTGGCTCTTCTTGATCATGTACACATGGACTTATGTTGTGAGAGGTGGTAAATAATAGTTTTGTGGGGGGGTTTTGGGCAAAATATGGTCCTAGACACCTTTTCCAACTCCATCCAACCTCTGTATTTTACACTCTGTACTTTTTTCAAATTAGAATTCTCTCTATTCTCCACACAAGCTGTGTGCTTTCACGCCCCCAGGCTTTGCTTAAGTTCCTCTCTGTTTTGCCCATGTCTCTACCTATCTAATTTCTCCACTTTCTTTAAAGCTTCCTGAAGCCGTTCTTAATCCTCTATTCAGAAATGATCCCTTCTTTCTATGTCACAGTAGCTGTTGGTTTTCACTTTTCTTCTGACATTTTTACAGCCTGATTTATATCATCAAATGTGTTTATGCCTGATCTTTTTTTTTTTTGTGCGGTACACGGGCCTCTCACTGTTGTGGCCTCTCCCGCTGCGCAGCACAGGCTCCGGACACGCAGGCTCAGCGGCCATGGGGCACGGTCCCAGCCGCTCCGCGGCATATGGGATCCTCCCGGACCAGGGCACGAACCTGCGTCCCCTGCATCGGCAGGGGGACTCTCAACCACTGCGCCACCAGGGGAAGCCCTATGCCTGATCTCTTCAACAATACTATTAGCAATTTGAGGGCAGCATCTGTAGCTCTATTACCTTTGTATCCTCCTGAGTGCCAATGCTGTGTTCCTTCATTGTTTCCATACACACAAGATATCTCTCTCTCTCTTTCTCTGTTGCACACACACACACACAGAGTTTGTACACAGTCTTATGCTATTGCTACCCTTATTCCTCCCTCCATTCCACCCTAAGAGGACTTAATGTCAAAATTACCTTAGAGGGTACCAGTCAAATTCTCCTCTGGCATAGTTCAACCCATTGCCTGAGATAAAAATAATTTGACAAAGAGGAAAATCCAATTGCAAAGAGTACCAGACTCTCTCTCTCTCTCTCTCTGTGTGTGTGTGTGTGTGTGTGTGTGTGTGTGTGTGTGTGTGTGTAGCACTTTTTTCATTCCCTAGGGAAATCAAGAACTGGTGAAATAAAGGAGTCATCTGTCTTTCACACCTATAAATGTGCTGTTTCCACCCTTTTCTGCAAAGAATTGACTGTGAGCTTCCTCAAGTACAGTTGGCACTTCCCAGAATGAGGAAAAAGTCTGAGGAGGGAGCCTGGGCAAAATAACTTCCTAAATATATTGTCCTAAATAGACCACTAACAAAGAAGAGGTTCTCAAGCTGTGAGATGTTGAGAGGGCCATGGGTTAGAGTCAGCCTCGGTCTGTTGTGGAGAGGAGTCTTTGACCCTCCTCCACCCTTCGCAGTAACCCCAATCCTAGGATGCCAAGTAAGTGAATCTTCCGTGTGAAGATGGTGTTATAGTGTTCTGCCTGGGGAAAACCGATGGCAAACAAGATCTTTCCTATCTATGTTAGCTTGTTTCCACTCTTACCCCTTGCCTTTCCGGAAGCAATGTCACCTCCATTTCAGCATCGTGAGGGTAGAGGTTGGGGGCTGGATTCTGAGCTCTACAATATTCCTAACCCCTTCTACTTCTGTGTCCTCGCTGATAAAGAAACAGCCAAGGGCCTCGCTGGGTCAGGGGCAAGGCAATTGAGCAACGTAATGTACAGACGAAAGGATCCATTCCAGCCGGTTGCTCTGGCCCAGGCCGACCGACAAGGGCCCTGGGGCCAAGTATTCTGCCTCTCGCACACTCTTGCCGCAGGTCTGACATCAAACTGACACACCTTTTCCTACCTTTCCAGGGGAAAACCGGATATATTCCAACCTTCAGAAGAGGAGAGTTAGCTGTGGACGCTTGCCACGGCTCCATCCCTTCAATTTACAGGCGGGCACACGCAGGTGTGCGTATGAGTAGGAGGTGAGCAGGACTCCCGCTCAACCCATCTTTGTATGTTTCCAAAACCTCCCGCCTCTCAACCCTCGCGGGGACAATGCCAGCGCTGTGAGCTGGGCGCCGAGGGCAGAGCCCGCCGAGTGTGTCTGGGGGAGACATTGGACGTCTGCTAGGACGCAGTAAACGCTGACAGCCGAGTTGAACGCAGTCCCCCTAATATCTCATCCCCTCCCCAATCTCTCTCCCTTAAGGTATCTGCTGTCAGCAGCAGTGGGTCGACGTGGATAAGAAACACCGTGCACATCTTTCCGCCTACTCTCTAGAGCACGAGGAGGCAGGCGGTGTAGACACCAGAGGGCGTCTGCTTTCCCTCTGCCAGGGCAGAGTGGAAAGCGTGAGAAGCGGGCCGCTTGCTGAAGGTTTGAGCGAGAGGGAGGGCCTGGAAGAGGGAGAACCCCCCCGCCCCACGCCCTTGGAGGAATGGGAGCTGCGGAATACACCGTCCGCCCCCAGATGGCCCGCTCCAGCTAAGCCCGGGCGCGCTTGGAGCGCGGGGCCGGGCGACCGCCTGCACCATCAACACCAATTCCAGCAGTCCGCTTTCGTGAACTGGCCCGCAGCTGTGCAGGAGCTCCAGGCCGCCCTCCCTCCTCGGCCCAGGGCCGTCCGTCAACGTGCGGATCGCCGTCAGGCTGAGCGTGCGGCCGCCACTCGTGGACGTGCTCGTGCCAGTTGGATCGCGGCGACCTCTGTAGCTGGAGGCACAGGGAACCGAACTCGCGCCTCCGAGCTCGACTGCGGACGAACCCTGGAGCGGCGCGCCTCTCGGCAAGCGGTCGCCGTGAGGCGCGGAGGGATACGCCTCGGCAGCGCTTCCCCTCCCCTCCCCTCCTCTCCCCGCGCCCCCGCCCCCGCCTCCCTCCCAGCCCGGCTGTGCTGCCGCCGCGGCGGCCGCTGCTGGTGCTGCTGCTGCCGCCGCCGCCGCCGCCGCCGCTGCTGCCTGGATATAGTGCGGCAAGGAGCGGAGCTCGCAATCACTTTGCAAGGAGGAGCGCGCGGGCTGCGGACGGCTGGGGCGCCCCGGGAGCGGCGACGGCTCTAGCAGAGACGGCCGTGACAGCGGAAGGTTCTCTCTCCGGGACTGGACTGAATAACTTTGGAACTGTCCACCAGTGTCACGTCCTGAACATGAGCCTCCTCCTCTCCTTCTACCTGCTCGGGTTGCTTGTCAGTAGCGGGCAAGGTAGGAGTGTGGTGCTTTATTGCATTTACTTTCCCTCCCCCTTCTACCCAACCAAGAGAGGCAGAAGGAGGCACAAGAAGAATTAAATGACGGAACTAAAGTTATAGTTGTTGTTGTTATTTTCCCTCTTTTTTTTAGCAGCGGCTAAAAATTGTATCTGTTCTGTGGAGACCCTTAAATAAGAGAAAATACAGAATGGGAGATAGGCATTAGTGAGCAGGAGATTGAGGCAAACTGCATCTTTTTCTGGGATCTTGGCTTTCTCCGTTCGTCATTATCAAAAATTGGATGGGTGTGTTGGTGTGTGTTCACAGTTAAATATCTGAGGTTGCGAAAAGAAAGGGAGCGATGATGTTTTCAAGAAGCAGCAAAAACTATCAGCATTAAACTCGTTGTGGAATACCTCTGTTGTGTGCAGGAAATTCAATTCTTAGAGACTTTTTTTTTTTTCTTCTCTTTCCCAAGACCCCAGTTCCTGACGGAAGTGAACGATGTTGGTTTATTTCTGTTGAGAACTAAGAGAGGGGCCATGGATATTGTGTGTAAGAAAGCAAATGGGTAAAACTAGGGATGTGTTGCAGTCATTCATTTTCAGCGTCTCCCCCACCCCTTCGTTAATACAGGAAGGTTGAAAATTTTTGTACCATCAGGTTGTAATTACACCTGTAAGGGATGTTTTAGCTTGTGGGGAACTGGTGGGGTTTTTATCTATTAAGAAAAAAAAAAAAAATAGAATAGCTTACTAGAATAACCTGAGAGAGAATTTGGGGAAGCTACCTCTGTTTATGTTTATAGAGATAGATGTAAATTTATCTTGCTTTGTTTAATTTACATTCACATAAAATATATTTATAATAAATGGAGACATTTACAACTGTCCAGACAAGTTTGGACATTTAATTGGAGACACAAAATGCTAAAACATACATTGGTGGAAGTCTTCAACGTAAAAGAATATAGAAGTAATTTCGTGATGTGTAATAATCGCAGAGTATGTTATATTATTAGTGTAGCATGAAATTGTTTTTTTTGAGAAAAAATAAATTACAGCACAAGTTAAAATATCTCCATTGTATTCAATTCTCAGCCTTTTAGCCTCTTCTGTGTTTCTCATTTAGTCCAGCAGGGGGTGGTAGAACTCCATTGTAAGCCCAGAAATGGTGGTTCGGTCCTTCCACACTCACTAGGTCCTTCTATCATTCTTCAGAAGGGCTTGACATTTTGGATATGAAGGCTTCCTTTCTCTGCCCTTCTCCTCCCTAAAGCTGTAGTGTTAGTGGCTGATGAAACACGATTGGATGCAGATTTTATGTTCAGAAATCAGAAAGCAAACTGTACGTGGCTGTAGTTTGCAAAGTGTCTTGCTAAGATGCTCCTCCTTTTCCCTTAATAAAATAGAGTATGCAAAATTTCAGTCATAGCAAAATTGCAGATATGTCTATCTGAAGTTAATATTAGCCCAATCAGTTAGGTGAATCATTATTACCACAAAGATCAACATACACTTTTATGTCCTACAGATATACTGCTTTAATTTTTGGACAGCTGCTGTTGGTTTAACTGTTCATTTATAATATAGACAGGTATTTCTGAATACTGAGAAGCAGTTTCTGAAAATTGCAGTTGAAATCCCACTTCAATTAACCAAGAGTAGATAGTGTGGAGCAAGATGGGGCATAATAGGAAGCAAGTTTATGCAGCCAGGATTACACTGTGACTGGTTTGGAGAAGAAAAATGTCTCAGTTGTGGAGTCTGTGAATTTGCCATCATAGACATTAAGTGTGTTGGAATTTGGGGGATAAAAAAGAAATCCAGGAACGTTTAAATAGTACACACAGACACATATAATTTGGGTCTTTATATGTAACACATCTGAAATTGCAATTCACCTAATTTATAATTCAGAACGCAGGGTGATTATAAAGCGAGGCTCTAAGACCGAAGCATGCCTGAAGGGGAGCCCATATTCACTTTAATGAAACAGGGAAGGAGGGGAGCATCGTTCTGGAGATCTATCTAGCACAATTTAAAAATGCATGGCACTCACAGAGGCATAGATGCATGCATAGCAGAGAGCCCTAGCTTTTGTGAAACAGAACATGTGGTACTTCTGTGCCGTGTGTCCCAATGAAGTCAGAGATGCTTGGAAACAGCAATCCTGATCCTGGAGTCCAATCCCTCTATGCTAGTGTTTTGTTCTCCAATTAAGGATGCAGCAGCAAGTATCAGAAATACCACTGGGAGCAGTTTGAAAAAATGCATCTAGTGTAACTCATAATTTTGTTTATTCTTTTATAAATGGGGCCATGGAAAAGCCGCCAGTCAGTGATCCCTGAGCTTGCCTTAGAAATACTAAAATCCCAGCTTGCTGATTTATGTTTCCAACAATATCCTTGCAGGGGATTTTATGAAGCATGATTGAAGCTATTGCTTTGGAAAGTGGTGTGCAGTTAGACTGGGGCAAGGCAACGATGATGTATTCCCTTTTAAGTAGTCAAAACGTTTTGAACTGCAGCAGTCGAATAGAAGAAAATGACAGAAGTGAAAAACTGACTAACTTAAGTGGATGCCAATACCATAATTAGCTAACAAGGCCTAACAGTTCTAAATTTCAACACAACGTTATTGTTCTACTGCAGTGAGAGGCTTTTTTTATTGTAGCAGAAATGCTCCTTTAAAAGCCTCTCATTCTCACTGCAAGATTCATATCTAATGAAGTGAGGTTGGGATTTAATTGTCAAGTCTGCATTGCATTGTCAATGGAATGGAGATTCCATAACTCTATAACTTTTGCGATTATTTTTCTTTTGTATTTAAAACTTGGTCACAGCTTCTGTCATCATACATCTCAAGTGATAACTTAAGTCTGTGATTCACAGGGCATGTGCTGTTTGGATCTATGTAAATTCAGATTCCCAAACTGTAGTATGTATGGATTGCTTTCCTAAACCTTTTTTAATTTTTAAAATAATTTTCTTCTTCTTTTAAAAATTACCCAAGTGTGATTAATACACATCTATTACTGAATGTTCACATACATAAATTAGAAGCATTGTTGTATGAAATTATAAAGCAAGAACAGAGCTATTCATCTCTCTTTCAATCCAGTACAAGATACATACATAGAACACTCACCTAAGTCAAAGTCATGGGGAGAAGGGGGTGAATTACCCAGTTACTTAAGCTTACAGGCATCTGCTTAAAATTACTCTTTCTGGTGAAGTGCTAGTAAGTCATTGTTAGAAAAGTGTCCCTTCTAAAAATAAAGCACAGGTATATGTGTGTCTACCAGTTTCAGGTCTTGAGGAAGGTCTCCACAAACCTATCTTTTGTTTGGGCTGTTAAACACACACAACCTCTTTTATCTACCCTGATCTAATCCTTCAATGTCAGCCTCTCTTTGTAAGGTTTCTATTGAATCAACTCCGTATTCATCTGCACTTAGAGAACATAGGCTATGTCAATTAATATCGTGTGATCAATAAATAACCCAGAGGACTTCCTTCCCTGCTTTATGTCAAAGGAGTTAAGCGGAGTGTTTGGTCACTTTAGTGTCCAAACTTTGGTGTCCACTTTAGTGTCTAATGTTGAATTGGAGCTCATAGAACAAGAAGAGAGGTTGGTGGGTCCTGAGTGTTCATGGAGTCTTTTCAGTGACACAGGGGGCTAATGGTCCCCCAGAGGTAATGCCTTCTTAGAGAAGCAATTAATGGAACAAAAGAACCTCATACAGTCCAAAAGAAAGTCAACACTTCATATAATCTAGTAAATAAAATTGCTTGTTTTCAAACATAGGACTAGTTTGTAATGAGACTGAGAAATGAGCTACAGAGATTGAGGCTAGTAACCAAGCTGAACAGTATAATTTGTTTTTGCTTGTTTCCTTGGGAAGGAGCAGTGAGAATGGAAACAGTGTTGTCAATCTGAAGACCCTGGAACTATTCCTTCTGCTTCCTCTGGCTTTTGACATTTGTGAAATGATTTTAATTCTTCTGTTTTTGAGGTCATGTCTCACAGCAGTGAATTTTTGAGAGCATGAAGAAAGTAACTTCATAAGTGGTAGAGCTAGTCTGAATTGCTTTTGCTTTTTTGGTCCAAAATAAAGATAATCCTCTAGGAGCTGGTGTATGCAAAATTAATTTAATAATTGTATATTCTTATAAAGTGAACAGCATTGTTTTTCAAGTTTTATTGACCTAGATTCTAAATTCCTTGTGCCCTTTATTCTATCCCAGTTATACTGAAGATAGACCTATTTAACAGATTATAAATTAGTTTTAATTTTCCAAATTATATGATATGAGAACACTTTAAGATGCAAGCAGTGCTTTTATGCTTTCATTAAATGTAATATTCCTGAGCTTCATAGAGCCAAGCTATCTTTAATTGTTCAGCAAGTAAAAGTGCTTCTGTATGGCACTCTTTTGAATATTTTAATAACTTTTAACTGTTTACAATTATAATAATAGTGCTCATCTCAAATAGCTATCAACACACTTCCTAATTTCACTTGTGCCACTAACAGTTCATCAAACATTACAAGATATTTTAGAAAGATGTAATGAAAAAAACTTGCCTGAATTTAAATAGTTAAGAGGCAGATGGGGAATTTTGAGAGTATTTATAAGCATAACAATCAACAGATGAGTCTTCGAAGAATTTCAGGTCAATTAATGAAAATTGTCTTGGCTGCAATTTGCTTTTTAAAACAAGCAGAGAAGGAGAAAGAACACTGGATTTGGAATCAGAAGACCTAGAACACTAAGGCCCTCTTGATTTTTTGAAGAAGGAACTTAGTCTCTCAGAGCCATTATTTGTTTACTTGAAAATCTGATATAAAAATATCTGGCTGGTTGACCTTGCTGTACTGTAATGTGGAGCAGTTGTGATAACACATATGTGTAGGCATCTTGTAAAATGTCAATCCTACTATACCAGACTTTATTTATATTTTTGGTATAATATGCATACATATAAATCTGCCTATGGCTTAAAAACATCTCATTTATTAATTTAAAAAGTTATCATAAGCTGCTCTGTGATTAGAGAAAAATATTGAAGGGGCTGAGATAATCTAATTCATTGATGAGAGTGGCTTATTCATCAAACTATTCATTACATGCCTGTGGTGTCTCAGACATCTTATTAGGCAGCATTCCTAGGAATGATTATATAGGTTATGTGATGAACACCTCTAGGGGGTGCTACTCGTAGTCATAGTGTTAGAATACATATTTATTTTCACAGTTTTCCAGCAGAGGGCAGTAAATTGTCTTGAGGAATGAGTTTCTTTTTTGTATCATGAATCCATTCTATGGGCCAACACTAGGCTGGAATTAGTCACAGTCTTAGAATGGCACACAGGATAAGTGACTTACTGAAGGTCAAATAGAAAAGTAAAAGGGTTAATAACTGGAGTTCTGGTATCTAAATTCTCCATTCAGTTCTCTGAACACCAAACTTGCATAGATTAAAAAAATTAATCTAATGTTTCTTCAGCTCAGAGTAATGATGATAATTAAATTCTGTGCCATTTTGTCAGTTATTCAAATATCAAATACTTGTTGAGGCTATACAATGAGTATAACCTCAGCATCTTATGGCAGTAAAAGGACACTTATTCAAAGTGCTTTCAACTACCCTGTAACTAAAGATCATCAAGAATCCAAGAAAGTATTATATTTTATGGATGAAAAAATTGAGAGGAATTATCTTATTTTCCTATATCAATTATCATTAGTAGTTATTTGAAATTAGGATTAGATTTTCTCACTTCTAGTTCAATGCCTATTTTTTAATGTATTGAATGCATTTGTTTGAAAATTTGTGTTTGTGTGGAGGAGTGGTGGTGCATAGGATTCAAGGTTTATAGATGAGAAGACAAAAATATGAATTTAAAAAGCCAAATCAGCATATGAGAGATGAATAAACTGTTCAACTAAATGTTGTGAAATGACCAAGTATATAATTAAGTAAAAATTAAATGATCTAAATGAGTCCTTAGGAATTCAGCGCCTAGGAAGAGCTAAAACTTGTCCAGTGTTTATTAACTGCCAGGCTCAACTGCATGCACCTCATGTGTACTAACTAGCTTCATATATACAACAATCCTCTAATTATTATCATATTATATTCCCCTTTTATGCTTGAGGGCTGTGAGACGTAGAAGTTTAAGGAACTAAACTAAGATTGCACGGCTAGGAAACAAAGATTTGAACTCAGGACATGTGCAAAGATTTGCCTCTTTACCAGGACATCACCTTGTCACTCACCGAAGCAGAGGAGGCATCAACATGGTGAGAGTACTTGGAGAAAATAATACAAGGAGAAAAAAATGTGGGACAATAAATTTTAGGGAAAGAGGCAAATGTTCAGAGGACAGAAATAATCCAGTTTAATTAAATTAAGGGTTTGGAAGGGTGAGTTGTTGGCCTCAGTATGAGAATGTTGATGGAACCAGGAGGCAGTCAGGCCTTGAGGCCAAACTGAGGTTGACTCTTCCCTGTGGATATTTGGGACCATTGTTTGGGCAGGAAAATAACATGAGTAAAGTTTTCTTTTGTCTTTAAGTCTACTGGCCATGTGTGGGATGGACCAGAGGAAAATGAAAAAGGAATGAACGGACAAGACACATGTTTCTGTGGATGAATGAATGGATCTTAGTAACACATTAGATTTGGGAAATTGGGAGGAAGGTGGCACCTGAAGTTTTAAGCCTATTTGCCAGAAAGAATGGTTATATCTTAACAAAAATAGGAAAGTAAGTAAAGAAAACTGCTGATATTAGGCAAGAGATTTGTTTTGCTTCTTTGTAATTTTTAAAAATTATATGTTAAGTTGAGGAATCCATGGAATATCTAGATAGAAATGGCAGTATTAAATTGGGAAATATAAACTGCTGATAAAGATAATTTTTATTATCATCTCTTTAGAATTTTTCTCCCTTTTCATTTAACTTCTGTCTTTATCTCTTCCATCACTGTTTATACTCTAGTCTTATTTAGCATGTCTGGAATTTTGGATAAAATCTCAGAAGCATGTGGGTCAAATTTGTCTTTCTTATGTATTCTTTATTTTCTTTGCTTTATCCATAGTTTTTATTATTATTATTCTGGGGAAACAACACAAAATAAAACATGATAAAATAAGAAAAAAAAAACAAAAAAGCAAGTCAAAAAACTAAACTAAAACAAAAGAGAAATTTGGTATTGAATATATAGAGTTGAATATTTTTCTACTAGTACCCAAGGGAACAAATAGAATGTCTACTCTATGCCAGGGAGATGTGCTGGTCATTTTCACTCATTATCCCATTTAATCCTGATAAAACCACATTTGATAGATGATGTTTTGAGATTGAAAGTGTCTGATTTGCCTAGCGCTACTATGTATGTTCTGTCTGCTGACGCCCAAATTTATAGCCAAGAGCATCAAATGCATTTAAGGTAAAAGGTAGTCTTTTCTGCTTCAGTGTGTGTTTCTTTGATGCATGTTAACTTATACACAATTGGTAAATAGGAGGATAATGTACGGATTGTGTTGATCCATATATTATTTCTTCAAGTCATTAATTTTTAAGTGACCAAGAGCACGCTTTCTCACATTTGAAGAGAAAAACCTTAGCAATCTCTGACGATGTTAAGAAAAATGTGAAAAATCAACTCAAGTGCCTTTCTGTAGTGCAAGTATTAGTCTGTTTAGTGACTTTAAGAACCATGTTGATTTCTACTACATTATATAACTGGCAACATTGAGAGTGCATTTGGAGAAAATAAGAAATCATTTCCCCCTGTGTTAAAATGATGTGTTTGTTTACTTGTTTGTTGTCTTATTTTTAAAAGGCTATACCCTGGATCATAGTTTTCATTTTAAAGTGAATGCTCTTCTGGCTTGCTACTTGAAAGAAGATCCAAAAGCTAGGTGCAAATACTAGTAGAGATTTAACTGTGCTGGTATTTTAATAAAGATTGTTATGGTGGTTGTTAGCACTTGGTTTTAAATTTCTGTAGGTTTCGAATGTTCTGACCTCCGATCCTGTCTTTTTCCATAAGCCCTGATATTTTTTACTGCACAATTTTGCAGACACCAGCATTTTTCAAGGATGCAAATATGGTGTTACAGCAGAAACGGATGTCACTGCTTGTAAAAGAAACCAATGTAATATGGCTAAGACCTATATTACAGTAGAATAGAATATGTCCCAATTTAAGAAAATAAGCACATTGTACTTTATTCTAATTACTAATGAGGGGGCTTCTGGACAGGTTTTCTATTATTGTAACTTGTCCATTCCTAACCAGTTTTCTGGTTTATAATATGAGGCTTTCTGATTATATTTAAATTTATATATATTTATATTTATTGTCCAAGTTAATTTCTCTCTGATTATTATTTTCTACCAATCACAAATGTTCAACATTGCCTGAACAGAGAAGTTGCACTTTTATATTATAGCAATAACTTTGGTCACTCATGAGAGAAAAGCTATACACAGATTATGGAAAGGTTAAAATATGTAACATAAGGTATGTGCCACACACTTTATCAAAGTACTGATCTATGATATTTACATGTTTCTGGTTTTTTTAACTTTATTTACTTAGGTAAACCACTTACACCTTTTTCTAATTTCGACCTCGCCACACTGCATGTGGAACTTAGTTCGCTGACCAGGGATCCAACCCGCGCCCCCTGCAGGGGAAGCACGGAATCTTAACCACTGGACCACCAGGGAAGTCCCAGATAAACCACTTACAGCTTTCTAAAACCAACTGAAGCTAAACACATTTTAAATCTTGTTCACTTCTTTATCATAATCTTTATCATAGAATAACTGGCTTCACCCTACCTATTCTACAGATTGTATAATAATGCTTCATACCAGATTAAACTTTTTAATTATCAAAGAGAGTTACATTACAAAATTTAACATTTGAAAATGTATATTAGGATACACTGAGACACAGCAGTTGACAAAATCTTTTGTAGTCAACTTTAACTTACCTATTTGAAGTCCCACAATTATGCTGAAAGGTAGATACTATTCCTGATTTAGAAAAGAGGTGAATGAACCTCAAAGAGGTAAATTCACTTGCCCAGGAAGAAAGACTTAAAACATGGTAACACCAGGACCTGATATAAATATTTTACTCTAGATACAACACATTTTTCTGTTATAAATTCTCTGTTTTTGTCTGAGTATGTTTTACTGATATCTATGAAGCAATTCCCCAAAATAATTTTAGTACAGTACATATTTTATGACACTGTGCTCTTTAAAGTTACTTTGGGGCTGTGTTTATGGGACACATGCTGTTAATTTTAGTTAGAGGTCTACCTTTCAGTTGAATTATTTGGGAGTTCCTGACTTAGAAGTGTTAAGACTCTTGCCTTTTATTCATTTGCACAGTCCTGTCCTTTCAGCCTCATTGCTTGTTACTGTGCACACTGCTCTTACACCATTCCTGGAACTCCCAATTTGGTCCCTGTGTGTACTCAGCCCATGTGTTTTACACATTTCCTATCTGTCTTTGTGTGGATGATTACCATTGACTCAGCTCAAGCATCTCATCACTGAAGATATCTTTCTTTCAGCAAATATACATTAATTTCCTACTACATACTAGTCAATATGCAAGGCACTCTAGATCCAAAGAAGGTAGTGATATATCTGATTTCTGCATGCCAAACTTTGCTGAACTCTACTGTGACCTTGCATGTGAACTTCATAAGAGCAAGAATGCCTTTCCATGTTGGCTTCCCATTAAACGCGATGTACTGGATTAGAGAGTTTACTGTAAATTCACGTGTATTCCTGGAACGTAGTAGATGCTTAGCAAATATGTGCTGAATTAATATTTAAGTGTTACCCAACAGAATTAAACTAAAATGGCTGACTTAAAAAATATATATATATTATCTATATCTATATATATATAGTTAGATAGAAAGATAGATTTACTCTTGACTTTGGATAATGGTTTGGTTTGTTGGGAAGTATTAATGTTGTTCCAGTATTTACTTCAAACATTTGTTTATATCACTGCCATGCACTTGATAGGCTTTCAGTAAATACATGAATATCAATAATCAGGTCATAGTGATTATTTAATTCAGGAGGAATGGCAAAGATGAGCTGCCCTATCCCTGATCTTATCTCCTATACTGAAAATTAATTAGACTGGGAATAAAGCAGACTTTTAAATCTTGCTATAAGATTTGTTCTTCTGAAGCCTTATCTGAGGGATAGGACATGGTTATCTAGTTGGAGTTTTAAAGTCTTCAGTATATAGAAATAAATGAGGGAGATACAATATGTTGATAATGATATAATTAAACAGAATAGATATTGTCAATAGTAAATGTCTGATATGTCAGTAGGGCAAGTATTTAAAGTCCTGAAAATCAAGATAATCCCCTGGGGTTCATTAAAAGTTGATTATTCAATCAATGATTATTGGAAGCCGATTCTAAACTGTATGTATAGGAAGACAAGTAAGAGAAGAGTTATTTTTACCTTATTGTTTCATAAGCACTTGGATTGTTTTTCTCTTTTTTAAATGAACTCCAGTTTAACCTCAAACAGTTTTCTCTTGTCTCGTAGCCATGTTTTGTAATGATTTTATGATGTTCTCTAGGTCTGACCTCAGTGATAAATAAAAACATTTAAATTGATGGGACAGAATACATTTTCAAATACTCCAGAATATCTTTATCACCTACTTATTTGTCTGCCTACCATTTACCCACTAATGTTACCATTATTGTGTATGCCTCTAACTTGAAACAGTTTGCAGTTAAAGATATTACTATTGCTTATAATTCACTTATTTTTACTTTTCTTTCTCCCTCAAATTTCACATGATTTATAATCACTTTAATCGGTTAACTCCATGAGTCATTTTATTTCAAAGCCCCCCCGTAAGCCCCATGCTATTGCATTTTGCCTTTGTGGAGATTGCATGTGGTCTGCAATTTAGAAAGAAAACTCAACATTTGTTATTAAATGATATTATGCCCTCCTCAATGCTTTTGTGAAAACGTGCTTAGCCACATCCAAAAAGGATATGAAATATTCAACTTTAGTATTCTCATGATATTAAAATAATGCTTCTTAGTACAGAATTCTGAACAATTATGAAATACCCTAATTTGCTAATGTATTTTCTCTTTCAAGTCCTTGGTCTATTTCTATTGTAATGAAACAGTTTGTTAAAAATACCCTCCTTCCTCCACTGCCCATTAACACACAGTTTGTTTGATGAATGGTGACTTCTTTAAGCAGAATGTATTTCCTTCTTGCTAGGAAAATCAAAAGGTTAAACTTACAGGCTGCGGTGGAGAAGAGGAATTATCTAGCAGTTAACTTTCACTTGTCTCTTCCTGTTTGGCTGCCTCTCACTCCCATACCTCATTTAAAAGTCTCAGTATCTTAGGTTATTTACATGAATGTGGATGTGTGATGGGATAAGTGAAGTTGTCCTAAGAAGTGCCTTTTACTGATTGTGGTTCCAGAATATATTCTAACCACTGAGCAGAAATTAATGCAGGGAGCTTTGACTAAGAAGGGAAGTAAATACTAATAGTACAGATCAGTCACTGTTTTGTTTCAAGGAGGATAATTCATCAGCTAAAAGGGAATGGAGAAGTGGGTGGTGAGGTGAGAATTTGAAGAGCTGGGATAAAGTCTGACATAGTTATATGCATACAATGGGAGAAGGAGATACCCAACAAAAGGATTACAGGCCAGCTTATTTCCTCAACAGTGTCTATTTGTAAGTATTTGATGAATTAATTGGATGAAGGAAGTGTCAAAGATAACCAAATCCAGACTCTAGTTAATGTGGTAAGGACAGATTTTACTCAGTAATATACTATATTGGGAAGAGTGTATTACTATACTCAAAAGGATAAAGATCCCAGTGTGAACTAAACTCAACTTTGATTTGTATAGTGGTAACTGGGAGTTTTAAAGGGAGAATGAGGAATAAGAGAGAGAGTAGGGAGGGTAGTGAGTGGGGGGGCTCCATAGAGGCAGGGAAGTGAAAAATTGCAAACACCCAGAAAGAGGGAGGGTGGTCCCTATTTGTTAACTGGTTCTTATCAAATTTAGGCTCCCACCTTCCTACAGGGGCTAAGAGACAGGAGTCCTGTCTTCAGGTGATGGCTGGGACAAACAGTAAATTCTTTTGGTAGGCTTGAGTTTGCTCAGGTGGGCACTTTAAGGGCGATGAGAGACATCCTTGGGATGTGGCCTTGAGTTGTTCAAAATTGTGTTAGCCTTTTGTTACAGTCTTTATAGGCCAAGGTGAAGCCTAATTGAGCAGAGGTCTCAGTGGAGCCTGGCTAGAGTTTGGTCAAGGAGAGAATCTCAGAAGAAGATCTGTTAGTCACCCTGCAGGGTACTTTCATATGAGTGACCATGTTTTTATATTCAAAACATATCTAGGAGTTCTGAAAGAGGGAATTGAATTTCATAAAAGCAAAGTAGCATCTAATAAGTACAGGATTCAAATTCAAATTCAGTTAATATTTGATTCTAAAACTTTGCTCATTCTACTGACTGAAACATGGTTTTTTTGAAGCAGCAAGGAATTGCTAAAGGGAGAAAGAAAGCACTAGGAGTAGCTCTAGTTTCAGGTTTTTACCATTCTTTCTGGCCATTTCTTTTGAATGGCTAAACTCTAGGTGAGGAACGACCAATTAGTAAACAAGTAAATCTTTTACTGACCTAAAAGATTAATGAGCGTGGAGAACCAACAGGATTTAGAGATATTGGGGTCTGGGTGGTTGCAAGGTGGGGCAGTTCTAGTTAATATAATTCATTAAGGGCTATATGACATTAATACTTAAATATCAGCTATATTTTTAAAAGGCTTCTCTTATTGTGAAACCCTATAATTATTAATAATTGAGTAAGTCATCAATTTGCGGTTGACTTATTGAATACTTTCATAATGAAAATACATGAGTTTAGGGTGCTTTTAGAGGCAAAGAAGAGAAGAACACATTCAAAGTATCTTAAAAATAAACATCTATTAAAGCATGTCAGGAGCTATTTGGAGGTAGGTTTGGATTTCATGTTTCTCCTCAGTTTTGGCTGTTTTTCCCTGACTTCCTAGAAGAAACATGGCTGCACCAGTTTTATATGTCACATTCTTAGCCAGTGAACTCTGAAACTAGGAAAGAAAAATAAATGCTTATTTGAGTAGCCTCATTTTACTAGTAAAGGAAAAACCACCATGTGTCATTCAGCAGACTTCCCTCAATTCTCATTGGCTAGAATTGTTTTAAATGAACTCCCCTAAACCAATCAATAGGAAGGAGAATGTCATAACCATAGTTTCCCTTGACTAATCATCTCCTTTCTGTTGCTGAAGGGGAGATCTCAAGAATGAGGGAGGGGGCAGGGAGACCTTCAAGATGGCAGAGGAGTAAGACATGAAGATCAACTTCCTCCCCACAAATACATCAGGAATACATATACACGTGGAACAACTCCTACAGAACACCTACTGAACGCTGGCTGAAGACCTCAGACCTCCCCAAAGGCAAGAAATTCCCCCACATACCTGGGTAGGGCAAAAGAAAAAACAGAAACAAAAGAATAGGGATGGGACCTGCACCTCTGGGAGGGAACTGTGTAGGAAGAGAAGTTTCCACACACTAGGAAGCCCCTTCACTGGTGGGGAAAGTAGATGGGGGGCGGGGAGCTTCAGAGCCACAGAGGAGAGTGCAGCAACAGGGGTGCAGAGGGCAAAGCAGAGAGATTCCCGCGCAGAGGATCCGTGCTGAACAGCACTCACCAACCCGAGAGGCTTGTCTGCTCACCCACTGGGGCGGGTTGTTTCAGGATGCCAGAGGAGAGAGGATTCAGAGCACCACTTAAGTGACCTCCAGACACGGGTGCGAGCCGCGGCTATCAGCGCAGACCCCAGAGTCGGGCATGAGACACTAGGCTGCTGCTGCCGCCACCAGGAAGCCTGTGTGCAAGCACAGGTCACTCTCCATACCTTCCCTCCTGGGAGCCTGTGCAGCCCGCCACTGCCAGGGTCCCGTGATCCAGGGACAACTTCCCCGGGAGAACACATGGCGCGCCTCAGGCTGCTGCAACATCACGCTGGCCTCTGCCGCCGCAGGCTTGCCCCGCATTCGAACCCCTCCCTTCCCCCGTCCTGAGTGAGCCAGAGCCCCCGAATCAGCTGCTCCTTTAACTCCGTCCTGTCTGAAAGAAGAACGGATGCCCTCAGGCGACCTGCACACAGAGGCGAGTCCAAATCCAAAGCTGAACCCTGGGAGCTGTGTGAACAAAGTAGAGAAAGGGAAATTTCTCCCAGCAGCCTCAGGAACAGTGGATTAAACCTCCGCAATTAATTTGATGTACCCTGCATCTGTGGAATACCTGAATAGACAAGAAATCAACCCAAAATTGAGGCAGCAGACTTTGGGAGCAACTCTAGACTTGGGGTTTGCTGTATGCAACTGACTGGTGACTGGTTTTATGTTTATCTTAGTTTAGTATTTAGAGTTTATGATCATTGGTAGATTTGTTTATTGATTTGGTTGCTCTCTTCCTTTTTTTTTTTAAGTATATAGATACATTTTTTTTTCATTTTTCTCTTTTTGTGAGGTTATATGTGTATGCTTCTTTGTGTGATTTTGTCTGTTGTGTAGGTTTGCTTTTACCATTTGTCCTAGGGTTCTGTCTCTTTTTTTTTTTTTTTTTTAGTATAGTTTTTAGCACTTGTTATCATTGGTGGATTTGTTTTTTGGTCTGGTTGCTCTCTTCTTTCTTTTTTTTACTTCTTTTAAATAACTTTTTAATTTTTTATTTTTAGTAATTTAATTTTGTTTTATTTTCATAACTTATTTTATTTTATTTTGTTCTTTCTTTCTTTTTTTCTCCCTTTTCTTCTGAGCTGTGTGGCTAACAGGGTCTTGGTGGTCTGGCTGGGTGTCAGGCCTGTGTCTCTGAAGTGGGAGAGCCAAGTTCAGGACATTGGTCCACCAGAGACCTTACGGCTCCACGTAATATCAAACGGTGAAACCTCTCCCAGAGATCTCCCTCTCAACGGTAAGACCCCACGCTCCACTCAATGACCAGCAAGCTACAGTGCTGGACACCCTATGCAAAACAACTAGCAAGATAGGAACACAAACCCACCCCAAACCAGAGTGGCTGCCTAAAATCATAATAAGGTCACAAACACCCCAAAACACACCACCTGATGTGGTCCTGCCCACCAGAAAGACAAGATCCAGCCTCACCCACCAGAACACAGGAACTAGTCCTCTCCGCCAGGAAGCCTACACAACCCACTGAACCAATCTTAGCAACTGGGGGCAAACACCAAAAACAACGGGAACTACAAACCTGCAGCCTATGAAAAGGAGACCCCAAACACAGTGAGTTAAGCAAAATGATAAGACAGAGAAACACACAGCAGACGAAGGAGCAAGGTAAAAACCCACCAGACCAAACAAATGAAGAGGAAATAGGCAGTCTACCTGAAAAAGAATTCAGAGTAATGATAGTAAAAATGATCCAAAATCTTGGAAATAGAATGGAGAAAATACAAGAAATGTTTAAAAAGGAGCTAGAAGAACTAAAGAGCTGACAAACAATGATGAACAACACAATAAATGAAATTAAAAATTCTCTAGAAGGAATCAATAGCAGAATAACTGAGGCAGAAGAACGGATAAGTGACCTGGAAGATAAAATAGTGAAAGTAACTACTGTAGAGCAGAATAAAGAAAAAAAGAATGAAAAGAATTGAGGACAGTCTTAGAGACCTCTGGGACAACATTAAATGCACCAATATTCGAATTATAGGGGTCCCAGAAGAAGAAGAGAAAAAGAAAGGGACTGAGAAAATATCTTAAGAGATTATAGTTGAAAACTTCCCTAATATGCGAAAGGAAATAGTCAATCAAGTCCAGGAAGAACAGAGAGTCCCATACAGGATAAATCCAAGTATAAACATGCCAAGATATATATTAATCAAACTATCAAAAGTTATATACAAAGAAAAAATACTAAAAGCAGCAAGGGAAAAACAACAAATCACATACAAAGGAATCCCCATAAGGTTAACAGGTGATCTTTCAGCAGAAACTCTGTAAGCCAGAAGGGAGGGCAGGATATATTTAAAGTGATGAAAAGGAAAAACATACAACAAACATTACTCTACCCAGCAAGGATCTCATTCAGATTCGGCAGAGAAAATAAAACCTTTACAGACAAACACATACTAAGAGAATTCAGCACCACCAAACCAGCTTTACAACAAATGCTAAAGGAACTTACCTAGGCAGAAAACACAAGAGAAGGAAAAGACCTACAGAACAAATCCAAAGCAACAAAGAAAATGGTAATAGGAATATACATATCGATAATGACCTTAAATGTAAATGGACTAAATGCTCCCACCAAAAGACATAGATGGGCTGAATGGATTCAAAAACAAGACCCTTATATGCTATCTACAAGAGACCACTTCAGACCTAGTGACACATACAGACTGAAAGTGAGGGGTTGGAAAAATATATTCTTTGCAAATAGAAATCAAAAGAAAGCTGGAGTAGCAATTTTCATATCAGACAAAATAGACTTAAAGACTATTACAAGAGACAAAGAAGGATACTATGTAATGATCAAGGGATCAATCCAAGAAGAAGATATAACAATTGGAAATATTTATGCACCCAACATAGGAGCACCTCTGTACATAAGGCAAATGCTAACAGCCATAAAAGGGGTTATCGACAGTAATACAATCATGGTAGGGGACTTTAACACCCCACTTTCACCAATGGACAGATCATCCAAAATGAAAATAAATAAGGAAACACAAGTTTTAAATGATACATTAAACAAGATGGACTTAATTGATATTTAGACAATATTCCATCCAAAAACAACAGAATACATTTTCTTCTCAAGTGCTCATGGAACATTCTGTAGGATAGACCATATTTTGGGTCACAAATCAAGCCTCAGTAAATTTAAGAAAATTGAAATTGTATCAAGTACCTTTTCAGACCACAATGTAATGAGACTAGATATCAATTACAAGAAAAAATTCGTACGAAATACAACCACATGGAGGCTAAACAATACACTACTTAATAACAAAGTCATCACTGAAGAAATCAAAGAGGAAATCAAAAAAAAATATCTAGAAACAAATGACAATGAAAACAGGATGATGCAAAACCTGTGGGATGCAGCAAAAGCAGTTCTAAGAGGGAAGTTTATAGCAACACAACCATACCTCAAGAAACAAGAAACATCTCAAATAAACAACCTAACCTTACACCTAAAGCAATTAGAGAAAGAAGGACAAAAAAATCCCCAAGTCAGCAGAAGGAAAGAAATCATCAGATCAGAAATAAATGAAAAAGGAATGAAGGAAACGATAACAAAGATCTATAAAACTAAAAGCTGGTTCTTTGAGAAGAAATTGATAAACCATTAGCCAGACTCATCAAGAAGAAAAGGGAGAAGACTTAAATCAATAGAATTAGAAATGAAAAAGGAGAAGTAACAACTGACACTGAAGAAATACAAAGGATCATGAGAGATTGCTACAAGCAACTCTATGCCAATAAAATGGACAACCTGGAAGAAATAGACAAATTCTTAGGAAAGCAGAACCTTCCCAGACTGAACCAGGAAGAAATAGAAACTATAAACAGACAAATTAAGCACTAAAATTGAGACTGTTATTAAAAATCTTCCAGCAAACAAAAACCCAGGACCAGATGGCTTCACAGGCAAATTCTATCAAACATTTAGAGAAGAGCTAACACCTATCCTTCTCAAACTCTTCCAAAATATAGCAGAGGGAGGAACACTCCCAAACTCATTCTGTGAGGCCACCATCACCCTGAAACCAAAACCAGACAAAGATGCCACAAAGAAAGAAAATTACAAGCCAATATCACTGTTGAACATAGATGCAAAAATCCTCAGCAAAATATTATCAAACAGAATTCAACAGCACATTAAAAGGATCGTACACCATGATCAAGTGGGGTTTATCCCAGGAATGCAAGGACTCTTTAATATATGAAATCAATCAATTTGATACACCATATTAACAAGTTGAAGAAGAAAAACCATATGATCATTTCAACAGATGCAGAACAAGCTTTTGACAAAATTCAACACCCATTTATGATAAAAACCCTCCAGAAAGTAGGCATAGAGGGAACTTACCTCAACATAATAAAGACCATATATGACAAACCCACAGCCAACTTCATTCTCAATGGTGAAAAACTGAAACCATTTCCTCGAAGGTCAGGAATAAGACAAGGGTGTCCACTCTCACCACTATTATTCAACATAGTTTTGGAATTTTTAGCCACAGAAATAAGAGAAGAAAAAGAAATAAAAGGAATCCAAATCAAAAAGAAAAAGTAAATTGTCACTGTTTGCAGATGACATGATACTACCCATAGAGAAGCCTAAAGATGCTACCGGAAAACTACTACAGCTAATCAATGAATTTGGTAAACTAGCAGGATACAAATTATGCACAGAAATCTCTTGCATTCCTACACACTAATGATGAAAAATCTGAAAGAGAAATTCAGGAAATACTCCCATTTACTATTGCAACAAAAAGAATAAAATACCTAGAAACAAACCTACCTAAGGAGACAAAAGACCTGTATGCAGAAAACTATAAGACACTGATGAAAGAAATTAAAGATGATACAAACAGATCGAGAGATATACTATGTTCTTGGATTGGAAGAGTCAGCATGTGAAAATGACTATACTACTCAAAGCAATCTACAGATTCAATGCAATCCCTATCAAACTATGAATGGCATTTTTCACAGAACTGGAACAAAAAGATTCACAATTTGTATGGAAACACAAAAGACCCCTAATAGCCAAAGCAATCTTGAGAAAGAAAAATAGAGCTGCAGGAATCAGGCTCCTGGACTTCAGACTATACTACAAAGCTACAATAATCAAGAAAGTATGGTATTGGCACAAACACAGAAATATAGATCATTGGAACAGGATAGAGAGCCCAGAGATAAACCCATGCACATATTGTCAACTTATTTTTGATAAAGGTGGAAAGCATATACAATGGAGAAAAGAGAGCCTTGTCCGTAAGAGGTGCTGGGAAAACTGGACAGCTACATGTAAAAAATGAAATTAGAATACTCCCTAATGCCTTACACAAAAATAAACTCAAAATGGATTAAAGACCTAAATGTAAGGCCAGACACTATCAAACTCTTAGAGGAAAACATAGGTAGAACACTCTATGACATAAACCAAAGCAAGATCCTTTTTCACCCACCTTCTAGAGAAATGGAAATAAAAACAAAAATAAACAAATTTGACCTAATGAAACAAAAGCTTTTGCACAGCAAAGGAAACCAGAAAAGGAAAGAGGAAAAGACAACCCTCAGAATGGCAGAAAATATTTACAAATGAAGTAACTGGCAAGGGATTAATCTCCAAAATTTACAAGCAGCTCAGGCATTTCAATATCAAAAAACCAAACAACCCAATCCAGAAATGGGCAGAAGAGCTAAAAGACTTTTCTCCAAAGAAGATAAGCAGATTGCCAACAAACACATGAAAGCATGCTCAACATCACTAATCATTAGAGAAATGCAAATCAAAACTACAATGAGGTATCACCTCACACCAGTCAGAATTGCCATCATCAAAAACTCTACAAACAATAAATGCTGGAGAGGATGTGGAGAAAAGGGAACCCTCTTGCACTCTTGGTAGGAATGTAAACTGGTACAGCCACTATGGAGCACAGAATGGAGGTTCCTAAAAAAACTATAACTAGAACTACCATACTACCCAGCAATCCCACTACTGGGTATATACCCTGAGAAAACCATAATTCAAAAAGAGTCATGTACCACAATGTTCATTGCAGCTCTATTTACAATAGCCAGGACATGAAAGCCACCTAAGTGTCCATCGACAGATGAATGGTAAAGAAGATGTGGCACATATATACAATGGAAGATTACTCAGCCATAAAAAGAAATGAAATTGAGTTATCTGTAGTGAGGTGGCTGTACCTAGAGACTGTCATACAGAGTCAAGTAAGTCAGAAAGAAAAATAAATACCATATTCTAGCACATATATTGGAATCAAAAAAAAAAAGGTTCCGAAGAACCTACGGACAGGACAGGAATAAAGACGCAGACCTAGAGAATGGACTTGAGGACACGGGGAGGGGGAAGGGTAAGCTGGGACGAAGTGAGAGAGTGGCATGGACTTATATATACTACCAAATATAAAATAGATAGCTAGTGGGCAGCAGCAGCATAGCATAGGGAGATCAGCTTGGTGCTTTCCGACCACCTAGAAGGGTGGGGTATGGAGGGTGGGAGGGAGACGCAAGAGGGAGGAGATATCGGGATATATGTATATGTCTAGTTGATTCACTTTGTTATACAGCAGAAACTAACACACCATTGTAAAGCAATTATATTCCAATAAAGACGTTAAAAAATTAATAAAAATAAATAAAATAGAAAATAAAGAATGGGGGGGCATAGAGTGTCGTATGTAGTCAAATGTGTCTGCCACAGGGATGTTGAAAGGGTCCTTTCTGACAAAGAATGAGAATCAATATTTACTAAGCACGTACAGTGTACCATTTTTCTGTGCTTTGTATGTGTGATCTAATTTAATTCGTCAAACTTCCCTATGAGGTTAATTCTTTTTTATAGAAGGGGATGTGCATAGATTTTGAAGAGTTTAAACGACTTGTCAAACCCACAAAGCTGCTCAGTGGCAAACCTGGGGTTGGAACCCAGTCTGGCTGGCAATGGAGTCATCTTTCTGTATCAGGTCACCGTGAAAGTGTTAATATTGTTCGTCATTTTACTATTGTTAAGTTTAAGAATGGTGGGTAAGGATACTACTGACTTCCTTTGTGAACAGTCTAGGTTAATCTGCTAAGAAAACTATTATACTCGCTCTTATTTAATATCTGTATTTACACATCTTTTACTGTCATTTTAAAATTTTGCAAGTAAGGTAATTAAGAGATAGAGTGATAAAGCAATTTACCTGCAGTCACATGGCTGTGAAGGGGCCAGAGGGGTATTTGAAGGAAGGCTTACTTTGAATTTGAAGGCCTGAGTGCCTGCCACTATACAATGGTTAAGGTTTATACTTGTATTATGGGAGGGGTAGGGTAATACATTTGGAATAAAACAAGTTGCATAAACCTGGCTAGCCCTTCAGAAATTTATAGTATAAAATAAACTTTTATTTTAAGGAATATATATTTAATTCTCTTATGTTTTTCCAAACTAGACAGGAGAAGAGCATTCTCAAGTTTAAGGAGGCCAAGGAAAGATATTCATTTGATTTCTGGAAGAGTTAGATGAAAAATAGAAATGGGGACCAGGGTCTTCTTTATAGGGAGAAGTTAAAACTGTGAAAGAGGAATATTGATTTGAAACTGACTACTGAGACAGGTTAAATATTGAAATGTGTGTCATTATGTAGACTCACTTAATCAGGGTACTAATTTAGTACATACCTAGAGTAAGATGTGAACTACATCAGTTCCTGACCTCTAGATGGTTTCTTCCTGAGACTACACAGTGAATTAAAAGACAGGATAGAGATTGAGGTGCTACACAGTGAATTAAACTGCGGAATAGAGATTGAGGTGCTTAGGGTATAAAACTGTGTGCCTGCTCTATAATTACTGTTTCTTAGCCATTTTTTTCCCATACCAGGTACTCTCACCAACACTGCGTTTGTTCTGAATGGTCAAATATGTAAAGTTATATATATTTATGTGTGTAAGAGTGTGTGTGTTTGTGTGTGTGTGTGTACACACTCACATATACATATGTATATAAAAATTTTGGGAAACCATCTCATTATTCCATGCTACTTTAAAATAGTTGCTATATTTCTTTCATTACTTTCATTATTGCTGAAATTCACAAATATCTTAAATGATTTTTTCTTCACTTATTTTTTTTAACATCTTTATTGGAGTATAATTGCTTTACAATGGTATGTTAGTTTCTGCTTTATAACAAAGTGAATCACTTATACATATACATATATCCCCCTATCTCTTCCCTCTTGCGTCTCCTTCCCTTCCACCCTCCCTATCCCACCCCTCTAGGTGGTCACAAAGCACTGAGCTGATCTCCCTGGGCTGTGCATCTGCTTCTCACTAGCTGTCTATTTTACATTTGGTAGTGTATATATGTCCATGCCACTCTCTCACTTTGTCCCAGCTTACCCTTCCCCCGCCCTGTATCCTCAAGTCCATTCTCTAGTAGGTCTGTATCTTTATTCCCATCTTGCCCTTAGGTTCTTCATGACCATTTTTTTTGTTTGTTTTTTAGATTCCAGATATATGTGTTAGCATACAGTATTTGTTTTTCTCTTTCTGACTTACTTTGCTCTGTATGACAGGCTCTAGGTCCATCCACCTCACTACAAATAACTCAATTTTGTTTCTTTTTATGGCTGAGTAATATTCCATTGTATGTATGTGCCACATCTTCTTTATCCATTCATCTGTTGATGGACACTTAGGTTGTTTCCATGTCCTGGCTATTGTAAGTAGAGCTGCAATGAACATTGTGGTACATGACTCTTTTTGAATTATGGTTTTCTCAGGGTATATGCCCAGTAGTGGGATTGCTGGGTCCTATGTTAGTTCTATTTTTAATTTTTAAGGAACCTCCATACTCTTCTCCATAGTGGCTGTATCAATTTACATTCCCACCAAGAGTGCAAGAGGGTTCTCTTTTCTCCACATCCTCTCCAGCATTTATTGTTTGTAGATTTTTTGATGATGGCCATTCTGACCGGTGTGAGATGATATCTCATTGTACTTTAGATTTGCGTTTCCTCAAAGAAGAAAATGTACTCTATGATAAAACATTGGAGTTATGATTCACACTTTGTGTAACTGAAGACTAGTTAGCCAGTGTTTAATTTCTCAACAATATCTGTTGTCTTTCTGTTTCACAAAATGAACAGCTAAAGAGCTCCCTCACCTTAGTTTTTTAAAACAAACTCCCAGCATACAAGTATTCATAGTTTATGATGTTTTTCATCAAAACATATTCCCTGAATATAGATAAAATCGGCATTTGGAGCTGTGGTTCCAGCTTAGGGACTGTAATTGAAATGCATGCACAGGCTTGAATCCTTCATTTCCATTTTCCCCAATTTGTAATTGAGGAGAGGAAGGCTGCCAAGTTTCTAACAGTGTTATACCCTCCTTTACATAGCATTGCACAACTGAGTTAAAACATTTCATGTTCCACAGCTGCTGAAAAAATTGCCTAACCTACTTGTAATATCACAGTAAGGACTGGATCATGAAGTTGTAGATATAGATTCTCTTGTATCTCAGCAGTTGATTGCCATGTCCCTTTTGAGGATTACTAAGTAGATAATCTGCTTCTATTTCTGATGACAGAGAACAAATTCATTTGTGTAAAAAGCTTTTGTGAGATATGTTGATAATGTTTTTCATATAAAGCATATCCATATTTGCAGGTATTCAAGACAACTGAGCTCCCTTATTTGCAGTAAAATCATAGTGTTCAAATTAGATAGTTTCTCTTATCTTTATCATTGACTGGTTTGCAGTTTTATGGAAATAAGAAGTATTTTGAGAGGAGCTTTCCTTTTTCTATAAATGGCACTGAATGGTCTCATTTTTAAAGATCTCTCTGATATTCTTTTACTCCTTATGGTTCGGTTTGACACCAGTCAAAATTGTTTCTAGAGTGTTCAGAATTCACATCACGTGGCTGGTTGTTGAAGCATTCTGGCCGAATGGTTGGGTACTAAATGGATTCATGCCAGCACATGGCAGTTCCAGGCACTGAGGCCAGTGGCTGCTTAGTGCTGGGGGGAAACTCTTTCCCCTGTAAAAGTTAGTAGTGGTTTCCTGCGAATAAATTTGGATCCTGTGACCCAAATGGTGTTTTCAAGGAATAACTCAACATCTGTGTTTTATTTCCATCTCTGTTCCACACTCAGTGAAGCCCAGATCTCTACTTATAATTAATATCTAAATATCTTTACATCCCCTTTACCTTCAAAGCAAAATCTTTGATAATTTTATTTTCACAAATTGCTATTTTGGCTTGTGGGCATGCAAACACTTTGAGCCTTTAAGATAGGCTTCCATACCAGAGGCTGTGTAATGGTTAAGAGCACAGAGTCTGAAACCTGGCAGATTTGAATTCAAGTCCTGCTCACCCACTTGTTTGTTGAGCCAATGCTCATCTAGATCTTCAACAAGGGATTCACTTCTCTATTCTTTAATATTCTCATCTGTAAAATGGGAATAATAGTGCTGCTCATATAGTAACTGTTCCATTATTATTAGCTATCATCATTAATATTGCTACAGAGCCAAGTTTAATTACATATTTTTGATATGTAATTGATTTTATTTGATATGTTTTGATTTTATTAACCAAGCTTCTCTAAAAGGTTTCCAAAAGGAATTTAGCTCTATGAAAAACAATGCTCTGGTAAGATGTCAGAGTGTTCATTTTTGAGGCAGGTATTACTTTTGGAAAGCTACATTATCACCTTGCCATTGATTGCATTCTGTTTAGTTTTCCCACAGTTTGCTAAGAGCAAATGGCAGTTGGTAAGTTTGGCATTTGGGGTTTTAATGGTATCTAGGATTTGTGTTCTTCTTTGTTAGCTGGTTACCATCATGGTGCAGGCTTCACAGCTGAGGCAGATTGAATAATTAAGAGTTTATTACTTGACCAACACAGAACTGTCTAAATCCTGAATCCAGTGCAAAGTTGGGTCTCCCTCTCAGGGCTGTCCTCCACCCTCAAGGACTTCCCCCCTCATCCCCCAGCTCCACTCAGATTTCTGTCTGGGTTTAGGTGTAAGCTTATGTCCTTGTTTTTTTCTCTACTCATCTCCATTCTTTTTTTTTTTTTTTTTTTTTTTTTTTTTGCGATACTCGGGCCTCTCACTGCTGTGGCCTCTTCCGTTGCAGAGCACAGGCTCTGGACGCACAGGCTCAGCGACCATGGCTCACGGGCCCAGCCGCTCCACGGCATGTGGGATCTTACTGGATCAGGGCACGAACCCGTGTCCCCTGCATCGGCAGGCGGACTTTCAACCACTGCGCCACCAGGGAGGCCCCTATTCATCTCCATTCTTAACTCAAGTGAAGCTCTTGTTTCCACCTGGACTTTGAGCAGTGTCTGTACTATTGGCATTCCACATGGTCTGTATATTTGATGCACTGTGGTTCCCACACTACTGAATAAGCCTTCGCCTCCTCTCCCACTGGCTCTGGTTAAGCTCAGAGGATTAGCAGTTCCTTTCTCATGAGCTGGCTAGTTATGTTCCTTACCTATAGCTTATGCTACTCGGTTTCCTGGTTTAAGCTTTAGGGATCTTCCCTCAACCAAGGTGGTTCAGTGACAGTTTATTCTCCTCTAATATCTACATCATGATTAAGGAATTGTAGAAACACATGTTAAAGCATTTGCACATTGCAGTAGTCAGTGAAGACTTGGGGGAGGGGCACAACTTGGGCCCTCTGTGGTCAACTAGACTTCTCTGCCTGTGTTCCCTGCTAGAGTCAGTCATTCTGGTGCTCCTTCCAGGCTTACCAATATGCTCTCAAATCTGTCAGTCAGTGATGGTGGGAGTAGAGATTATGATTGTAGGGATGATAAGGATGATAGGGTGAGCTGCCCAATTGCCTTCTGGGTCCTGCCAAGAATTACATCATAAGGAAGGAAAAGGGAATCCTCTAAGAGATTCTTGAGACTCTCCGGTTTTTATCCTTTCCAACAACTGGTTGCTTCTTGCCTTTTTAGGGAATGAGAAACTATTCTTAAAACAGATTCATTCTTTTTCTTCCCCCAGGAATCATTTCTTATAAAGTCTTTGTTCTGAGTCATTAGTTATTGATATTTAAAGGGATACTTTTATGAAAACTCTCCTTTTTTTCAAGGAGACTGAATTTTGACTCTAAAATTTTTGCATTCAAGGCAATCCATTTTGCCATGGTCTAGTTAAAAGTAGTATTTGAAAATCAAAGCTGATAATGACTTTTTGATTCTCAACTCTTGCCCTCAAGGCAAGTGTTGGATAACTCGCTCAGCTCACTGGGTGGAAGGTGACAGGCAGCAAGCAGGGTTTAGGGATCTGAAAGGTGATAAAGACTAAATATGTAGACATGTAAGAAAGAAATAATGGAAATGCATACGAGGAGAGAAAACTGAGTAAATAGTGATTACTCTGTTTACAAAAAGTAGAAGGATTGATTTGATCCCCCACTTGAAATTCCAGAATAATTCTTAGAGGTAGCTTTTTAGATCCTTCGCAAGCTGGCATTTCTAAATTCTCTCCTCTTACCTCAGTTTATCATATAAAATGAAGCTCAAACCCTGCTTCATTTTTGAAACCTTTCTCTTTTTTTCCCCAGCTTTACTGAGATATTCTGACATACACTATTATTTGAAACCTTTCTTAATTGCCCCAAACCACCTTTCTTTGTCTGTTATAAACCACTAGAATTTGGATTAGTACTGCTCATTTTGACATGTAATCTCATACAGTCCTGGGTTATTTTAAGTGTTTTAATTTCATTAATCTTGTCTTTTAAATGAGATTCTAGTTTAGAGACAAAAGTTTTAGGTTATGTGGTGCTCATAGTGGATGCTCAGAAATAATTATTGAAAAAAAAATGATGCTCTCATGTTGCTATTTATATTTAGAGTAGAAGCAGAATTCAAAACTAACAAAAAATTTGAGTTAAAACAATAGATAAATATCTGACTGTGGGAGCTATTATAAATAAGCAAATTATAATTATAAAAGTTATAGAATATTTACTCTTTTAAAATCCTTAAAGATGAACATACACTTTTATGTGATTACAACAGTTTTGGTGGAAATATAAATTAAATAATCAAATTTGCCTCTATGTTCTTTTACAATATATACTTAAAAATTAGTTAATATTGTGTGCTTTTCCTTCTTTATTTACATTAACTCAGTAGTTCATTCGCAACTTAATAACAGATATTTACATTTCACCTTGTTAGTAATCTTTCTTATAAATTTTCAGAGAAGATAGCAAGTAAATATAATAGTCAAAAACCCAGAGGCTGATCTTTGCATATACAGTTTAGTTAGTTACATGCATGTCCAGCCTACCTAAATAAGTTCAGTTTTTTTCCTGGCTCTGAATGCTCTGTAGTAAAATCAATTTCAGTTATAAAAAATATGGAATAACTTTTCAAATAGCACTATCCAGAAAAATGTTATTTGAGTTATTTTGTTACCAAACTATTATATTAGTTAATATTTATCCCCAGTTAATTTATTCTGAAAATTTTGTGTCTAGAGAACAGTCTATAATATGTATATTTTGATATAATCGCAAAATTCAGCATCATTTCTTTTAAATAGCTCATGTATGTTCATGTAATATTATAAAGTATTAATACTTTCTGAGTAATCTATTGTTGATAAATTTTAATGTTTCGCCTGATGAAACAAGTGTTACAACTCATCATTTGTCAGTTTAATTTTAACAGAGAAAAGGTCAGAAAATCAGAAGTGATTTGTACATGAATATATGCCTTACAAAAATTAAATAACAAAAATAGGAATAACAGAAGCATATGAGTTAAAATAGAAGTCAACCATCATAAAAATATTTATAATTTAAAATAAAATATTCCTAAATATTTAATTTACTTTAGAATGGATTAAGATTTTTGTCTGCAAATGTGAAAATTTATTTGTGGTCATGCTGTGAAAGATATGCATGTTCAATAGTACTCTTAAAAATCTAAATAAGTGGGGCTTCCCTGGTGACACGGTGGTTGAGAGTCCGCCTGCCGATGCAGGGGACACGGGTTCGTGCCCCAGTCTGGGAGGATCCCACATGCCGCGGAGCGTCTGGGCCCGTGAGCCATGGCCGCTGAGCCTGCGCGTCCGGAGCCTGTGCTCTGCAACGGGAGAGGCCACAACAGTGAGAGACTCGCGTACCGCAAAAAAAAAGAAAAAAAAAATCTAAATAAGTGTATGGAAGACAGGAAAGATAATGACATAAAAATCTAAACTAGCAATGTTGCTCCCTTTGAAGTTACATTTAATTCAGAGTTTACTGGGTAAGGGGAAAAAATGGAAGATGGGATATATAATTTTTATTATCAAATGTGGAAACAATACTATTAATCAAAAAGATTAAAATTAATTTATTATGTGGCTTTTCAAGTCAGATAATTTTAAACAGCTTAATAGATGATGGCTTTCTTACTAGTTTTAGAAAAGATCCAGAAACTTTTAATAGTGCCATTTCTTATAGCCATCCTTGGAAAGAGCCTAGTGCATAGCATATTGTTATTACTCTGTAATATCATTTACATATATACATATATAAATATACATTAAAGAGATAAGTTTTGTTTAGTGTTTATGATTTAGTTTATGTCTTTTACATAGTTCAATATTTTACATTAAAACAAGGTGTTAAAACATAATTCTAAGTGATGAATGAAAAATAAAAATTCACAAATGTATCCTTGACAATTTGGACTTCTGTTTCATTCGCTCATTCCCATTCCTATTTGTCAAATCCTTGCTTTGTGCAACCATTGAACTCTATGGGTAATAGAAAGATATATAAGCCTGGGATCTTTTTCTCAAGGGATTTACCATCTAGCATCAGCAATAATATGCTTATTCCCAAAGCGATAATACAAAGAATATGTGATATTTCCATATAAGTGACAAAATGTGATATCAGCCTGTGAATGCAATTTGATTATATGGGTGTGCACGAAGTGCTGAGAATTCGATTGAAACAACACAGTGAAAATGAGTTTCTGACTCAGGATGAGCTAGAAAATCAACCAGTTTTGTTCTGCCACCTACTACAACATATCAGTTCCTTTATGATACCATGACTGTTGGGGTCAGACACCTTATTTTTCCTCATACATTTCTCCCCTGGAGCAAAGAAGATGGTTAGGTTTTGTGTTTTCCAGAATTTCTGTAAAAAAAACCCAAGGAACTTGAAATGTTTCTTTTTAAGAGAAGGACTTGCAAATTCTTTTAATCAACATCCTTAATTTACAAGTGAGAAGGAAAAGAATCCCTTAAAGGGATAAGTGACTTGTCAGTTTTTCACAGCTAGCAAGTAGCTTGGCTTGATCTAAATCAACATTTTGACTTAAGTAGAAAAATCTGAAATAGTTCATATTAGGGGAGGAAAGTTTTGTGTTAGGTCAGAATTACATGTGCTTTGAAAAATTATTTTAAATGCACCACATTATTCTTTCCAATATTTTATCCAAATATCCATTATAGTCTTTTATTCCGAAGGAAAAGGATTTAAAATTTTACAAGTGGAAGTGCATTAATATGATTTATCTCTCCAGGAGTGACAATACCTTTATATCAGAAAGTACATTTCCAAGATACTGAGTGTGCCACTGTTTCCTTAATAGTTTATGATTAACTGAAGGAATTCAATTTCTATCTTTTTAAATACTGAAATCACTGTTATTAAAGATGAGAGTCTTCACTGCATCTGAAGTAAATGTGTGCATTTTTCTTCGAATCAAACTAGTATATTTTATTCTGCAGAAATTTGTTCTACAGTGTGAATGTTTATTTTCCCACATAGTGGGGACATTTTAAAAGCAGAAATAACAGAAACGCTACAACACTTCCAGGGCAAAGGTTGCAGTGTTGATAAGATGGAACTAATGAACTAGGTATATTGGAGGTATGAACTGTTGTTAATCAGGGTGGAAGAGTGGGTCCAGGGGAGCTGAGTTGCAAAGTATATCCACAGGTATAGGCAAAGTCTTGGCCAAAGAGTGTTGAGCAAGTTGATAATGCCTTATGGCAAATTATGTGAAGATAAATTTAAGTTCAAGGACAGTCAATATTTTTTATTAATTTGTGGATGATAACAGAAGATAGGTAGAAAGGTTAAAGCCCAGAAATCAGTTTGATGAGAGTACTGAGAACTTGGAAAGTGTTGGTGTAACATTGGACTTATCCGAGAAGCATGGTGAGGGTGGGGAAGAGAGGGACTAACATGATACTTGGAAGTAAGAAAGGTTCAGATTGATTATTTTCTAACAATGTGTTAAAGGCAAATAGAAGAATAGTTATCTGAACATAGCTAGGGTTTGAGAAAAGGAAGAGGTGAGAGAAGAAGGTGTAAAAGCATTTTAAAGTTTGAGATTAAATGCTCAGAATGGAAAATTCTCTTGAAATCTCAGGAAATCCAAGATCAAGGCACCATCAGATTTAGTGTCTGATGAGAGTTTGCTTCCTGGATCATAGACAGGTGTCTTCTTGCTGTGTCCTCATTGTTAGAAGGGGCTAGGAAGATCACGGAATCCTCTTTTATAAGGGCACTAATCCCCTTAATGAAGGTTCCACCCTCATGATCTAATCACTCCCTGAAGGCCTCACCTCCTAATATTATCACATTTGGGGTTAGGATTTCAACACATGAATTTAAGGGGTGGGGCACAAACATTCATTCTATAGCAGTGTTTAACCATGACAACTTTCTTATTTTCTTAATGAGTTCTAATTTTTAATTGACCACAGGCAATCTGGGGCAAGTATTAGTTTACATTTCCCATTGCTAGATAAGGTGAGTTCAATTATGTATTTACTTATTTTAAGACATCTTTGGAGAATCAACTGTTTACCAGCTATTTTGATAAACACTATGACATAAGTCAGGCTCATAGAGGTGAATAAAACTTTGTCTTTTCCCTCAAGGAACTTTAAGTCTTCTTTGGAGAAAACACTTAAGCAGACTGTTCCAATAAAATGTCTAGTTATGTAGCTAAACTCTCATATATGGAAATAATTTGTAAACATGAAATAATACCGAAACATGATTTCATCATAGTATTTGATTTAGCCTGCTGTCAATTTTTAAATTATTTCTTCAGTTGTGGAAATGAGAACACAGATTTATCTCAAGTTTGGTTTATCACAAAGGAAGAACTATGAATAAAAATACTTTCTCCAGTTTAACACATATAGTGAGTTCACATTACAGATGTGTCAAATGTGTCACGTTACAAATGGACACATTGTTTGAGTCCTCTACACTTCCTTTTAATTAATCAGAGAAGAAATCTTGTGTTATATACATTACTTCTCTAGTTATTTCAATAATTTTTAATACATTAAAATGAGTTCTAAATATGTAATACGTAATTTCCTTATAATGGCCTTTTCTCTTAATTGTATTTATTTCTTAAGTTTTTAGAATGAACAGGTCTTTGCTAAAATATTTCTTATACTCATTGGCTTGTTGATTGCTTTACGATTTTGCCATTTTCACATGTGCTGAATTTGTTGTTCTGGATCTCATTAGAAATGACGCAAGTCTCCCAATTCCAGTCATCTTGTTATTGAACAAATAACATTAAAATAATTCAATTCAAAAATTTATGTGGTATGAAACATATTTACTTATCAGATTCTTTCATGAGGCCTGACCAGCTCTTTTGAGTGAAAACCAAGCACAGTGACTCACATTTCCCAAACAGACCTTCAATCTAAATGATTTTGAGTCATATTTGAGGTCACTTTGCTGTTGCCATTGTACTTAATCTTCCCAGCATCTCATCGTTATTGCCAGAAAACTTTGGTGTGCAGCCTGCATGTAATCAGGGGGAGACAACTGCAGCATAGACTACCTTAACTGAATGAAAATGAGACGGTGCAATGCAATATGCAGACCTATGCCAGACGAGCATCCTCAGCTTTACACAAAATGCCCAAATAGTGTTATATATTTTGCAATACAAACACATAACATATATGTGACATATCTATAGTAATCCTGTTATATATGTCAGTGTTTTTGTATAAGTCTACCTGATTGTACTTAATATTCTATTGGAGTTTAGGGAAACAAAACAGTGTGTGTGTGTGTGTGTGTGTGTGTGTGTTTGTGTGTGTGTGTGATGTTTAATATTATAATAAAATTTTTAAATTATGTAGTCTATCATCAGAGGTATATAATCCATATTTTTCATACAAATGAGAGCTTAAAATTAGTTTTAGTAAGCATGAAATGAATTTCTGGGTATATTCATTTGAATGAAAATATAGTTGTTTTTTGGTTATCTTGACGTGTGGATTTAGAACTACAGTGAAATAAGTAAAATGTAGCTTCTGTGTAAAGGTTATGTCATAATCCACAAATACAAATCCATACTCTTTGATTTTAAAAAGCATAATTTTTCATTAACAAAGATGTGCTTTTACAGAAATATTTCCAGTTTTTATTTTTATTTTGTTTGACTTCCTACATTGCCCAAACTTTAATGGTTATATTTTTCAGATGAAATTGAGACGGTGATCAAGGTGTACTTTGACTTAATCACAAGCATTTAATGCAATTCAGAGAACAATAGATTCTTTCTGATGTAAAATTCTTAGTTGTCATGTTGCTAGTGTGCTGTTTGTGACCAGCATGCAAAGTAGTTTTAATCCATACATCCTTTTTTCTGTGCTGGGATGCCTGCCAAATCTATGTCTGTGATTAACTTTTGAAGTTGTCAGCCCAAAACAAATGTAGGGGCAGGAGAACTTAGGACAGTGGATTTGTGTTTTATGCATATTTAACAATAGTGCTAGTTTTCAGAATTAGAAAACACATAATTATCTTCCTAGATTAAAACTTTGCTATTTTAAACTATCCTATGTTTTTAATTGAAATCTTCAATAAAGTTCATGTAAAACTGATGGTATTTTAAAAAAATCTGTTAGAAGTTGTGTTACATAATTATTCATGGCATTACAATATCTAAATTTCCCCAGTTTTTAGCAGGAGGTAAAAATCAGCAACATTCAAGAGCACTTGTTAACTGATTTGCCTTAATTCTTTGGATGATTAGTTACTATTCTAGCCAAATGTGACTTAGTGAAAAAACAACCCTCGGCTTGCAAACAGAATTAAAATCAAGCATTGACTTCATTTTTCTGGGCTTCCGTATCTTCATCTATGTAAATTACTATACCTTGGTTATGTGCTTCGGGGTATTCATATGAATAAGGCTGAGTAGGAACTGAAAGTAAGAAAATTTGCATTTAGTGAGTACCACCAACTCTGTCCTACAACCACCAGTTACGTTAGACGCTTTGAATCTAGTAGCAAATCTGTGAGGGATGTTCATTTTATATAAATCACCGATTAAAAAACTAAGTCTCAGAGAAGATGAATCACTTTGACCAGGATTGTCCAATTGATGAGTGAAGAACCTGGAATTCAGAAATCATGATTGTCTACTTTCAGAATTCTTATGCATATGACTGCAGACTCTGTGTACCTATGGCTACAACTTAAACTCCCATTTCCTACCACTCTCATGATGATGGAGGGAAGGGGAGTGAGTGATTTTGAATATATGGGGAAAAGTCCATGAAAATATAATCAAGTGCATTTACTATCCCAGACACTGTGAAAAGCATTAGAGTATATTATCTCACTTGAGCCTAAGCATAACCTTATAAGGTAAATACTATTATTAAGCCATGTTACAGATGATGAAATCAATGCTCAGAAACTTTGTGTGACTTTTCTAAATTTCCAGACAAGGTGGCCTAACTTCAAAGAGAATATCTTTGACCACTACTACGTTAATATCCTATTACTGCTGTAACAAATTACCACAAAATAAGTGACGTTAACAATACAATTTTATTAGCTCACTGTTCTAGAGGTCAGGAGTCTCACTGGGCTAAAATCAGGATGTCGTCAGTGCTGTGTTCTTTCTTGAGGCTGTAACTGAGAATCATTGTCTCTTTCCTTTTCTCCCTCCTAAAGGTCATCTGTAATTCCTTGTCTCATGACCCCTTCCTCCATTCTCAAAGCCAGCAGTGTAGAATCTTTAAATCTCTCTCTGTCTCTGTCTCTTCTATCACATCTCCCTCTGAATCACTTGCCTTGCTTTTCCTTTATAAGGGCCCTTGCCATTATAATGAACCCACTTAGTACTCTCCCTATCTCAAGGTTCTTAATCATTTCTGCAAAGTCTCTTTTGCCATGTAAGGGAATATTCCAAGGTTCTGGGAATAGGATGTGGACATTTTCACGGGGGGTCATTCTTTCTATCACAAGTCTACCTCTGACTGCTGGCAATGCGTTTTCTTTTAGCATGTGTGGTGTTGAGGGAGATAAGTTAGAGAATGTAGTACTCTCCTCTGTGAAGAGTTCAGAAGGGATGATTCATTATTAATTGATTAGTCAGACAAATGGTAGCACATTTAAATTCAGCAGCTAACATGGTTTAAAAGTTAAATAATGCAGAAATAAATTGATGTAGTGGACTTTGAAAGTTGTATAAATTGTATGACAAGGAACTCATCACAATATTTTTAATTGATGTTAATACATTTATGAATTTAACAGTCTAAAAAGATAGTGACAAGGATTAAGGTAAATACAGAAAGTTTTTTTCATTTTCAATGTTTCGTTTTCTGTGGAATGAAAAAACCTACATTAAGAAATATTTTAATTGCATAGCACTTTATTCTTTGTAAAATTTTTTTTCAATCTCTATTCCCATTTGATTCCCCGTTAATCTTGGAGGTAATAAAACTGATGTTTTCAAAACTGCTTTATAAATATGTTACCTCTTTTAAGGCCTGGTAACTACCATGTATCATTGGTTTTACTATTTATTTTTTCTGCCACTTCTAATTTTGAATTTGCCATTTTATATTGAGTTGTTTTATAACCTGCTGAAATATTTAGAGATTAGAAAGTGTTTTAATCCTAATAAACAGAATGTCATCCACGAGATGTGGAAAGTTTTAGTAAATTCCCCAGAGTCACACAGCTAATTGGTAACAGAGCCTGGCCTGCTTCCTTGTTCACTGGACACCCACTCTAAAGTGATTACGTCTGGGTCACTACCTCCCAAATCTAAGACAGAAATTAATGAGCCCTTGGCCTTTTGATTTTGCTACCTTGCAGGTTTATTTGTGTCATATGTAATTGGCAGTAAGTACATTGGTGTGATGTATTGGTGTGACACATTGGTATCACATTGGTGATGATCGAGATCATCTTGATTTTGGCTGAGGAAATATATATCCTATAAAACGCTTATTAAAGTAGGTCTTCAATATGCAAGCAGTCAGGGGTGGTCATTGTAATTAGCAAGCAAACTAGAGCCATATTTAACGTTCTGAAATAAGCCTTTGGTAAGTTAAATGAATACTTTTACCCTAATATTTATGAACATTTGTAAATATTCTGTCTTCCTCCCTCCGTCTCTCTCTCTCTTACACAAGCACTCATATTCCCACACAATTTCACTATCTTTATTTGTAAAAGAACAAGTTGAATGTGGTCATATATTCTTTCTATGGTTCAGGTAGATTTTTACAGAGATATTAACATAGAGGATGCTTTATAGTAGAGGAACACCAATGCAAATGTGGTTTGATAGATTTAAATATTGATTAGATATATAAAATTAGCAAAGATTGTCTCTCACTGTCTTTGATGTGATATCAATGTGATAGTGAACATACTAAGTTAGAAAAAATACCTATCTGCTTTGACCCTTTTAAATTAATTTCTTAAAAAAATCAGTTCTGTTCTGAATAACTCCATAGATCATTTTCCTGAGGAAGTGATTTCCACATAGTGGCGGCACGCTATAGCCAGTGATTATAGAAATGGAAATAAAGCTATGACAGTTAACATATTTTTATTTATTACTTAGTAAAGAAATTAAATTACAAGTTATGTTTACTTAAGCATAATATATAGCTATTTTAAAATTTTAAAGTTTTCCATGAGATTTTCCTTGTCATGTGGACTTATCAGTCTTTATGATTCCTTTTTCCAAAAAAAACACTGACATTAGTCTATAAATTACAGGGTGGCTGTACATTAACACCAGAAAATGTTATTGTAATTGCTTGAAACACCATCAACAAATCATTCTAATGTCTACTTTAGCTCAGTTTGAAAAGAATAATATGTGTTGACTACAGCAAATCAAAATAAACCTCTGTGTTTCCCACTACATTCTTCATTTTGCCTTAGTTCTAAAATATGGATTAGCTCTTACTGCTTTTTTAAAGGAAAATAATTACAGTGCATTATGAATCTATAACAAATTTGTTTCGCTGAAGTGTTCAAGTACAAATTTATTCAAACAATAGACTAGTCAGAGACACAATTACTACCTTTTGTCGTAAGGTAAATTAATGGTTATCGGTAACTAGGAACAAACTCATCAGTACTTTTGTGTGACCTGAATGTCTTTTCATAAAATGTATTTAGAAATTTATGCACACAGCTTGGCAAAATGCTGTTTGGTTTTGTTTCTGGTAGTTAACTCTAATTCCTAAGGGCACATGTTTTCTTGTTTTTACACAAAATTTATAATGTTACCACATTGTGTTCAGGTATGTGGAGTGATAAAGTGTTAAGTGACTGTTACTGAGATTATGGTGTCAGAAAAAATGTTTGTATCTTTCTTAGATAGGGAATGATATTGATTATAAAACATAATTTTCAGTGGTGGTCCACTTTTTCCTATCATTTTTAGGTTGTTATTCTCCTAAAAGCTACTAATCCAGTTAAGGATTTCCAAGAAGACAAATGATTTTATGGATGATATTTAAATTCTTCAAAATGAGAGAGACTGAATGATTTATAATTGATTATTCACTTAAAGTTGTTTCTGTTCAATATAATTCTTAGTTAGGAATGTAAAGCATTTATCATATTTATAGGTTCTATCTTAGACAACATGTTCAATAAGAGACTACAGATAAGCATTAATTTGCTAATTTCCAGCCTAAGACTAATTGTTTAAGGTTCTGTGTTTACCATAAATGAAAGCAAAATTCAGATTTTGTCAACTAAATATTCAAACCTAAAAGTGGGTTGGGTGGAGAATAATAACTTTGGCTTGAATGGACTGGTTCATTTTGACATATAGTTTCTTTATAGACCATATATTTAAAGTTGGTATTTTATTCTTACTGTATTAAAATTGGAAACAACAGAGTAGAATGATTCAATTTTCTGATAATTTTGATAGTGTGATACCAGAGAGTTCTCTGTTTCACAGGCAGAATGCCCATTTTAATGACATATTAATGCAAATAATATCATTTATTTTGGAATAACTTATTAGATTAATTCTTCTGCTTTATCTGCTCATGAGATTATAAAAAATGGCAGAAAAATATATTAAAGATGTTCTCTTTTCTAGCCTTTGTTTATAGTTTACTTTGAGTTGCTTCTGTTTATAATTGTCTTAAGAATTCTTGCTGCTACTTTTACATTACCAATTAGCATGATCAAAATCTGAATATGTTTTAATGGCAAACAATACTGATTTTTATTGAGAATACAGAGATTAAGAAACAGATTGATAGGCCTGCTAAGAATGGTTTAGCCATTTCCGCCACCAAAAAGAATATAAATAGATCTATAGAAATATTGTTTTAGCTGAAATTTTGTATACAAAAGAAAACCCATAGGTTCATTAGATATTTTAAATGGTTTTATTCTCCAAAAGAAATAAAAACTATAAATTGCTCTTTGCTAAGAAAACCCAAATTCTGATTTTCTGCTGTCACTCCTGTAATTTACTGATTTACTTAATCCCATTTTGTCTGTAGTCTGAATGCTCAGGCAGTCTCCATGCTCTGCAGGTTTCAATTAGGATGGCTCTGCATAGGGAAAACTCTAACAAGGCAGAAACTCTTTCTTCTTCCAGAAAACATTCTTTCAATATATATCATCTTGGAATATTAATGGGACCATTCACCTTTCGAACCAGACCACCAAGGGAGGCATTTCATGGTCAGGGAAACTAAGACCTATAACTATGAAGTTTGTTTATTCCATTAACTGTCTCTATAGAGAAATATGCTTCCTTCACTTACCCTTTAGAGTTTCTGACTCTTCAGTTAATTAAGAAAGTAGATGTAACAGGTGCATTAATATAAATTTGTTCTTTGACAATAGTGGATTAATAAGGGCTATCTTTTTCAGAAGGAACAGCAAACCTTTTCAAAAAATCATGATACTTCAGGAAAAAAAGCAGGGTTATATTCAAATGTATGCATATTTTAAATTAATATTTTAATAATTATTTTGATTCTCGATGTGTGAAAACATTAAAAATTAAAATGAGACCATTTTCTCAGCAATCCCATAACCTGCTGCCTTGGGCATATGCAAATCACTGAAGTTGCCAGAGGGTCACTTATGTGATTCTCTCTCTAGTGCAGCACTAAATGTTAGGGTTGCTTGTTGATATCTAATCCTCAGTTAACATCATAAATCAGTGCTTGTCAGATCAGGGAAGCATATTAACTAGAGTTATTGTATTTCAAAACAGTTAGGAGTGTTTTTTTATTCTGACAGCTTCCCAGAGAGGGGGCTCTGTGATGGGTAGCTGTGATTTCACACCGCTGAGTAGGCTACGCATTGCCAGTTATTGCCATTAAGGGCAACCTTAGTGAGCACGTCGTAATTCTCTCTGCAGTCCTCCATTCTAATTCTTGTCACAACCAGAGTTATTTACTCCCTTTACCAAGCTAACAGCTGCCAGACAAGTGCCTTTTTATAGAGTTTTACAATTTTAGAAAGGGTAAGGGGGGGCTGTACAGGATATCTTATCTGAATCTTCATTTTCCTGTTGAAGATAATGATGCCTTTTCATTATTGGGCATTGACGATGCTTTGGTCCAGAGAAGGTGTTTAACTTGCTTATTTAGAATTATAAAACCGGTTTGTCTTGTTCTAGCATCCTGTTCTTTCATTCTCCCTGTTTCTCTGCCTCTCTCTGTCTCGATGCACTGTTACCTACAGAAAAAAATTGTTTTTCCAGTCTCAATGTACTGTTTTGCAATACATTGCAAACCAATGGAAACATCTACTGTAGAAGTAGTGCAATATTCTATAGTCAGTATATCACAAAATTAATGTATTTTTTGCAGATAAAAAAAACATAAAGTTAAGAAAGAGGTATCAATTGAAAAGGGTTTTTTGATAGGCTTACTTTACAAAGGGCCATAAGAGTAACACAGGACCGATGAAGACCACAAAATAACGTTCTTTTCGATCAGAATATTGTAAAACTATTACAGCCGAGAATAAGATGAGGCTTTTGGAAAATGTTGACAACAATAAAAAAGAACTTGGGGAAGCCTTTATGTGATGTGAAAAGATGCTATTACTCAATAATTGGGTAAGTCTTTACCCAATGAATATTTAAATAAAAATATTTAAATAAAACAACTGTATGGTTAGCTGATGTCAGAAGGTGGATATACAATTCTTTTTCAATTCTTTGAGAATAAATTTCAAAGGAGATAGTTCAGGAACACTGAAGGTAGAGTTAGGTGAGGAATCTTTAGGAAAATAATTCCCTCTTCTAAGTGATTTTCATCTTCCTTATCTCAGTAGATTATATCACAGAGTGATACCTGAACCTAGGTAAGGACATTTTATTGATTTGTAACAGGTTAAGGAGTGTGTCAACTTTCATTACTTTTAAGCACGGTGGAACAATTTTTAACATATTTGTACATTTTCCTTAAATAATAGCACATACACAAAGACAAAGATTATGCTATTTACACAGAATTAAGAATCTAAAATTTGGAAGATGTCTAGAGATTGTTCAACTTGACTACATAAATAGACTGTGGTGTGGGATTAATAGACAAACATTTCTCCTCGCTTTCTGGGGCAAGTATTTTATATTTCCAGGAATGAATTTAACAGGGAAGTAAGATTCATCTTCCTAAATTTAGAAATTGGTGTTAATATGCAAAAATATCAGGGATTCTTCTTTTCATGTATTTTAAATTCTTTGAGCTTGAATTTTCCATCTATAAATGAGGAATGTGCCAACTAAAAAATGAAGTGTGAATTACTGTTTTCAGGCCCTTCATTTCCCATAGCAACTGTTATACAGGGTTGATGTTAGGCACCTGAAATGGATTATCAGTTCTAAAATAATGAAGAATAGAGTTGACTAGGTAAATGAAATACAAGCTTTATATAAATCTTATTTTCTGCAAGAGCTGTTCCTTGATCAGTAGGTTTAAATAACAACAAACACTTTTCTTAGAGAACACATTATTACACTTTATCTCTTTGAAAGTGTTATAAGAAGCCCAGAGAAACAAAATACAATCCCTGAAATCCAAATATCAATATCCATATTGAATTTTATTGTAATTTACCATCAACATAATTTACCCATCATTTATGCTTATTAAATCATTTGACTAAGAAATGAGAAGCATTCTTTTTTTAAAAGATAAGTTGAGAAATATGAAAATTTGCAAAAGTTTGAGTATACATTGATGTAGATAGGACAGTGGCCAAACCAAAAGTGGTTAAGAATATGCCACTAACAGGAGCTTGGGGAGGGGTTTTTGTAGAGAAGATGCAGAAGCAAAGCAAGGAAATTATTTGATGGGCCACAGCTTAAGCAGTTACCTTCTTCTGGGAAAGCTTCACTGGCTGTCTGTGATTGGTTTTTGTTACATTTCATTTTCTGGGATTTGGATTCCTTGATTCTGGCTTTGGTTTTGGTTTGCTGAGCACGTTACTAAGGCATTAGAGCTACCTCAGTCTACTGGTCTCCTTGTTTATTTACATTAACAATTAAAAACATGTCAAATTTTAAGTAATTTACGAATGTGTATTATATCCATGTAAACATTTGTATACGAAGGCACCGTCGGCTGTAAGGGAACTTAAATTATTCCTTTCTCTGTTCCATGCCCTCTGCAAAGGGCTATGTTTAAGTCCATGCCAATATCACAAATTGTAATTGGGTCTTAATAGGAAATAAGTTCAGTGGTTATAGTTCAGTGGTTAAGAACCAGGGCACTGCACAGTATAGCTAATATAGAATTCTAGTAACATCAGGAAGAATCTAGGATGAATAATTTAATCATCTTGGATAATATTTATCCCATGGGTTTATTTTGAGAATTAAATAAGATAATATAGATAAATTGGATGGTACCATATCTGGCACTTACTAAGTAGCTTTTGTTTTAGAGGAAAAGAGTATTTGTGAAGAAACAATATTGTATAAATACAATGTTAGTAATTTGACTTTTTATTAGTTGATGCAGTCAAATTATGTTTTAATTTAAAAGATAAAATATATATGAATCTTTGAGAAGATGAAAACGATCCAAAACATAAAGGTTACGGAACTTACAACAGACTTTGCTGGAACACACTAATCAAGTATTTTGGATAATTGATATTTTGACTATTTTAAGCCATAGAAGGAGTATCTTTTTCAAATATTTAAAGACTGTATATGTGTGTATGTGTGTGTGAGAGGGGCAGATAGAGAAAGAAAAAAAAAGAAAGAATATACTTATTAATACGATATCTTACTACAAAACCTATCAGTACATTTTACCTACCAAAAATATGAATTTTAGTCAATGTCCTAAGGGTACATTTCATAGCTACTACAATCTTTAAAAATATAATCTTCTTGCAGATTTATGCTAGAAGGAGTTGATCTTCCTTGTCAAGGTTGTGGATATCCTGAATAGAAACAAAAGAGCAGGATTTGTAACAGATGGTCCCTATTACTCTGCTGGTGTATTGATATTTTAGTATTAAATTTAGTATATGTAAACTTCATATGATCATAATGAGGAAATGCAAGCCCACTCCATTCCACTGTGGGTGCCCCTTCAATCTCCTGTTAAAAGTTGTATTCCTCTAAAACACAGTCAAGTGTGAAATAGTAGAACTACCTTAAGATGAGTGTTCCCTTTTCTGTAAAATGAATGTAGTGATACTTGCCTTATGGATATTAACTGATTTAATGTAAATCAAAGTCAGTATGCAAGACCTGCCTCATAGTAGGTAAAAACTAAATGTTATTGGCAATGAATTAATCAGTGTTTTTGTCATCAGATATACTTTTTTTGAAAATTGAAGTAGGCCTATGTGAAGGAAATCATAATTGGAGCCCTCAACTCCTTTCAGTTTAACATGGTAACATGTATCACATGATGTCAGCCATGTTCCCCTCTTTTTTATTTGCCTGCAGAAGCATTGCCTTTTTTCACAACCATTCTCTCTGACCTATCTGGTATACAAGATGCATAGAAGATTTATATCAGATATATAGGTTTTAAACCTGCTGAATCCACACTGTAGGGATTTAAATTGTGGTAGCATCACTTACTAGTTGTCTGAATTAGAGCAAGTTATTTAAACTCTCTTTGGCTCAGTTCTTTGCCTAGAAAAGGAGGATAATTCTAATGGTTCTTTACTCCTAGGATGGGCATGAGGATTAAATGTAACATGTAAACGGTTCAGAATAACTCAGATCTTGGTAGATGTTACCATTTGTTTTCTACAGTATATAGTAAGGTCTCATCATTCTATTTAATGTGTCCGTCTTCTGTAGGAGACTGTGAGCTCCCCGATGGTAAGGAATACGCTACATATCTTTCTATATTCTAACACTATCCCAGTGTCAAGCAAATGGCAGAGGATTAATATTTCAGTGGTTGTTATATGTAATTTTAAAAGCAAGCCCTTGAATTTAGATGCCCTGTTAGATGCTATTGGATTCTCTTTTCACAAATCCAAACACTAAATCTCAAATTTCTCAAGGGAATTACATGTAACTAATTTTATATTACATACACATTGATTATATGTGAGAAATCATATCTATGATTGCATATATAAATATGTAAATATAATAATATATATTAATTAGACATAGGTGATTATGTGGGGAATATATACAAATTTTTTTTCTCCTAAAACAGCTTTTAAAATAACTTCTTTACTTCTTCTTCCCTTGAAACCTTATTAGCACACATCCATCTGATATTGTATAGATTTTTCTTGGCAACTATTTCTGCTTCATGTCTTGGTTTAGATTTTCTTTCCAGCACTCAGAGGTGCTTGTAGCTCATTTCTCAGTTGCCTGTCTGCATTGACACTGCAGTTGAGGGAAACTTTATTCTTATTGATTTTTATTTTTCAGTTTGATTAGAGGTAATGTCTATGAGGGCATAAGCAAAGATACTAAACTCTAGTTATGCTGTTTTGCAAAGAAAAAATATGAGGGAAAACTACAAGCAAAAACCAAACAATAATAACATCTGAGAAAAATTAATACTTACTTTGTCGGAATGAGAACTTTTTCTCTAAATGGTATTTATTTAATGATTTAATGGTATTCTTCTTCCTAATTTATGAATCGTCTTTATTTTATTAAACTAATCTCTAAAAGAATAAAGTTAGCGTATGCTGCTAGCACATATTACAACTGCCTAAATACCATTTGAAGAAAGAGAATGTGGCTAAGTTTATACAGCTGCTTTATGAAACAGAACCCTTTCTCAGAAATGCCATTTGTGATATCACTTGGTTTGTGTAAGTTAGAGAACCTATGCCATTAATAACTAAATAGTTCGGTTGGGTTTGCTTTAAATAATAATGATTATATAGTTAAAAATGCACTAATTTTTGCTGGGGTATTTAAGACTATGCTTGTAATTCTTCAGTGATTTCTTTGATAGGATTAAGTGAATTTTGGTTAAATACATATTTTTTTGAAGTAACAACTGTTTGAAAAATAGAAAAATATGCTTGAAAACAGAACTAGTTTTGCTAATGGGTTGCCATTTGATCCTAAGTATTAATTAACCAGGAGGTGGCTAATGAGCAGACGTTTAATGAGCAATGAAAATGAATAGACAGGTTTTTATGCTTGTTTATTTCATACTGACTGAGGTATAGATATGGTTGATGAAAAAAAAGTATCTAATTTGATGGGACTTAATGGAAATATGTTATAATAATAGAATTGATATGGTGAGGAAACTTGCATTAAAATTTTAGAAACAAATATTAATAAAATTTTAAAATCAATGATATACAAATAGCAGCAATAATTATTGAAACAAGTGTCAACTCATATTTATAGGTTAAGCAATTTTTTTTAATCCTCTTTTGTATCTCATTACCTTGCTAATAGCTGTTTTACTGCTTATTTACTGGGTTAGGAAATTCTGTGGCTTTTTGTTTGTTTTGGTTTACAACTTCTATATATTCATGGAATCTTCCATCTTGGGTTCAGTTTTACTGACATGAGTCTTATATGTGATGTATCTCTCATAAGATAATCACATAGAACTAAAAAAGTGTTAGGCAATTTATATACATCTTTAACAGTAAAACATTTGGGAAAATATTTTAAATGAGTTTGTATTATATGAAGAGGGGGAATGGCAATTTTCAAATGCCTTTTCCATTTGAAAGTACTATTTCTTCACTTTCTTCTTTTTGGCCTATTGTTTAAAAATAATTTTCATATACAGGTTTCTTAAATTTTGATCTCCTAAGTGAAAATTTTCAAAGAAGCAAGTTGTTTGGGCTCTACCTTAATAAAATTCTTTACTGTTCCATTTGTGCAAATATTTTCCTTGTATGGGCCCTTAAGCATTACATTTTAAAAATTATGTGTTTTAATTTTACTTCATTTCTTTGCAACTCTCACCAAAGTAAAAATCACAGCTTTTCTTTGAATTTTACCTCATGTCTGCTTGTGAAATCAAATTCTTTTACTTTAAACCCTCCCCACCACATCTAAATATGGAACACATTTTGGGAGTAATGGAATTGAATTAATCATAATTTATTCCTTAATTTATCTTTATAGTCATTGAGGAAATTGTACAGTGTTATGTTTATATTTTGTTTTCTTTAGTTTTTATTTATATGCTATTGCAACTAAACTGTACAGATTAAATACCCTATAGTGATCAAATTGGATGTAATTTTTCATGTCCATAAAATACTGCTACATTAGGCTTCTAATTACATGCTTGATTCTTTTTAATGCATTCCTAATTCATGGCAAAACCCTTCTGAATTGCCTAATAAGAAGAGCATGAGGGGCTTCCCTGGTGGTGCAGTGGTTGGGAGTCTGCCTGCCAATGCAGGGGACACGGGCTCGTGCCCTGGTCTGGGAAGATCCCACATGCCGCGGAGCGGCTAGGCCAGTGAGCCATGGCCGCTGAGCCTGCGCGTCCGGAGCCTGTGCTCTGCAACGGGAGAGGCCACAACAGTGAGAGGCCCGCGTACCGCAAAATAAAAGAAGAGCGTGAGAACTGGAATCAGCCACTGACTGTCATAGCCGGTTCTTTCTCTGCAGATTACCATAAGGAGGTTATATGCTAAAGTTTTCATTTAATATTGTTAATATTACATAAGATTAGCATATACATGGGCTTTTGAAAATGTATATAGTATGCAAGCAGAGATAGTATCATTGGGGTAGGAACATTTGAAGACAACCTGATTCATTACGCTAGATTATTAGATACACACTAATCCTACACTCTGTCTTAGATAAAGTGACCAATCTAATGACTACTCACATTGACTAACTAGAACTTGCAAAATTTGGACGTTTATCCGATTCACATTAAGTACTGTAATATGCAAAAATGTTTTTATCCTTCAGGAATCCATTTTAATATGATCTACTCCTTAATTTGTGTTTCATAAATTCTCCCAATTTATAACAGAGATAAAAAAGTGAAAGGTGTAAATTTCCTTAAGGATACACTGAAGAAATAAGCATTTTAGAATCCAGTTACTTTATTTCAAAACCTGCTTTTAAGTGGAGTTAAGTCTGAGATTATGTGCCACTCATACATTGTTTTTCTACTTGGGGGGTGGGGACATTATGAGTGTTAAGAGAACTCTAGTGTCTCAATACCACAAGTTTGGCCAAAATAAAAAAGATGCACTGATTCATATTGCTTGCTGTTTTCTACATTGACCCCTTTTGGTTCCTTATTTTTTCCCAGTTCTATGTTATGCCAACTCCACTTAGTATTATTCCTCAACTTTGGATATGTAACATTTTTGTTTGTCCTATTAGAATGAAAACCATCAAAGTCAGAGACTGTGTCTTATTCATTTTTGGATTCCCCACAGGTCCGGTCACTAGTCTAGCAAAGGTCCTAAAGTTTTTGTATTGAGGGTATTACCTTCTTGGTGCCTTACTCTCTTGATCTGAGAAATGAAAATGAATTCAGTGCCTAAATCCCTGTGTGACTGTTAGAGTTAAATGAATGAATGCCTGTGGTGCTTGGCACTCATACGCACTAAGAGTGTAAGCTATTGTTAGTTAACATTAGCATTCTTGAGGTTGTAGGAAACTTGATAGCAGTATAAAACATTAACTTCATTATGGAAATTGTTAAATATTTATTTGGTAACAGTTTGACAATCTTCATTTCTTTTCAGGAAGATAGTTAAATTTGCTTCTCTTCAGACCGTGGAGTCTGGGTCCAGGGTTACTTGGTGTTCATTGTGATGTATGGTTCAGATGAAAGATGTGTCTGTCCAGGCTGCAGGGAGGGCTGTCAATAGCACATTTCAGTCCCTTTAGGAATTGCTTCAGCTCTGGATGGTCTCATGCCTAGGGTCACACTTTTTCCCAGGGTTTATGCACAGCCAATGGCCAGTAGAGGTAGATTATCAAGGCCTGGCCCTCAGTGTACATCTCAGAAAAATTCTAAAGCAGCCTTCCAACTCTTGAGCTCCCCATGGATTGGCTGAGGCTGTCGCTGGATCTCTTGCAGTTTGACTTCTCTGTCTTCCCAATCCTGCATCTATCTCTCCCCTTTCATAGGTGGTGGGATCCCAAGGGCACTACTTAATAAATATCCTACAGGCTAAACCACCTGAGGCTGTTTCCAGGAAACCCAGCCTGAGAGACTCACATACCACTGTAGCTTTTCACATAGTTGATGTTTGATAAATAGATATCAAATTGAGCTGAAGAACAAAATATAAAGAACTCCATTTCAGAATCCAAATTATTTGCAAATCAGGTTTCCTAGGCTGTCTGTGTTAGGCTGGGGATAAAGTTAGTCATAATAGGTGTTTTGGCTCAACACTGTATCTTTGGCATGGAGGCAAATACTGTTGTGTGAAAGAACAGGCAGAATGTTTCTGTAATTTTGTAACATTTGCTATTTCACAACTTCTGTTTCTCCCTTTTCTTCTTCCAAGTCAACTTTATGGATTCTCACAAAAGTGTGAGAATGTCCTTATCTCTGTTACTGGAAGATGCTTACTAACTAAAGTCTTGTTTTGCCGCTTTCCGTGGCTAAGGTCTCTGATGTAACAGAAACAGCAGCTCAACAAATCAGCTTCAAAGTAGTTGATTTCTCCACCACTGTTATTGTTGATTTCAAGCTAGATTCTCCAATTGAAGGAGAGACTCTTTTAACCATGCTCTTAGTAAACTCTGTAACTGGGGACTCAAAGGCATGATGCCTTTTTCTTCAGTGCATTCCAAAGATTTTATTACAAGTTCTGTTTTAGGTGTGACTTGTTTGTAGCATGTTTTTCTCTAGCACATTAAAGATTCTATGGGGCCTATGATGGACAAGAATCTAAGGCATGGTCCAAACTTTAGCACTGAAAATCATCCCTTCCCTTAAATCCTGAAACTCCATCTTCCTTAGAATGAATTATTTCTCCAGAAGGCTTTCAGTCTGTTAGGCAAATAGATCTCCGGTGGCCCACACTGTAATCCTGCCGACCAGACAAGTTCAGACAGGTTAGAAACCTTATAATGAACACAGTTTAGGCTCTGGCTGGGTTTCCATTATGATTAAAAAGTAAATGATTGTGTAGTATCCTTCTTACTCTTTTCCTCAAGAGTGAAAATAAAAGTAGATAATATTAGACCATTTAGCACAGAACTCTTGGCCTTTTAAGGGAATTTAAAGACAATAAAGAGTTCATTAAACCTGGACATAGTCAGTTCTAAGGTTTTGTGTTTTTGTATGTGTGTATTTTTTTGTGTTTTGCTATGCTTCACTGTTATTATTACCATTTCTCATCCTTTAAGGATTTATGTATATACTTTCTTTTACTAACAGCAGACTACTGTTTTGTGAATAAGAGCAAAATATGTTATCTTGTTTGTGTGTTCCGTTGTGAAGACATTGAGAACTAGTTGTTTTAATTCTATAGAATTAACAAAATTGTATTAATAGGCTCTATTTAGTTTAAAAAATTGCTTCTGAGTACTTATATGATGGCTATACATTTAAATGTTGAAAGGGAAAATTAGTTTTTAGTTTAAAAGTTGGAGGTGGGCATCAGAGTACGGTTGATAACTTTTAATCATACTTTCTTATTTTCTTTATTTCCAATAATATATTATTTTGAAAATTTCCATATCCATTCTTACATGAATATGGTATGTTGTTTTGTACTTATTTATATTAAAAATAGTTGTTTTTATTATAAATTCCGATGAAATTCATCTGTGAAGCATATGGACCAGACGCCATTTTAAATAGTTAACTTTTATCAATTTTAATTTATTTTTATGTATTTTTACCTATTTAGGTTTTCTGAATTCTGGAGGTCAACCTTGTAGACTACATTTTATTTTTAAAAAATCTATTGTTTTCTCTAAATTTAATTTTTTGCTATTTATTTGAATGTTAAATTAGTTTATAAGAATTGCTAATTTCTATATACATATTTATGTTCCCTTATATCACTCCTATGCTGTACATTTTTCTGTTTTCTTTGTCACAAATATATTATTTTTAAAAACCTAGCTTTTATTATTTAAAAATTTTAATTGAAGTATAGTTGATTTACAGTATTATACAAGTTTCAGGTATACGACAGAGTGATTCAGTACTTTTATAGATTATACACCATTTAAAGGTATTATAAAGTAATGGCTATATTTATCCCCTTTCTATCTTTTTGTGCTTTTGTTTTCTGTTTCATTAACTTAATATTTTTC